>NC_092644.1:16925351-17290360 GCF_039555335.1 Amphiura filiformis
ATTGATTTCTGGTAATTTGACATCTGTGTTTAGGTTTAAAAATAGGCTATTATATACAAAAAAAAATATAGTTTTAAGCATGTTAACAAATCGGCTAAAAGAAAAGTAATTTCTATTGGCATTATTTTTGTGGTGTAAGCCAAATTATGTCCTATTAAAGATATAAAAATTATACATCGTGATAAGTCATTTGTTAATCAAAAAAGTTTGAAATAAGGCAAATACTCATTATTGTATTATATACTTGATTATTTTCAGAAGCATATAATGGGCTATTCCATCTAAAATTCACACTACCCCTGTGGAAGATTTACCTGAAGTCTTTCACACAGGGAGTATAATTTTCAAATAGAATAGACAATATTATTGGGTAACTTCCATGTAAAATATTCACTCCATTTGTGGAAGATATAGGTAAAGTCATAATACATAGGGAGTATGGGTTTTAAAATGATTATTTCTGACCAATTACATTTGAAAAACATACTCCTCCTGTGAAAGATATTTCCAAAATCTTCCACAGGGGTAGTGTGGATTTTAAATGGAATAACCCAATATTGCAATGTTGGAGCATTGTCAAAAAACTATCAAAAGCATCCGGTTTCACAGTTTTATCTAATGATAAAATAAACCGGTGTTTTGAAGTTAAAACTTAGCATACAATTATGTATGTCACTCAAAAACCCGCAAGATTTTATGCGAGATAAGTTTTGTCAAGCCTACCGGGCATCAACTATACGGCGACGCTACTGACCACACTGGATCATCGGTACGCGTTGTTGGGAATTTGATAACGACTTTACACAAAAGTCACATATGGAAATCAATTCTTAATAATATTAACATATAAATATAAATCAATTTCGCTATTTGTTATTCATGATTTTTTTAATTTTAAGTATTCATGTTGTAGAGAGTTTAATATTATTTAAGAACCACTCTAGTAGGTTCGTGTCATTACCGTAACGGCCCTTGACAGCTATTCTTTGATTAAAGTATGGCTAAATTTAAAAGGGGGCCTAGTCTCAAAGCTCCCGGACGGATTCAAATATTTGTGCGAGTAAAATCACACCTAAATTGTAAAAAATGAAATCTGGTTTTTTTTGTCATCTTTTCTTCTTCTTTTTAATGTTTTCTGTAAAGCTTGTCACCGTACTGGTAGTCGCCAGTTCAACATGTTCAATTTATTGTGGCTTAAATTTATTGTGGCATAAGTTATTCGTTTGGTAAGGAGTTTATACCTCAATCTGTATGTCTGGAAAGGATACGTGAATCAAATAATATTATTTAATGTGAAAATTTTAAAAACAATCATTATCTTTTTTTAAAACCATTGCATTCCTCATTAGATTTTGAATATGAGAGGAGCTTTGAGATAAACTTTTACTGTGGAGCCTTTTTTTTTTTTTTGTAAATTCAAAACTTTCAGAATTATAAATGTTCATGACCATATTTGGAATCAGCATGTAAAATGCATTAAAATGAGTACAAACAAGCCTAGTATCGGTTCGGTGGTTCTTCAGATCGCTCTTGATATTTTGAGAAAATATCTCAAAACTTGGACTTTTTATATTGAAAGCTATGGCTAGCATGCAGAGCATTAAGACCCGTAGAACTTGTTCAGATACATAGGCTCGACACAGAGACCTAATATGAAACATTCGTACGATATAAATCGTGCAACAAAAACAAAAGCAAACCCTATGTTTTTCTCGTATCTTTGTTCACTGATCTTGCTACGTAATTTTTGCTGCTATCTTCAGTAGATAAGAACTTCCAGTAATTGAACTGAAAGCCCATTGTGAAATGAGCATCAACAGCGCCATCATGTGGCGTGGTTCTAGTATTAATAGAGCACCGTCAGTTCGTTTGCATGTGCAGCAAACACAAAAATGTTCTTATTCAAAACGTTTTAATAACATTTAAATATCGGGTAATATAAAGATCATGAATACGTTTTTAAAACGTTATTGTAAAATATGTTGGGCAAACATTTTTGCAAAATATTTAGTTAACAATCAATGTTTTACATCACGTTTTCACAAATGTTTTATGAATGTTTGAAAAATGTTTTTATACCCTTTATATAACCCTTTCTTTAAAACGTTGTGTGTTTGCTATATCATTCTTGTGTAATTTAATATCATATGGTTCAAAAACAAGTCCAGGATTGTAAATTTCTGGTGCTGGGAAAGCTAAGGCAATTGTGGAACAACATGGGTAAATTTTAACAGAAAACTTGTATTATTCACTGCTCCTGAAAGAAGCAGCAATATAACGCGTTTAGATTTTGTTAAAAAATTTGCACTTTTGATTTTAATTCTAATTTAATTCCCTGGATAGTTTCAAACATCCAACTAATAATTATATGAAAATGCAGTTTAATTCGCTTGTCGAATGAAAACACAGTTATCCATGCGGCTGAAATCGCCTTCCGTAGTGAAGTCGTGATAGTTTCACTATTTTCCCGGTGGCTGGAATCGCCTTCCGTAGTGAAGTCACGTGATAGTTTCGCGGGCAGGACTTCAGCACGGGTTGTCGCTATTTGGATTCATTCTTTGTCGGTCAAGCATTCAGAGCGGGCGTAACATTTTTCCCACCCACCCACTCCCTTTATGTCAGGGTTGATCGGATTAAAATTGATCAAAATAGTGGACTGGGCGTCATAAATAAGTATCGCAAGAGTGAGAAAAATCACATAAAGGTTTCATCGTTAAGTCAAAATGTAATTAAGAATGAAATGAAATCAGGATATGTTGGATGTCACGGGTCTTTGTGTTGCATAATAGTGTGACTATATGGATGTACGTGTGTGAGTAGTTCACTTCTGCTTCAGTTTCTATCTCAGCAACATGTTCTATTCTGTTGCGCAGCTGTAATATTATTCTCAGTGAAATAGTGTGGTGAAGTTTGCTTCTGCCTCAGAAGCACTAGTAAAATTAATTTTAAATTGTACCATTTTGAGTCTGGAAGGAGAAAGGAAAACATAATTGGTTGAGAGCCCTCCGGTTAGAATATACTGATGTTCTTTCCGTGCGTAATAATATGACTAAGGTGTGAGAGTGCGCAAATAGATCATTTCAGGTTCAGTTCTAATTCAGCAACACGTTTTTATGCTGTGGCGCAGTTATAAATGTTCAAATATCGTTGTAAAATAGTGGTTAAGTTGCTTCTTCTTCAGAAACATTAGTAAAATTGTTAAAATTTATGCCATTTCAGTCTTGGGCGGTATTTTGGTTGAGGAATGTTGTGTATAGCGGGAAGGAAGGAATCAACACCAGGTTGGCATGGGGTAGCTAGACAGGGGCCAAGTACTATGCCCTCAGATTTTTCTTGTTCAACAAAATATAAAAAGGAAATATTGTAATCAAGTTTTTATGAGGTTGCGCAGCCGGCTAGTTATCGCGTTGAATTCTAGGGTAGGCTGTCCTATTGTATTTAGAGTAGGCATCATAACCGAGTGATGTATACGATATCATAAGCTTTCAAAGCATGACAATGTGTGTCAAGGAATCTGGGACAGTTTTTTGTATTCTTTTTTCTTAAATGATCAATTTAATGTACATAATTATACATATATTACATTAATAAATTCTATTTAGTCTTTCCAATCTTCGGGGTATTTGCCTACTAGAAGATTTGGCGTTGGTTTCTACTGATGCCCACCATGTAATCTAAATATGAATATAATATGAAAATGAGAAAGGGTCAGCCATTTAATTTCTTTTGATATATGTAAGTCCGCGGCTTTTTATATTGTCATCGTTAGATGCAGTCTTTATATTCTATCCATTGTTAGATGGAGTCTTTATATTTTCTCTATCGTTAGATAGTGCATTCCCGGTTAAGGGAACTTTTGGTTTATAGGCGCAACTGGCTTTCGAAGTAATTGTTTGGGAGGCTCGGTCGGGTAATTACCGCGAGCGAAAAAGTTGACCATAAATCAATAAATATTAGCTGGCTGATTCCAATGAATTTTCTCAAAGCATTGCACGAATAAATTATGCGTTCTTTCTGAATGACTGACAAGAGGTCCAAAATTGGTGTGAGGGTTTCTTTATTTCAGTGTCGTGGATAATATGGTATTGAAAATAGAAATCACCAGATGAAAATGCAGAATTCATTTTTAATATCTTTTGATCGTATCTTTTAAGGTTAGCAACTATTTTTGGTTAATCACATCATCTTGCGAATGGTAGTGAGCTTTGGCAAAATTTGCATTGATCATTTCATAGCGAGTAAGAATTCAAATATCATAGCCCGGTATCACATATATACTTTTATAGGTCCTGTGGTTCTTGAGTTATGTTGCAAAGAGGACTGAAACACTTTTGTAAAACGTAAATAACTCATTAATAACAATAAATCAAGCAAGTTTTCAAAGTATATGATTTGTAGAATGAACTTTTGCAAAACATCAAATTGTTATTTTTCAAAAAATATTGATTTAGATAATGATATTTTTTTGGGGCTGCTTCGACCATCGTTTAATCATAACATTTAAAGACACGTGAAATGAAAAACTTGATTGATTGATTGATTGATTGATTGATATGTTGATTGATATGTTGATTGATTGCTATGTTGATTGATTGATATGTTGATTGATTGATTGATTGAGAGGTGAGTTGGAGTGTGGATGAGTGGGTGGTTGTGATGGGGGTGTTAGTGGGTGAGTAGGTGAAGGGAGGGGTGCGTGAGTCTTGAGCGAGTGAGTAAGAATATTTGGATAAGCTATATAGTTGGATCAGAGAAGATGACTTTTCTCATTCCCTGGTTGGATACATTGGTCCGGCGTGGATTTATCGCTTTGTAAATGATCAGATTATACTTAACTTTTACCCTTGTTTAATTAATTATAATTATATGAAACAAATCTCTTTCTAACATAGCCTTGAACACACTTAACAAGCTTAAATCAGTAATTAAATCAATTATCTGCGTCCCTGTTTTTAGACTTAAAACGATTTAAGTGGCATGTTAAATACAACAAATCAGACAAGTAGGCGCATCATAAGCTTACTAAACATTATTTTATTTATTACTATATCTGATTTCACACTATACAACAGGGACAAGATAGTAGTATGAAATATCGATACTATTAGAAGAACAAAATATAGATTATCAAAATGGTTAAAAGGACCGCCTTCTTTAACATAACTTATTTTTTCTCAAACTCCAAGGACAAAAACATAAATAGTTGTTATTACAAGAGACAATAATTATACAAATCGTCCTTCTTTCATTGTTTATTAACCCGCTTCGCGCGGGTGTCGACTGCAGACGACAAGTTTCAAATTTTCTTTAAAAATTCAAACATTTCAGAATTGTACTTTTTCATGACCATATTTGGAATCAGTGTGAAAAATACACTAAAATGAGTACAAACAAGCCTTGTATTGGTTCGGTGGTTTTTAAGATAGTTCTTGATATTTTGAGAAAATATCTCAAAACTTGGACTATGGCCAGCGCACAGACCATGAGCTACCATGATAGGCCTATAGCCTAATTAAACGTATAATCTTCATTTTTCTACCATGACGCCATGCGTAGGCTATAACAAGTTATAAAATCGAGATCTTTTCAAGAACAACATAATTATTGACTGTTTAAAAATAATAATAATAAAAATGACTCAAGCCCAACCTGGCAAAACTTCTGTCAAATCGGATTAGTCAAAATATAATAATTTTGCACAAAAGAAAATAATAGATATTGTAAATGATATTGGTCCGTTATTCATGATGCATTGTAGTTTGATTATGCCCAGAGGACGGGTTATCGATTTACATTAAATTCTATAATTGTGGATCGTAAAAATATGTTTTACTGTGTCCCGCATGAAGAATCAAATCACTTTATTATTCAAATATAGGCCTATAGTTTAGAAATATGATCACAAGTTTTCAGTTCCTTTGAATTGACCGCGATATGAAAAATGATTCCCTTGACCGAGATTTAAACTCAGGACCTTTGCATTATTTAATTAATAGAATTGTATTATGTTCAGGTTTCATCATCTGATTATGCTCAGCTGAAATGAAAACCCATTTCACTTCAAATTGAATATGGAATTCCAAAAAGTTCTATCCAAGGTTATTGTTATGCATTTAGCATATTTATACCGGTATGCTTTTTCTATCATTTTGTTCCTTATCACATGCATATAGAAATGTAAGAATATTTTTCAAAAGTACATATACACTGCAAAAACAGCAGAGCAACACTAAATAAGCACTTGAACACTTAATAAATACTTGTTTGTACAGCAAAGGTATAGGGGTGTTAATTTGTAAACACTAAAATAACACTAAAGCACTATATGAAGATGTTTATGTTTTTTTCTCTCCGCCAGTTCCAAGTACATGGAATATAAAAAAGATGTTTATGTTTTTTAACACAAGATAGTGTTAAAAAGTACACTTATGTTTATGTTTTTAACACAAGATAGCGTTAAAAGTGTGCTTTTTAAGCATCTTTTTAAGCATACCTACACTGCAAAAACAGCAGAACACTTAATAAACACTTGACCACTTAATAAACACTAGTTTGTACAGTGACGGTATATGTTAGTTTATAAACACTAAATAACACTAAAACACAAAATATGAAGATGTTTATGTGTTTTAACACAAGATAGTGTTAAAAGGTACATTTATGCTTATGTTTTTAACACAAGATTAAAAAGCACATTTTAACACTATCTTGTGTTAAAAACATAAACATCTTCATATTTTTCCATGTTTTAGTGTTATTTTAGTGTTTATAAACTAACACCACTATACCTTCACTGTACAAACAAGTGTTTATTAAGTGCTCTGCTGTTTTTGCAGTGTAGGTACGTATGCTTAAATATCACTTTTTCAAATTATGATAAACTAACATAAATTAATTAGCAGTGCTTTAAAACAAAACGACGCTTTGGCAGAAGATACAAAAACACGTATACTTTTATTATTATTATTCATCAAAACGAAATCAACGAGGTGAGTGACCCTCACATGGTTAGTATCTAAAATGATGATTAATTATCTTAATTTCTTACAATCCATAATATATTTTTCAATCTATATGAATAATTTAACAAAGTGGACAGTAGCAACCGCATATGAAATTAAATATATTGGATGTATACAAAAGGTACATTTTTAGCTGAAATGGATATATATAGTTATGAAAAGATGCGCATGGGAAAATAATTGGCAGAGTGGTCAGTTGGTCATTCGGTCAATTCCATTTGCAATGACAAATAAATGGGCTATTCCATTTAAAATCCACACTACCCCTGTGGAAGATTTAGCTAAAGTCTTCCACAGAGGGAGTATCAATTTTGAATAGAATAGACAATTGGTAACTTCCATGTAAAATATTCACTCCAGTTGTGGAAGATATAGGTAAAACCATAATACATGGGGAGTATGGGTTTCAAAATGATTAACTCTGACCACTTACGTACATTTGAAAAAACATACTCCCCCTGTGGAAGAGATTTCCAAAATCTTCCACAGGAGTAGTGTGGCTTTTAAATAGAATAGCCGCTGCTGTTGTCGTTGACGTCTTTGTTGTCGCTGTCACTGTTGCTGTAATTATTGCTTTACATATCTATTATGCAAGGATTGGAAATAATGATGCAAGCCCGACATGCTCAAGAAATTATATTATTAGATAGCTTGATTAAATAGGTCTTTATATCAAACACATGCAGTGGTGTTTTAAAATTGTGACACATTTTTACATCAGATTCACTCACGCGGATTAATTAATGTCTGATAATTTAACTAGTTTTTGCAAACTATCATTTATCCACACTCTGCCAGTTAAATAATAGCACAGTTTTTCCCCAATAATGTTGTCTTTTCCTTTTGTTTTTTATTTGTCACCCGGTTAAGAAATCGAATCTGAAACTGACAGGTGACAAGTGATTTTGACAAGGAGAAGAATTCAACAACCTTGGAAACCGATATATCAATGATTGTTGCTGTCAGTGTTTTGTCCAATATGTAAGCGATATGTCATCAAATAAGGAGACAATTAAATCTTTTTTAACATGCTCAACGGAGTAAAATAATTGTCTATCTATGTTCTATTTTCCTCATTTTGATTGTAATAATTTGACTCCCCAAATTGGCGCCTTACCCTACTTTAGACCCCATCATCGTCAGATAAGTAATTAAAATAAATGAAAGAGCACATTCATTTGTTGGCATCAAATTTTGTGTATTCCGTAGTGCACGTTACAATATGACCGTTGCTATGTCAACTGGATCACGCTTTCTTTGTTACGAACCACTGATCGAAATGATCACAACACAAAGTCTATGGCATATCAAAATTCGGAACAGGTGTGTGAGCCCAGGCTTGGAGCAGTAACCAATGGTTACTAACGTGCACTACGACAACGAATAAACATGGATTTCTTTACAACGAAACCATGCAGGAAGGCATGCATAAGCATGCATTTATCGCATAGACCCCTAAATTAAAAGCGTCCGATCTTTTAGATAGATTTAGATAGATAGATTTATTATTATCTTTTCACTCATTACATGATACAAGAATGTTACATAAGAATAATACATTATAAAAGATATCAGGAATAATACATATATAATAAACTATGGAAATGCATAATACAACGATGAGTGAAGGAATTACAGTAAAGGCCCTAAGGCCTGTAGCTCTGTAACCCCTTGATACAGGTAACTAGCCAGGGGTTGACAGGGGTATAGACACACTACTCCCTCTGACAAATATTTTCAGCTACAATAGAGACAAAAGGAATGACATTTGTTCGATGCATGCTGATGCTGCCATCCACACCCAAACAAATTGGTTTTGAAAAGATATAAATTTATATATGATGAATGAGTTTTAAACTTATGTCCATTTGAACTGTCAAAAATATTCAACGAGAATCAGTGGCGGTGCTTATACATTTGCCACACGAAGAGAAACATGGTTTTGCCCTCTCCCCACCCCCGTCCGAACAAAAATCCCACTATTTCGCCATTTTAGACAATTTTCCCCCCCCCCACCTTCACAATCCTCTCCGGAAAAAATGCCGGCAGTAGCGGGACGCGTAATTTCTTTCTGCAACCATAATGGGCCGCAATATATCACTAACCGCATAGTCCGAGGCAAGGTTCATTATTGTCAGGGTTAGGGCAGGCGGCTGACACTGAAAAATTTGCATGGAAAAATGACCTGTCTCCTCCGCAGCCAATTTGGTTCCGCTCCATCGAAATCAAGCTGGTCACGGAGGAGACTACCCTCCTTTGTGTTTGTTCATTTGTGTATGGAGAGCCCTTTTTGGAGTCCGGAATGACTTAGGCTACGCTCTCAGCTAGAGTCCGACGCTGCATTGCACTAGAAATACCTTTTCTGTGAAATCGCTATAGAGCCAACCGGGAGCACGTATTCGTTTTGAAAATATAGCATTAAAATTAGTATCACCCTTGTGGCCCCGTGCAGTGGAAAACCTTAATTCTTTCATTAAAAGGAAATGAAAATTAAAAAAAACACGGATCTACTTGTGCACCAATAAAATTGGCACAGCAATTTGTCTCAAATATCAATGAATTTTAAGAAACATACGGGGTATGATGAACATTGACCTGACGCCATGATAGTAGGATCTATTAGTCGTTTTATATACAATGTACGAGGGCAGTCAGTATGTTTTAAGAGTTGACTCGTGACGTTATTTGTGGATCGTATTCATGGCATTTCTCAATGATTACATAAACACTGTACCTTTGTCTTTCAAACAACACATTATATCACACATATGATTGCGTAACAGCATTAGCATAAAATCAATGGTCTAGAGTCACCTGGTGAAATTGAGTCGTTTTTGTTAAGGGAAATAAGAGGCTGAAATGAGGTATTGTTGTATTTTCTATATTTTCTCGGGAATTAGAGAATGGAGAATGCTGCCTTTTGGAACAGTAATAGAACACAAAGTACCAGTTCATTGAACTATGTATGTTGGGCTGTAAAGGTTTTAGTTTATTTAAAATGCGTGGTCAAATATGTCTTATTTTTGACAAAAACAAGGCTTTTCTTTCTTTAAAAATCTTGATATTGCCAAAAATAGCAAATGTGGAAATTTAATTTTTTTGGCCAGTTCTGTTGACTAATCTCCAAACATTTAAACGGGAGTCTCCCTAGAAAATATTTGAATCCGTGATTAAAATATAACTGTTATTCTACCATTGTTACATTTATACAAAAAGTAGTGGTACAAAGAGAGAGGCCATCGTTTGAATGAGAAATTTATTTTTAAAACTTTTCTGTTCATTTCAGGTTGAGATCATCCATAAAAATTCATATGAATATTTAAATTACAATTTTCATAGCATTTTGTAATATTTCAGGCCCTATTTACATGGAATTTTGCAATTTTCGTGCATTTCCACCATGTTGTATCGGCCAGCCCACCTACGCATGCGCAGATTGTTGTTTGATTTGCACCAGTTATCATCGCACTGAGTACCAGCTCTCACACGTGACAAGTCATTATATTTTAGTCTGTTTCATTTTGGAGATAATTGATGTAATTTGTAATAACTGCTTTTTCATATTCGCCATTTTTGCAGAATAATTTCGCTTCCATTCAAGCCCTAAAGTTGTTGAAGTTTCCAGACGTCCTATTTCTATCAAAGTTTAATGGCAAGTCTCATATTTTACCAAATGCAAACTGAGGACCTAGTGTTTATTCCTGCCCAAAACTAGCCATATGCACCTTATACTTTTGCTGTTCTCGGACATTGTAAACTAGATACAGACTTTAAGGTACATATTTCGAGGTGCATAACAAACACCAAATTTGTGTCATAACAAACACCAAATTGGTGTCGATGACCTGACATGCATGCATTCTTTTGTCGAGAGTTCAAATGGTCTTTCAATTTGTGTCGAGTGTCCTTGGCAGACTTGACTATGCTTCAGTGGTCATGAAAGGATTCAATAGATAACCTCTGCCCCACTAATCCCCAGCTATTGTCTGAAATTGCACCTCGGAAGATATATTATAACAACTCAGTCCCTCAAATGATAGTCATATAACGACCAAAAGATAAATGACTGACTATCATTGAGGACTGAGTTCCGCAGTCTAATTGTAAACACGTGTTTTTTCTGTAATTTAAAAGGCCCGCCTTTTTGCGTGATTTGGCAGTGTCCCTAGACTATTGATTTTATGCTAATGCTGTTACGTAATCATGTGTATGATATAATTTTTTACATGTGTTGTTTGAAAGACAAAGGTACAGTGTTTATGTAATCATTGAGAAATGCCATGAAAACAATCCACAAATGACGTCACGAGTCAACTCTTAAAACATACTGACTGCCCCTCGTATATACCGTATTGTCATAATACCAATATTTGTCATTATATATAATGAGTAATATCTAGCAACTTAAATGTGCAGTTCATATGCACAAACGAATACTGATCTTTATGATATTCAGGTTTTGTACATCACATATAACATGTCACATAGGAGGTCATACGTGTTGACCTTCATCTATTGTATTTGTTCATCTGTGTATGGAGAGGATTAGCGCCATTAAACGCCATTAAAACGCCATCAGTATTAGGGCGTAGTTCAGTGAACTCACCGGATTGCTATTCCAAGTACTTTGATAATACAGATAATATGTATTAATGGGTCGAGGCGATTGCATTGAAAAACCTAATAAATTATTCATAACAGTTACGTAATCAATCGATAGTGCGGACACTTTTCATTTGCAAACCACCAAAATTCGTGATCTTTTAGCGTTGGAAAAGAAACCACGTGAATAGAGTGCCCTCTCAAGAATATCAACTCTCTGGTTAGGGTCTTATGGTTAGGGTTAGGGGTTAGGGTTAGGGTTAGGGTTATGGTTAGGGTTAGGGTTTAGGGTTTAGGGTTAGGGTAAGGGTTAGGGTTAGGGATTAGGGTTAGGATTATATTCGTATTTATTATACTAGTACTAGTATATATTGTGTGTATGCAGTTTATTCCGTAATCAATAAGTATCATAAACAAACACCTTTCTGGCACAACGAATCATAGCACAGTCGTGTAGGCATTAGACTATGGATACAAAGGTTGTGGGTTCGAACCCCAGGTAAACCGTTATAGAATTTTAATTCTATCGATTTCTTTTTATTTTATTAAGTAAGAGGAAATAATAATGGTAATAATGGTAATAAACTCGTGTTATATCTAGCCTCATAGGCCTATTAATTACATGTATGTCATGATGCAGTCATGTCTACAGTAGAATTCATCTCGACCTTTGCAGGACTTAACCCCATTAAAAGCTATTAAACCAAGATAACACTCATTGAAACAGCTCAACTGATTAAATCGGATCTTCTCTGGTTGTGCACAAGTGACTGTTTTCATGTGCGATATCGCAATAAAGCTGGTATTCATAGCTTCAGTTGGGTAACCGATTATAAAGGAAACGAAAGGAAACAATGTTATGTGTGGCTTTGTTCACGAAATCAGACAATGTCGTGCTTTTTGTAAACCAGCATTCTTGAAAATGAGCAACATAATGATTTTTGACTTAACACGGTTTAGAAATAATTTCTTCATATTTTTGGTGTTATCTGTCGTTTACATGTCCTTCCTAAAACACAAAAGTACGACCCTCTCCAAACACCTAAATTAGCTAAAAATTTAGGACATGTTACAAAACTTTATTTTCTAGAACCTATTTAGAATAATTTAAATGTAGCTTTTACCGGTTTTTTGTGGCATCCTTCAGAAGTGAGCGGTCCGATACCAATATTTTCGGTCAAATCTCCATTCAAATAACACGGGGAGTTGGCTAGCTATGCCTTGCCCTCACTCATATTTTACAAAAGTACGACCATTTCTGAACATCTAACCTAGCTGTAATTTTAGGTCATGTTAGAGAAATATATTTGCTAGAAGTTTTGGAGAATAAATAAAATATTGGCTGGTTATTTTTCACACAGTGATGTTAACTAGGCAAGTGTCCATTCTCCCAACATACATCATTTGTAGGGGTCACGCGTCAATGGTGAGAGCACTGTGTATTGTGTATAGGAAAACGGACAGTAACTGCAGTATGTACTATGTGTTATCGCATTGCGGCCCATTATGGTTGCAGAAAGAAATAACGCTAGCGGGACAGAACATTGGAATTTAAAAGTTATGGACCCTCATATTCCGTCCCTTTAGTCAAAAACCGGAATTTTAACGCGGGAACCAATATTTCTCAGTTTCTTCAACTAAAGCCTGGTTCCAGGATGTTGGTGTAAATTTTGGGTGGAAATAAAAACGTTCTCAACTAAAGGGCACGACCTGTTTAGAAAATAAATAAGACAAATTCCTGTATGTAATGTCAGATCGTCCGAGGCGGCGGCCTTCGAAGACACCAGAAAGGCATCAACGGTCTCCGTGTCTCTGCACTTTCACACCAAAAGATTACCCCAAATTATTGTCACCACCAATCAATGACAAAAATGCCCTGTTTTACTTTCATCCTCTTCGCTTTACATGACTAAACAAAAACATCTTTTTGGTGTAGATTACAGCCTTAATGTTATCTCTATAGAAAAACCGTTTATATCCTTAATCGAAAACTGAAAAGAGATCAATTACACAATTTGAAAGGAATTTTGCAGAATTGAAAATTGTGTTCGATCCGTTTGGTGCGCGGAGAAGCAAGAAAAAGGAAAAGCTATACGCTCTGTGAACATCCGACAGGCAAAGAAAGGATTGGGCATTTTGTTGCGATTGTTCTCGTATCTAACTGTCTTTAATTTTTAATGACATCGTTTAGAAAATAGCCTTTTCAATGGATTGAAGAATCATCAAGACACAGTTTCTTTTGATTAAGGTCAGTCAATAAAAAAGACTTGAGACGCCAGGTTTCGATATTTAGGAAACCATCCGAAACATTTATGTGATCGAAATACCGGGGGGAGGATGATCGATCAAATTTTGGGTTAGGGAGTACGGTAATAAATATTGAACTTCTATACCCTACTAAAATTTAGTGCATATAACCGGGCGCTTTCACCGGCGCAACAAGCGTCATCAGCGGATGTTATATTGCTTTGAAGATTTGTTGTTGCTACCCAGCAAACACAAAATGTTTTAAACATGTTGGGTTTTGGTTTTGGTGTTTTGATGACATTAAATGTCGTGTTTGATAAAGGTTATGAAAACATTTTAAAACATTTTGTATGAAAACACACTACCCAACAAACAAACAAAAATTGTTCTTACAACGTTTATACAAAATGTTTTAATAACATTTAAATGTCGGGTAAGTATAAGAGTACATTCATTTCGATCTATTTCACCCTAAATACAGCGATCAATCCAACAGATGACGGAAATGTGGCTTAAACAATGATTTTTCATTCTTTTTCACATAAAGAGGTCATATTTCAATATTGTAAATATTCACTTTCGAGCATAGGAAAAAAATCAATTCTTCTAGTTCTCATTTTTACAATAAATATTTCTCTTCAACTTCATGCACTTCCATGTACTTTCCCTTTAATGGGGATGGTTCGAAAGAGGGAGAAAGAGGGAGATGGAGAGACAGAGACTGAGGGGTAAATAAGACAGACGGACAGAGGGGTGGGTTTGTGTGGGGGGATGTGCCACGCAGACCTTCGGATGCTAACTTTCTCTATACCTACTTGTGCTCTTTTTACGGAGCCCCCGAAGTGACATGAAAGAAAATAAAAAAACTATCTCGGGGTCCGACTTAGTAACTTAGAGCCCCGACTTAGTAACTCGGGGCCCCGACTTAGTAACCCCGAGTTACTATCTCGGACCCCGAGTTACTAAATCGGGGCCCCGAGATACTAAGTCGTGGCCCCAAGTTACTAAGTCGGGGGGCCCCGATTTACTAAGTCGGGGCTCTGAGTTACTAAGTCGGACCCCGAGATAGTTTTTTTATTTTCTTTCATGTCACTTCGAGGGCTCCGTATATTTTTGCAATCCATCAGTATACAAAATTTTCACAAAAAACACCCAAATTTACCCATTATTGCTTTGAAGAGCACTTTCACCAAAAGGGCACTCCTTGAATCATTTCCTATATAAGATCAATGTATCACTCTGCCGAAATAAACTATAGAAGCCAAATAACCCAAACTGGAAAAATATGACCAAGGATTATCACAGAGCCGGATTTACAGGGAGGATCTACCACTGGGCCAGATGGGCCCGGGCCCAGGGCCCCCAAAATTTAGGGGCCCCCAAACTTGCCCTGCGAGCCCGAAAAACACCCATGTTTTGGGCCAAAATATGGTCTCCATATAATAATCTTAGATTACACATACATTTACTAAGGTATCAATATGTTTACCCATGATGTATAAAGTCTAGCCACCCCCGGGATCTATAATTTCTGGACGTCAGAGGGGTTGACCAAAAAAGTACAGTGCCTTCTCCTCCCAACGATTATCTCCTTTAATAACATAAACGGGATAACAATAGAGATAGGTTAGAGAATAATGGAAAATGAAATAGAATATTGGATTATGTTCTCTGCCAATTTGGGAATCTGTTTACAGTCTACTTGTTCTTTTCATGCTGTATTTAGAGACAGATTGAAGTCATCATGTTGTCATCATCATCATGATTATTTGTACAAATTGATATATTCATTCTCAGGGTTCAAAACTTTTTCTTTGACAAAAGAAAAGGGAGTTTGTGTACTTTTTGAAGTCATCTTGTTAAACGAAGAAACGAACTGAGAAGGAAAGAAAGAAAGAAAGAAAGAAAGAAAGAAAGAAAGAAAGAAAGAAAGAAAGAAAGAAAGAAAGAAAGAAAGAAAGAAAGAAAGAAAGAAAGAAAGAAAGAAAGAAAGAAAGAAAGAAAGAAAGAAAGAAAGAAAGAAAGAAAGAAAGAAAGAAAGAAAAGAAAGAAAGAAAGAAAGAAAGAAAGAAAGAAAGAAAGAAAGAAAGAAAGAAAGAAAGAAAGAAAGAAAGAAAGAAAGAAAGAAAGAAAGAAAGAAAGAAAGAAAGAAAGAAAGAAAGAAAGAAAGAAAGAAAGAAAGAACAAGACAGCAAGTAAAGGTAGCAAGGAAGGAAGGAAGGAGAAAGTTTGAAAGTTTAAGGAGGAGAAGAAGAGGCCGAACAAAAGAACAAGGGGGAAAGAGGAAGAAAAAGAAGGGGATTCAATATATTGAAATTCAAATTGTTTCATTATAGTCCGTGGGAGGTGATTAGATCGTAGGTGACAAGGGAAAGAAATTAACTTATATCATTCAATCAATTTTAGTAAATTTAATTTACGTGATCATTTGACATGTTTGGTGCCTTACAAGCTTCCGGTCTATAAATGTCTTTATATTGTAAAACGAATTTGAAAAGCATAAAATTAATATGTCTTTAAATAAATGGTTGACAAACAGAGAACACAGACATATTGATAATTCGGACGTGCCATGCCGATATATGATGTATTCCGACCTGACTGCACTTTTCTGCCCAAGTGTCATTCACCCCCCAAAAAAGAAAAAAATAATAATTAAGATGCAGCCTTCGAAATAAGCCCTATCGTAGTGCAATTTGCACCCCAAAATTCGCCTGTTACAATACAACTTCAAGAATGTGGTGCAAAATTGCGATACCATATTTCACTGGATTTTCTTTTCTTTTTTCCTTCCTCTTCTTTTCTTTTCTTTTTTTATTATTTTTTTTTTTCCTGCTTTTCTTTTCCAGTTTTCTCCTTTCCTCATTTATTTTCCTCTGACTTTCCGGTTTTCTCTTTCATTTGTTGTCAGGGGGAAACTTTTCTCTTTCATTTCTAAATAGAAAAAGATAGCAAGTTTAAAAGTGACAAATTAGGGATATTTCCTCCTTCGGGGTGATTTCTACCACCTTTTGTAACGGGTTCATAACAGCGAGACAGACCAGCACTCACTCGCGGTGCTCATAATTAGTGCATGTGTTTCGAGAGAAAAGTTTATGTAAAAAAATTTCTGTCACTTTTGAAATGCTTTTTTTTTCATTCAAATTATTTTGTCTGGTTATCGAGGTCTGTCGATAAAGCAAGTGTGATGGATATACGAGGAAGCTTTCTGCTATGATAATAATAAAAATGTAATTCTTTCGAATCGAAAGAATACAATTCAATTATTTTAAAGATTAATTTTCAGTTATTTTAAAGATTTTGTTTCTGATCATGATACCAGACGTAATCTACCTACGGGCGTTAATATAGCTTTTTTGTGTTGATGTAAGATCTAAGTTAACTCACAAATTTACTTCCGCAAGTAATCAAATACTGGGCTATTCCAGTTGAAAACCACACTACCCCTGTGGAAAATTTTGGAAATATCTTCCACAGGGGGAGTATGTTTTTAAAATGTAATTGGTCAGGGTTAATCATTTTGAAACTCATACTCCCCCCTGTATTATGGCTTTACCTATATCTTCCACAACTGGAGTGAGTATTTCAAATGGAGTCTATTCTATTCAAAACTTATACTCCCTCTGTGAAAGACTTTAGCTAAATCATCCACAAATCATCAAAATATTTACATAGCGTCAGTTTCACTTTAAACGAACTGCAAATATGATTTCAAGTTTTATTTCATAATGTTAATAATAAAAGTTATATAATACTAAAAGGCACTGAATTATTTTTGGTAGCATTTCATCAAAATTGTTATCGCACTTTCAAGCTCGTTATATTGGTTAATGTTATCTGATTAATTATGGCAGATCCATGAACTTGATCAGTATAATGAAATAAAATACACTCTTATTTTTCTGATGACAGTACTGACAATATTTTTGTGTCTCAGTTTGCGAATAATAAGGTTTTTAACATGTTTTCAGTTTTTCCTTCAGAAACAAATCCACTTCCATACGTACACATCAGATATGTTTTTATATGTATGGGTATCCTGAATGTTGCTTGGTAACATTTTCCAATATCATGAATATGTCAGCGCTCTATTTCAAACAATTTTCTGAATAGAAGGTTGCGTCTGTCGGGCACGACATTTTGTGGATGTGGGTTTGTCATGTGTTTGTGTGTAGGGCCTACAAGTGCAATAATCATGATAGTTGTGCCCAATAGCCAAATACATAATAACAAGGCCAATTTGGTAAGCACATACATAAAGCTTCATCAATCGACAGCATTGGGTAAATATTTCAAAAAACGTCAGAAATAATAGTTACATCATCAACAACGATAACAGGAAATAGCCATTATACTTAACTTACATCAAGATAACATACTTATGGCAAGCCAACTGTGCAATTAACAAATAAACCAAATTTTTCAATCGCAAAACCGGGTTTGTCGGCGAAAATCCGGGTTTATTGGCTAAAAAGCGGGTTTATCGGCGAAAAACCGGGGTTTTACAAATAGTTACTTCAGCAGTAAAAGGTAGCTACTAAAACAAGGTCAATTATACCAATTTTCAGTATTTTTGTACTGCTTCTACTCAAGAATGCTGATAGAATACTCAGCTGAACAATATTATAAATGCTAAAGAATAAACTGCGGATAATACATGTGTACATGGTAGTGTGAAACACTGATTTTATTTTAAGAAAATAATAGCTTTAAGTCTTAAGAATTACTGAAAAGTGTTTTAAAAGGTTTTCAGCTCTATAATAGGCTATATCAGCTGTAGATATCTGATATTTCGTCAATAACTACTTCATCAATACCAATAGAGCAGGTAAAGCAGTAGTTAGTTATACTTCATCAATACCAATATCAGCGGTAGACAATGGTAGATAGCTACTTCATCAATATCAATATCAGTAGTAGATAATTACTTCATCAATACCAATATCAGCGGTAGATAGCTACTTCATCAATATCAGCACTAGATAGCTACTTCATCAATACCAATATCAGCAGTAGATAGCTACTCCATTAATATTAGCGGTAGATAGCTACTTCATCAATATTAATATCAGCAGTAGATAGCTACTTCATCAATATCAGCACTAGATAGCTACTTCATCAATACCAATATCAGCAGTAGATAGCTACTTCTTCAATACCAATATCAGCAGTAGATAGCTACTTATCAATATCAATATCAACCATAGATAGCTACTTCATCAATACTGATATCAGCAGTAGATGGCTACTTCATCAATATCAATATCAGCAGTAGATAGCTACTTCATCAATATCATCAGTAGATGGCTACTTCATCAATACCAATATCAGCAGTAGATAGCTACTTCTTCAATACCAATATCAGCAGTAGATAGCTACTTATCAATATCAATATCAACCATAGATAGCTACTTCATCAATACTGATATCAGCAGTAGATGGCTACTTCATCAATATCAATATCAGCAGTAGATAGCTACTTCATCAATATCATCAGTAGATGGCTACTTCATCAATACCAATATCGGCAGTAAATAGCTACTTAATCAATATCAATATCAGCAGTAGATAGCTACTTCATCAACACCAATATCAGCAGTAGATAGCTACTTCAACAATATCAATATTAGCAGTAGATAGCTAATTCAATATCGATGTCAGCAGTAAATAGCTACTTCATCAATACCAATATCAGCAGTAGATAGCTACTTAATCACTATCAATATCAGGAGTAGATGGCTACTTCATCAATATCAATATAAATAAATGTAGACATTTATATAGCGCTTTATGCCGTAAACAGCCTCTAAGCGCTTTACATTTATTCCGCCGTCATTAGAATATGTCGGAACCACGTTTGCAGCCTACAAGTGGCGCAGGGTCCATCAGTACAACGACTGTGACTACCCCTAACAGCTTCCCATTGCACCTGGGTGGGGTGAGGCAAGCGAGGCAAAGCGCCTTGCCCAAGGGCGCAACACGGTGGTGGGACGGGGAATCGAACCCACGCACGTCGAGTAAGCTCTCAGATTATGAGTCCAAGGCCGTAACCACTGAGCCACCGTGCCCGTGATATCAGCAGTAGATAGCTACTTCATCAATATCTGCAGTAGATAGCTACTTCATCAATACCAATATCAGCAGTAGATAGCTACTTCATTAATATTAATATTAGCGGTTGATAACTCCTTCATCAATATCGATGTCAGCAGTAGATAACTACTTGATCAATATCAATATCACCAGTATATCATCAATATCAATATCAGCAGTAGATAGCTACTTCATCAATACCAATATCAGCAGTAGATAGCTACTTAATCACTATCAATATCAGCAGTAGATGGCTACTTCATCAATATCAATATCAGCAGTAGATAGCTACTTCATCAATATCAGCAGTAGATAGCTACTTCATCAATATCCGCAGTAGATAAATACTTCATCAATATCAATATCAGCAGTAGATAGCTACTTCATCAATACCAATATCAGCAGTAGATAGCTACTTCATTAATATTAATATTAGCGGTTGATAACCCCTTCATCAATATCGATGTCAGCAGTAGATAACTACTTGATCAATATCAATATCACCAGCAGATAGCTATTTCATCAATATCAATATCAGCAGTAGATAGCTACTTCATCAATACCAATATCAGCAGTAGATAGCTATTTAATTAATATCAATATCAGTAGTAAATAGCTACTTCATCAATATCAATATCAGCAGTAGATAGCTACTTCATCAATATCAGCAGTAGATAGCTACTTCATCAATATCAATATCAGCAGTAGATAGCTACTTCATCAATATCGATGTCTGCAGTAGATAGCTACTTCATTAGTATCAATATCACCAGTAGATAGCTACTTCATCAATACCAATATCAGCAGTAGATATCTACTTAATCAATATCAATATCAGCAGTAGATAGCTACTTCATCAATATCAATATCAGCAGTAGATAGCTACTTCATCAATATCAGCAGTAGATAGCTACTGCATCAATATTAATATCAGCAGTAGATAGCTACTTCATCAATATTAATATCAGCAGTAGATAGCTACTTCATCAATAACAGCAGTAAATAGCTACTTCATCAATATCAATATCAGCAGTAGATAGCTACTTCATCAATATCAATATCAGCAATAGATAGCTACTATCATATTCATCAATACCAATATCATTAGTAGATAGCTATTTCATCAATGCCAATATCAGCAATACATAGCTACTTTATCAATATTAATAGTCATAAACACACTTCAAAACCGCGTTCAGCAAATAACCGCTTTCTGTAAACACTTGCTACCACTTTGAAATGTTTCGAGCAATTGTTGGACAGTGTTTTTATAGCCACATAAACATTGATGTTTGGGAACTTCATCAACATTTCATCTCAGCAGTAGATAGCTACGGTACTTCTAGAGTCACAATTTTCCAAAACCATTATTGATGCTTAGAGACCGAGACCAAAAGTAATGTATTTAATGTACTTATTTATGCAAGTTTCATCTCAAGCTTAGTCAAAGTTCGGAACTTTAATTTTCATCCTTTCTACATCATGTTCTACAATATTATGCTCTAAGTTACATAAAAAATTTGAACATGGTAGTCACATGAGGGTTTGCTCTCCTGATGCAGTGAAAAAGCATTCGTCGCCATGTCGAAGGTTCGCTACATCGAAGGTTCGCCATGTCAAAGGTTCGCTATGTCGAAGTTTCATTATATCGCAGGTTCACTATATCGAAGGTTCGCCATGTCGAAGGTTTGCTTTATCGAAGGTTCGCTATATCGAAGGTTCGCTATGTCGAAGGTTCGCTATGTCGAAGGTTCGCTATGTCGAAGGCTCATTATGTCGAAGGTTGGCTATGTCGAAGGTTCGCTATGTCGAAGGTTCGCTACGTCGAAGGTTCGCTATGTCGAAGGTTCGCTATATCGAAGGTTTGCTGTATCGAAGGTTCGCTATATCGAAGGTTGGCTATGTCGAAGGTTGGCTATGTCGAAGGTTCGCTATGTCGAAGGTTTGCTATGGCGAACCTTCAATGTTTGCTATGTCGAAGGTTCGCTATGTCGAAGGTTCGCTATGTCGAAGGTTCGCTATTTCGAAGGTTCGCTATGTCGAAGGTTCGCTACGTCGAAGGTCGCTATATCGAGGGTTCGCTATATCGAAGGTTCGCTATGTCGAAGGTTCGCTATGTCGAAGGTTCGCTACGTCGAAGGTTTGCTATATCGAAGGTTTGCTGTATCGAAGGTTCGCTATATCGAAGGTTCGCTATGTCGAAGCTATGTCGAAGGCTCGCTATGTCGAAGGTTCGCTATGTCGAAGGTTGGCTATGTCGAAGGTTCGCTATGTCGAAGGTTCGCTATGTCGAAGGTTCGCTATGTCGAAGGTTGGCTATGTCGAAGGCTCGCTATGTCGAAGGTTCGCTATGTCGAAGATTGGCTATGTTTGCTATCGAAGGTTCGCTATGTCGAAGGTTCGCTATGTCGAAGGTTCGCTACGTCGAAGGTTCGCTATGTCGAAGGTTCGCTATGTCGAAGGTTCGCTATGTCGAAGGTTCGCTACGTCGAAGGTTCGCTATATCGAAGGTTTGCTGTATCGAAGGTTCGCTATATCGAAGGTTCGCTATGTCGAAGGTTGGCTATGTCGAAGGCTCGCTATGTCAAAGGTTCGCTATGTCGAAGGTTGGCTATATTGAATGTTTGCTATGTCGAACGATCGCTATGTCGAAGGTTCGCTATGTCGAAGGTTCGCTATGTCGAAGGTTCGCTATGTCGAAGGTTCGCTATGTCGAAGGATCGCTATGTCGAAGGTTTGCTATGCCGAAGGTTCGCTATGTCGAAGGTTTGCTATATCGAATGTTCGCTATGTCGAAGGTTTGCTATATCGAAGGTTCGCTATGCCGAAGGTTCGTCTTGTGGTTATTGTGTTAACTCAAGAACCATAAGACCATTTTAGATCATGCCAAGTGAGACTATGGCGCCATTAGGCGAACCTTTACGGTAGAGTAGGTAAATCTGTCATTGAAACATGATCTCTTATTTTCAGTATTCAAACGTTTTCATATCTACGATCAAATCGCATAGGTTTACGTAGTTCCATCCTCAACTGATTCCAGAATAATTGCTGTCCAATCGGATCTTCAGTCCACAACAACACTTCCTTGTTGAGCAATATCTGACGGAGCAACAGAGTCTTTTTATCATCAGGAATTTCTCCGATCTGTACAAGAATAATGACATCTTCATTGTCCTTTACCAATCGCATTTGTGCAATCTGTAGTTGATAATTACACCATCCATCATCCATAAAATTCTCTGATAAAACTACGATAGTTTTGCGACTATGATAAATACCATGGCATATGGCATTCAAAATATAATGCCCTGCTGGAATGTCACCTCTTTCTTTCAGACAAAGACGGAACTGCTCTTGTCCATCCTCAATGACTCGAATGAGTTGATCATCTATCCATGCTTGACTCTCCCTGTGGTAGGCAACATATGCATGATATCGACGCCGCATGATTGGTGCTTCATATCTGTTATCAACATCATCCTCATCATCGCTATCCATAATATCAGCATCATCATCATTATCTATGTATCGTTGATATCTTCTCTGATAAAACCAAACCCAGAATTTGTAGCGTATGTGCCATCGATATTTTCTACAAACGGCGGCAAGTATTACACAAATTACAAATACAGCAGATCCGATACTGATGAGAATGTAGTACACAAAATGCAGACTGCAATCTAAACTAAATTGTGTGATACCACGTCCATGACGGCTAGGAGGAGAGTTACACAGATATGGAAGCTGCGGATCTACGTATGTTCTCTCATCTCTGAGTATCCAGTCTGGCAGGGGTTTTATATCACATGTGCAAGAAAAAGAGATGTTCCAAAATGCAACATAGTGCAAGTTGAATGGTGCGTTCATCAGGAATGTAGGTAGTATAAACAATGCATTATCAGATACAATAAGCGTCTGTAGACTATTGAAACCTTTTAATCCATTCAAATTGTTCAGTTTGTTTCCCGATACAATAAGTGTTTGTAGACCATGAAGACCTTCCAACCCATTCAAATTGACAAGGTTGTTTCCCGATACAATAAGTGTTTGTAGACCATGGAGGCCTCCCAACCCATTCAAATTAACAAGTTTGTTTCCAGTCAAATTAAGATAGAGCAGATTTGACATGTGATGAAATTGATTGCTAGGTAAACTATCTATTTTATTATGACTGAGATCCATATGGTTGAGGGTAACTAGTGATGAAAAGTTATTTTCATTAACATTTTCAATTTTATTGCTGCTCAGATCTAAAAATCTAAGGCTGCGACTTTCAAGGAGAAATTGGTTAATTGCTGACAACTGACATTTTCGAATTGTCAGTTTTTCTAGGTGAGGAAAATTTACAATTTCTGCTTTACCAAAGATATATCCGCTTGAGTCAGATATGGCAAGTGACTTGAGATGTGAACAGTTACCCCATACAAATGGGTACGTGTAGCTATTGCTGAAGTCAAGTTTATTGAGGCTAACTTCCTCTAGTGCAGCCGCTATGGTACAAAATGACGGCCCGTAAATCACGCAGCAACCAAACTCAGTAGTATCGGAGTCAGCTGAAATCTCCATATATCTGAGTGTTCTAATATTGGTGTTAAGTAAGCATAAAAATGGGCTGTCAACAGATTTCAAACGCACATCAACCACTTTGTCGAACAAGTTAAGATCCAATCCTGCAATTGGATTATGTGAAACATCCAGTGATTCCAATGTTAAACTGAGATACGGGATACCAAATAGTCTTATATAATGTATGTTGTTATAGCTCAAATCCAAGTTTTTTAGTGAGTCTGCAAGCGACTCCAATGCTTCATAAGGAAATTCAGTAAGACTATTTCTACTGAGATCCAGTGATTCAAGGTGGACTAAGTTGCGAAAGGTATAGTTAGATAGAAGAACCGGTCTGGCATTATAATAGTCATCATTACAGCCGTTATTCATACTCAAATATTGTAGGTATGGAAACATGCTAAATGCATCATCCTCGATTGATGGACCAGAGTCATCGTAAATGCAGCAATAGGAAATATCCAATGATAACAAAGATGAGTTGAAATATGATCCTGCCATCACAGACTGAAATACACTCTTACATTGTACTCTCAGGTATAGGGTAGATAGCGAATCTGGTAATCGTGTGATTAGTTCTGACCATTTAGATTCATTCCAATACTCAGTAACTCTGCAATGATAAAAATTATAAGTCGCACGCAACTCTTTTAAACTTGTCATATTTGCCAAAGGACAAGGTAAATAGTCAAAGTAATTATAATGCATGTATAGTGTTCTTAACATTTGTAGGCCTTCTATTGCTTTACATGGTATAGAGGTTAACATGTTTAAAGAAATATCCAAATATGTTAGATACATAAGATTCTCAAAAAATGACTCTGGTAAGTTGAATATGATATTGCTGGATAGGTCTAAATATGTGAGATTCACAAGCAATGGCTCTGTTATCTCTGGCACCATAAAGCTTGATATATTATTGTTGGATAGATCTAAATGTTCCAGGCTGATGAGATCTTGAAAGACAACAGCATATATACCAAAGACAGCATTATCGCTTACATCCAAGTGAGCTAGATTGGTCAAACCACGGAAAACATACTTAGGTAAAGATCCTATTTTATTCGAGGATATATCAAGCTCTTGCAACTCATGTAACCCTTCAAATACCGATAGTGGTAGACTGGACAAACCAGTGGTAGCAATATTTAACTTTTTTAATAACATGGTTGAACGAAATGGGCTTCCATGCAATGTAAGTGTAAACGGTGATGACCATAATGAATGCCTTTGATCCCAGCCTTGATAGCTTAGGTCTAGAGTTTCCAGCTTGTTCAGCCCTGCAAATGTATCGTTGCCAATATTGCGAATCTTATTGTAGCTTAAATCCAGCACTCGTAGAGACAAGCTTGTGTCAAAACTAATGTTACTCAGATTGTTGTGGCTCAAATTTAAGTCTTCAAGTTGATCAAGATGAACAAAACTACTCCCATTCACAGTTTCAAGTTGATTAAAACTCAAATCTAAACTCTTGACGTTGGCATTTTTCAGTGGTGGAACGAGTGCAAGTTTCCTATTGCTGCAGTCTAATACTGTCCTGTTGTACACCTTACAATCCTTTTGGATAGTTGAATTCACTGGATGATTCCACAGTGGCAACGAGAATAGGAAACAGGTAGATTAGTGAGAAAATCATGATGAAAACTTGATCAGCAGCAACGGTGTTCAAACAGAGATGTCAGTGAAGATGAATCAGCAAAATGGATGTACAGCAAACATGGCAAATAGAGAGTGAATTGTGAAGGAGAACAGATCAACGGTGTGTTAGAGAATAATGCGTGCTGACGCGCCCAGTCACTTTCACTTCCTTCCTTGTTTCAATAGTCACGCCTATCTCGGATGAGTTTGTTTAAAATGAAACAACTACGTAACTTAAAGAAATCATTGAAACTATATACATGTATCATATTCCATGTTTTTATAATGCAGCTCCAAGTAATACAAAAACTGTGTGGTAACAATAATGAACAATATGAGTATACGTAGAATAATGCGTACTGACGCACCCAGTCACTTTCACTTCCTTCCTTGTTTTAATAGTCACGCCTATCTCGGATGATTTTATTTAAAATGAAACAACTCCATAATGTAAAAGAAAACATTAAAAATATATAGGCTTACATGTATCATGGTCCATGTTTTTATAATGCAGCTCCGATCAACAATGACCTAATACAAAAATTGTGTGGTAACAATATGAACAATGACATTTATAATCATGCAGTTTCCTTTTTTACGAAACCAATTCTCTCTTGAACTATACATTGCATAGGTAAAACAATTCAATGCTACATTAATATGACATAAAAATACATCTTGATAATATTGTTTGTATTATATCTACCACAACCGTTATACCATTTTTTTCCTTCATTTTTCAGGGTTTGACAGCCCTGGAACAGCCTCTAATGAAACTTATTTTCATTGGGGTCCATTGGGAACAGTAAGGGGTTAACACCCTACTCTTCTCGAAACTGACTGCGAAATACATTTACGGATATGGTTCTCTTATACACGGGACCAACGGCTTAGCTTCCCCTCCGAAGGACGTAATAATCTCATGGTTTATATAGACATGTATCGAGGGCTTAGAGCAAGAACTATAGCTATGTCCACAATTACATGTTACTCATTTCGGCAACAAATGGACAGTTAATTCTGCCCACTATAATAAGATGTAAGTGACTTTGGGGTATGTACATGGTCACCTGCGTCTAACTAACCATGCTATAACTGTTTAAGTGACCATGCATATACCCCAAAGTCACTTGCATTTATTATGGAGGGCAGAATTAACTATCCATTTGTTGCCGAAATGAGTAACATGTCATTGTGGACATAGCTATTGCTCTAAGCCTTCGATATATACCCAACTCTAAATGCACCATGGGGAGACCGGAAGTCTGAATTCAATCTACAGATGTTTTAATTAAACTTATATTTCAAGTTCCAGGTCAATATCCCAGCAAGTTTTCCACCGTCGGGAGTCGAACCTGGGACCTCATGCATCAAAAAGAGAGAACTCTAACCACTGAGTCACGCTCTCGACTATAACAAATCAAATGTGGATGACTTTTGAATGTCTGTTCGCAAAATTTACGAGATATGCCTAAATTTTATCTTCTCATTGCTAAAACAACTTGTTGAAAATGACTTTCAACGTCCTTGTTTTTACAGTGGCATCTTAATTCATCGCAACATTTTGTAAAATAAACAAATGTTATTAAAACAGAATAATTATACAACAATAATATACAACTCTCAAGTCAAGTCGAAATACAAATGTTAGCAGTTAAAAATTTTTTAATTTTACTCACAATTTTCATTTTCATGATAAATTGAATGCATCATTACACTAGCGCACACGTCTAGCAAACCTTAACACCTTATACCTTATCTGTATTCCATTCGAGTTATCATTTTTTTTAAGCCTTGTATGTTTTTTCTTCCTTTACCACACTCACTTAGTTGGTATTCTTGAAAACCTTGTCAAAAAGATCAAATGACAAATACATCTTAAACCTTTACTTTGTAAAACTGCAGTGCAGCGACCGACTTTCCACAAACGAACAAATTTGACAAGCGTGCATGGCCGTTATAATCGGCAGGTCTCGGAGACGTGATTCGAACACATCCACGTCGAGGTGTTAAATATATCTCTTTAATACCCCTATCATTGGCGCGTCTTCGCAGCTTTTAAGCGATCCGGTTTTCCACAGAAAAACATATAGATTAATGAAAGAGCCATTGTTAGGTGTCAGAGTCGATAAAATTTTCAGTTTTCACACTTGTGAGTTTGAGCAGAGGCGCTAATGTGTAGCAAATGTACATTAGCGTGTTGATGTTTCTTGATTAATTGTAGTTTTATTTGCCTCAATGCAGCAGTGTTAACGCCGTTACTTTCCCACTGACTTTCCATTTTAGTTTATGGCCTCAAGAACTGTATAACCGTTCAAACCAGATATAAGTTCTAAACTCTTTTTGATAAACTGTAGGAATACATATAGTTATATGCAACTGTGTTTTCTCGTAATTATAAGACACACATAATATCATACATTGTGTCGGACCAGTTTAGACCAAAATGTAAAAATGTATATACCTATAATACCTTAGCGTGGCATATTGGGTTAAAACGTTGGTGTGTAAGAGACCATTGGTTCAATCCCTGGAGAAAAGATCCATAAGAATTCTGTTTACTGCATTTACTATTATGGGCCAGATGCAGTTGATGACAAAGACCTCGCAGCCAGTTCCAATCAGGATAATGCCTAAAGTATCAAAACAAGCTTTTAAAAATAAAATGAAACATCGCATAGGCCTATTTAATAGAATAAGATTACGCCTGTACGCAATTGTTTTTTGTTTTGTTTGTTTGTTTGTTTTTTGTAAGGGGGTTGTTTCTGTGTTTATTTATCTGTTTGTTTCTTTCTTTGTGGGTGTGTTTGTTGGGGGAGGGATTGGAGGGTAGGGGCGCGTTTGTAAATGCCGTCTAACGAGGACCTACATATG
Source organism: Amphiura filiformis (assembly GCF_039555335.1). Lineage (NCBI taxonomy): Eukaryota > Metazoa > Echinodermata > Ophiuroidea > Amphilepidida > Amphiuridae > Amphiura > Amphiura filiformis. Next base: position 16,954,394 of record NC_092644.1, read on the forward strand.
GATACACACCGTAAAACGAGGACACACCTCCAAACGAGGACGTCCTCGTTTTGAAACTATGCCCAGGATGACGTAAATGATGCAAATATGCATAGCATATAAGATAGGTCCGCCATAGCGGGTATAGGACGGGTCTCAGTTGGATAGTAAGTTGCCTGGTGTGTTTGCGTGAGGTCCACGGTGTGTCGATTAAAAACGGGTGTGTAAGTCCTCGCTTAGATCCTTCTAAAGTCGAGGTCCTCGTTTGAACGTATTTACAAACAGGGGTGTGTTTGGTTGTGGTGTATTTTTGTTTGTAGGATTGTTTGTATTGGTGTTTGTTTGTTTAACGGTCCCTCCGTGCGGAGACAGTTTTCAAAGTATGTAAACTCTAATGCAATGCTAGATCTTGTACTCAGTTTAACCTTCTTTTCAAACAAAATCGTTTTGTTGGAAAGCTTAACCATTAAAAGATAAAGTATAAAATTGATGAACTTTCGTGAAGTCACGCATTAGCTTCGGAAAATATCACCTAAATACAATTTTGTTTTGCATCATTAGGTACTTGCCTCCTAATAGCGCTGTAACACGGGTCATATCGCACTACGGGACTTGTCAAATATTCATGACGCTATTATCTAACGATGCTTGCAGATCTGGATCAAGTACGCCACCAATATCTGAACTAAGTTGCAGGAGAGGAACTTGTAGTCAGTGGCGTAGATTTCTTTTTGACATGGGGGGGGGGGGTGGTGTTGAAAAAATTCTTGAAGAATAATGAATCCAGCACCTTTTGGCGACAGAATAAGTTGATGTTACAAATGCGCGTGAAGCGCGCGAAAAATTTTGCTATTTTGAAGCTAAACTGATGAAATATGGTGCAAAAGTGGAATAAATGCGAGCGAAGCGCGCGAAAATTTGCACTTTTGGGGCTAAAATGGGCAAAAATGAGGTTAATTTGGTCAGAAACCTATATTCAGGCGTCAACATTGGGGGATGATTGTATGGAGCATCCCCCCTGGCAAAATATTGGGGGGGGGGGATCTACGCCTGTGCTTGTAGTTACGCATAAGTCCCACATATTTATCAGGTTTGAAGTGGTGGATGAGAATGGTATAGAGTGATTCTTATGCGCAGATTACGGTTGTCGAGCAAAAGAGTCCGATCTAGTATACTGCAATCGCATATTTGTGCATGACATCAGCTCGAAACTCTGAATTCATCTTTTAGCTAAACTTTACAATAATTGATGCGATGCGATGCGATGCGCAGTACGAATTACGATCAGATTCGGGTTGACCTTTTCGGTATATCCCATAATTCATTGCAGTGAGTTAGACCTGAGATGTCGCCATTTGACGTCACGCCGACTTGCAATGCGCAGTAACGATGTTCGCTAAACGATGTGCGCATCGGCGTGACGTCAAATGACGACTTCTCAGGTCTACACGCAAAGGCTTGTGGGATTTACCAAAAGGGCGATTTATCAAAAAGGTCAAAGATGCTGCTCGCTGAAGTTCGATCTTCGGTGACGGTTTCGACTCGCGCTCTGTGTTCACTGTCGAGGGCCTTTCTGAGGACGTCTGTAAGGCCCTTGGGAAAATTGTAAGGCCCTTGACAGACTAGGCCTAGTGTGTGCGTAAGTCTCCATATTTGTTCCGATATTTTATACGCAGTGGTCTGGTGAGTGGAGAACCCTGTTAGATGTCGTCCGTATGCAGCTCGCAGAAAATAGACAATAATAGACAGGATTAGATTTTCACACGTGAACGCAGTGCGTGCCGTGAACGCAATAATGCTCGAATGCGTGACGTCAAATTTGATGTGATTCAAGAGTGCCGATTGGTTACAGCGGTTGGAGTGGCGTCAAATTGACGTCATACAATCACATACCGCATCCACGAATCTAAACCTTTCTAACATAAGGCTGCATGTCTTATACGCAGATTTCTGTACAGAGCCGAATCAATCTGAATTAAATTGATCCATCTGCATATCGCCAAAATGCACATTATTATGATGGGACTAATGTGTGGTATTGGGTGTGTGAACCATCGTTATGATCATGAATTTTAACATTGAGTTTTCAGTGATAGTAAAAAACATGGGATGTGTGTAGCAGAGGCCCTGTAGTAACTTTGTTTGCGGTGTGAGGTACTTGAAAAGGGCAATAATTATTGTTTTGGGTATAATAATAGCTCTGGCTCTTGTTGACAATGATGACGATGGTGATGATGATGATGATGACGATGATGATGACGACGATGATGATTATGATGTTGACGATGGTGATGGTGATGATGATGATGATAATGTGATAATGATGATGATGATGATGATGATGATGATGATGATGATGATGATGATGATGATGATGACGATGATGTTGATGTTTTTGTTATTGTTGTTTTGTTGTTGTTGTTGTTGTTGTTGTTGTTGTTGTTGTTGCTGTGATTTTCACTCGGGTTAGGGAATATTAGAAACCTGCCCCGAAAGCCGGATAAAGTAAAGCAGTAAACAAAAAAAAGAATATCAAAAACTTCGTATTTCGAAAATCATAAAAATTAAAACCGACATATTTTTGTGGTCACGTATGGTGTCAGGTATTGCATAATTTGATAAATAGATATTGACTAACTAAAACGAATAATGTACATAAATAACACAATTAAGTTGCAATACACTCTCAAAAAAGTCCTATAATATAAAACTTTGAAGAACCTTAACAGGTTCTTTAAGGGGGTACTACACCCCTGCCAAAATGTGTGCCTATTTTTGCATTTTTCTCAAAAATTATAGCGCATTGGTGACAAGTAAGATATGTATATTATAGGGGCAAGGACTACAACTACTGCACTGTAAATTTTATTTCAGCACAGACAACAGTTGTGGGATTACAGTAAAAAATGAGGAAAACCAATATTTGATCAATAAATCAATAACTACTTGCTTTGAGTTGCTGAATTTTCAGTACAGTAGTTGTAGTCCTTGCCCCTATAATATACATATCTTACTTGTCACCAATGTGCTATAATTTTTGAGAAAAATGCAAAAAATAGGCATAAATTGGCCAGGGGTGTAGTACTCTAAGTTTAAAGAACTTTTGGTGGGTTCAAAAAAGGTTATTTTAAGGCCTTTTTAGAACCTTTATTTCTGAGAGTGTAGCCGTGTTAACAGTTTGCAAGGAGGCTTATGTGACGACTATAAGACGAAACTATGCTATCTTCAGTAGACAGCACACACCTGAAATCAGTAGTTCGTAGAATTTTGTCAATGTTGAAAGTATTTTACTTGTGTATTGAATAGGATATTGCAATATACTGTACGTTAATCATGTTAATGGACAATCCAACATGATTCATTGAAACACTAAGCAATAAAATAGCATTTTATGTCACAGCTTAACTCTTTTAATCCTTTTATATCATGTTATATATGAAACCAAACACACTTCCTGATTTTTAAAACTTTCAGATGACTTAAATTGAAGTCATGGTACTTTTCTTCATATAGTCGACGAATCATCAATTTTTCACCGAAGAATGAACGTGAATATTTCTAAATGTCTATGCCGCTTCAAATCGATCAACCCCGCGCTTAAATCTTAATAGCAACTATGCATAGAAACATCTGGTTCTCCGATTAGCTTTTGAATATCTTATTTAGCTTCCAACTCTTAAAAATACAGCAAAAATAAAAGACCGGAAATGTAATCGTTCGTTTAAAAACGAACCAAGTTTAAAGAAAAATATTTTTAATAAATTCCCCCGTTCATATGCGATTCAACAAAATTATCGACATATTTTAGTTTTGATTCGTGGGTTTATAAATGCAACGGCTTATGATGTACCGACATCAAATTTCATTCAAATATATACATAGATAATAAAACGTGTTTATACATGAAAATGAGCTGATAGTAAGCGAACATCGCATGCGTCCGGTACCCGTTGTTTAGGCAGGTGGTATAGTGAGATACACTCGCTTTGCACGCGGAACTTGAAATGTTTACCGCAAATATAAAAACAACACACAGATTTTCATCTGAGATTTCCTTAAAAATCCACATACAAGAGATATATGAAGTATCAACTCCTCCACGTGGGTGTCGACTGCAGACGACAAGTTTCGAATTTTTTTTAATCAAAAATTTCAGAATTGCGCATTTTCATGACCATATTTGGAATCAGCATGAAGAATACATTAAAATGAGTACAAACAAGCCTAGTTCAGTTCAGTTGTTCTTGAGATAGCTCTTGATATCTTTGGACTTTTTATGTTGAAGGCCATAGCACGCGAAACATTAAGAACCAAATACTATAGACAATGTTTCATTTGTCGTAAATATATCAAATAGAGGCCATTTCTAACACGTGGATTTCACTTAGTAGACCTTTCTCTTTCTGTTCATTCTAATTTGAACTGAAGGTATTCAGTTTCTGTGATTTAAATGCTTCCTGCGTGCAGCTGCGTGGTTGTAGCTTTTCCCTGCTTGTTTGGTCCCGTCGGAATGGCTGTCCGCCCTCTTCGATATATTGATAATTTGGTATACTGTTCAACCGCCATGAGCTGTTGGTGTTTTAATGTATTTTTTGACTTAGAAACTTTATGTGCGTGTCAAAATGTATAAGAAAATCAAGCAGAAGAAAATTTTGAAAGAATAAAATCGACATTTACATTTAAATAATTACTCGATATCATTCTTCTTGTAATAACATTGATGTGGCGCAGGTAACGACTTCGCGGTGCTATCTACTGAAGATAGCACTTGTTTATTTCCCAGGGGTTTGCTTGTTTTGTTATGTTGGTCGGTCGGTCGGTCGGCTGTTTATCATTGGTTGTTTGGGTGTTTTATTTGCTAGTTTAAAAGCCGTCATATATATGTTAAGACCATGTAGTGTACTGTAGGAGTCACAAGAAGTATTCGACTTTGGTTTATGTGCAAATTGCACAAATTATTTGGTGAAAGTTAACTTATGTAATTTTAAATTTGTAGTTTGTTATAATCATTGTTATCATTTTCCAATCAACTAATCAATCGATCAATCAATGGATCGATCAAACAATCAATCAATCAACTAATCAATCGATCAATAAATCAATCAATGGATCGATCAAACAATCAGTCAAACAATCAGTCAATCAACGAATCAATCGATCAATCAATCATTCAATGGATCGATCAAACAATCAGTCAATCAATCATCATTAACCAATCAATCAATCAAACAAGCAAGCACGCAATCAATTTTAAATTTGTAGTTTGTTATAATCATTGTTATCATTTTCCAATCAACTAATCAATCGATCAATCAATCAATCAATCGATCGATCAAACAATCAGTCAATCAATCATCATTGACCAATCAATCAATCAAACAAGCAAGCAAGCAAGCAATCAAGCACACAAACAAACAAGCTTACAATCAATCAACCATCCACCCAATTAACCAAGCACTTAAATATGCCCTGCTCTGGTTCCATCTATGAATGTCGAAAAAACTTTATAGGCCTGTCATTTTCCACCAATACAGCGTCATTATTATTTTCATATCAAAACTAATATACACTGAAAATATAAGTGTATTCAATTGATTGCACTCTTCATCAGGGAGACAACAAATATTTTTCCCATAACCGTAGTTATAGGCAAAATATTTTCAATTTATTTAAATTGAAGTTTTCAAATTTACCCATCGCCTTTTATGCTGACATGTGTTAAAGCCATGCTTGAATACAAAGCCAAAGGCGTTGAATATAATAGAAATCTTCTTTATTGAGTGTCATCAATAACTCGTGTGGTTTCATGATATCATATTATATGATTATAATATGTTATGTGTCACTTGCAAAGATTTTGACACTTTTATGGTCTTTTGATGTGGTGAAAAAGCTACAGTGGTATTTTGTCGCTATCTTCAGTAGATAGCTCACAAAGCCGTACGCTTTTAGCATTATAATCATACATATAGCTTATACCACCTTTTCAATTTTTGCTTCCAAATTAAATCGAAGTATACGCTAGAAAAGTAGATATTGTAGTTTTATTTTAGGAGGCCAGAGCAAGTTTGATTGGTTTATTCCTTTTGAAGTATAGCATTTTGCGCGTTATAAGAGAATACTTTTGAAGTTGTTAATCTTGTTTATGTCGTCGTTGTTGTTAATCAGTCAAGATAGTTTATTACGATGGCCTAATGGTAAGGGCGTGAGCTTCATAATTGAAAGTTTGCGGGAATGCGGGTTCGAGCCCCACCTCACCCAGTGTGTTGCGTCCTTGGGCAAGACGGCTAAATTCTCAATTGATTCACTCCACCCATGTGTAAAATGGGGAGCTACTGTGGGTAATCACAGTCTAAGTCGGTTAAGAGTACTTGCGCTTCAGTTATTTATTTATTTATTTATTTATTTATTTATTTATTTATTTATTTATTTATTTATTTATTTATTTATTTATTTATTTATTTATTTATCTATTTATTTATCTATTTATTTGTCTATTTATTTGTCTATTTATTTGTCTATTTATTTGTCTATTTATTTGTCTATTTATTTGTCTTTTTATTTGTCTATTTATTTATCTATTTATTTATCTACTTATTTATCTACTTATTTATCTGTATGTTGTTCTATTTATTGATCTATTTATTGATCTATTTATTTATACATTTATCTATACATTTATCTATTTATATAGTAAGGCGTTAGACTCCAGTTCAGTGTTTGGAGATGCAAGTTTGCGCCCCGGCGAGGTCTTCATGTTTGTTCTCGTACAAAAACTTTAAAACATGGAAAAAATTGGCATGATCGACAGAATTAAATATAATATACGTAATTGTTCGAACCCATGACCGCAGGTTGAAATAAACTTTGAAGCTTATAAAGGCCTGCTTGTTTCTTATGTGTTTTAACAATATGATAAAATCGATTTCAAACTGCATACTCAAAGAAAGTTTATAAAAGTTTAGATTGCGTTTTCTTGCGTAAGGATGCATGCTCATATGGGTTTAAATCACGCAAGAAAACAGCAGGGAGCAGAATTCAATCCCCTTTTCAGCTGCCATAACCAAATTGTCAATCACTAACAGAATATTCCAAATTATAAACTGAATTCAAATTCATTCACTAGTAATGGATCAATTTCTTGTTCTTTCAACAATAAATTCCCCAACCAAATTCTTCCAAAGATGTGGAGAAGCCGGAGATTAATTTCAGTTTGAAATGTTTTTCTTAGAATGAACCGAGCCATCATGTTACTGTCTATCGTGTCTATAAAGATACGTTTCCCGCCATAGATGGGAGTTTATACGCAAACGTGGATGAATTTTTGTATTCCCATCATGCACAGCGCGGCACAAATTGCACTAGCCCTTTTGAAACGTTTTTCACAATGGCCATAGAACAGTATTTGTGGTATACCACAATTGTGGATGAGGCTATCACTTTTTCGTTCTAAACATCTAAACGGAATATATTTTAGTCATAAAATTTCACTTGGATTATGAGAAAAATATGAGCGCTCTTCTAATGCCAAAATCTCCATTTTGGTAGGAAAATTTGGGGGATTAGGTTGTTGATCAGGTCGCCCATCTTTAATGTTCTTGAACACGTGTTTCGGCCTCTTTTTTAGAATACAACCACAATTCGCAGTAAAAGGTAAACCACTCGCAACCGTGTATTATTAATTATGTTCCACGTTAATTTGGGACCTTGTTTGATTTGAATATTTTTGGTTTTTGACATCAGGGATGCCAGATTTCCTTCCATTGTAAGATTCCCTACTTTTTGTTACTCCAAATATCCGCACTTTTATTTATTTATTTTTAGTCTGTTTTTGAGGCTTTACACCCCAAATTCGCTACTTTTCAGGCTTTTCCTACTAAGTCACTTCACTCCACTGGCTTCCATGTTATGAGTTGATGATTTATCGCGAAGCATTATGGGATAGCATTTTCATTTTCTCTTCTTCCAAATGAGGCCTTATTCCATCCAGTGCAGATCGAGGCAGGTGAAAACAGCATTGATTCTCATGCGGGTGATTGCTTTAAATCAAAACTAACCAGCTTTTACTCTTGACCTTGAAAACATATAGAAAATATGGTAATGACTTTGTAAAGTCCAAATCAGATGTTCTCTGTTAAGTAATAGAAAATTATTACAAAAGAGAAATAATTACACAAATTCGATCGACGATGTAGGGCGAGGGGCGTTTTTTCATCGACAGCACGGTAGATTTAACAACTGTCTGCTCCTTACAAAAAATGACCGGTGAAGCAAGAGTTCAGATTTGGAAGCCAAAAGTTTTGATTTAAATCTCTTTTTTTATTTATATAAAGATCTATTCAGAGTAGTTCAACTACATATAAATAAAACATCGAAAGTAAATTTGATTCGTTTTCACTTTACTAGTCACGTGAAAGTATTAAATCTGGTTCAAACAAGCATGAACGTTTGAAGTCATGCAGAGTTGAGGAATTCGCAAGTTCGTCACAATGTCGTGATGTCACAGTTGCATGGGATGGTGCGTTTGCATCAAATGCGAAACCAGGAGTTGAGTGCTTACATACACCTATACAATTCGAGGAGACCCGAAAAGCAGTATTTCGAGGAGCTCCTCAAAGTGGAAAACCCTATAGGGGGTTAGGACGTATTTTTGCCTTCAATTCGAGGAGTTCCATTATTGTATTTGTGCTAAATTTTCCTCACACAACTCCTCACATTCCTGTGAAAACTCCTCGTTTTGTATGTAGAATGGGTACAGTTTATCACACTTCACACACACTGCTTTTTCTGTCTCCTCGTTATAGTCTGCGGTGCAAGTTTGGGTGTCAATGACTGTGCATTATAAGTACATCACATTATTGCTTGGTATCTTGATTTGGTTTTTTGTTTTGTTTTTTGACTTAAAGTTAGTAGTCAATCCATTTAAGATTTTTTTTTTCATTTTATGTACAAATTTAGGCACAAGAAATTCAAATTTAACAGAAACCATTGGGCTATTCCATTTAAAATCCACACTACCCCTGTGGAAGATTTTGGAAATATTTCAAATCGAATGAGCACATTAGGCGGCTCCATTTGAATTTTATACACTCTGTGAGAGAGATTCAACCTGAATCTTCCCCAGAGGGAGTGTGAGTTTCAAATGGAACTGCTAATGTGTTAATTCTATTTGAAATTCATACTCCCTCTGTGGAAGATATTTCCAAAATCTTCCACAAGGATAGTGTGGATTTTAAATTTGGAATAACCCAATTATATCATTTTGTTATCATTTTGTTTGCTTGCTAATGAAACATCGCCCTATAATGCAATACAATATTTTCGATTTTCATCATCAATGGATGTCGCAGCAAACCATCCGGAAGACGGGCAAGTTGATGCCGTTTTGTTTTACTAATGACGAAAGAAAAAATCGACAAGACCTCCCAGATTGGCAAAGTAAAGATGTTACTCTTATAAAAATGGATGAAAAACAAGGAAACCGCATGAGATGATGTGTAAAGATGCTGTTTTCAGGGCTTTTTAAATAATCGACAATCAAAGAATGAATATGCGTAGAATAAGACGACAAAACAGGAAACTTTGATTTTGGTAGGCGCCAGAAGTGCCAGAGATGAAATGCTATATTTAAAGACGTTTTGTTACGACAAACTAGTCAATTCGACACCTGTGTATGTTACCGGGTATTATGTGATTCCATTTGAGGTCCTTACACCCCCTATGGAAGACATTACCTTTATCTCCCACACAGGGGTTGTAGATTTCAAATGGAGTCATCCATTCAGGTAACCCCATTTGAAATTCATAATCCCTTTGTGGAATATTAAGGTCATGTCTTCTATATGGGGTGTAGGGATTTCAACTGGAATAGCCCAAATCGAGGCGGATAGTGGTGGTGGATAGACGACGCCTAATGCATAATGTTAACGACATCAACCATTTTGGTATGTTTTATTCTGACGTCACGTCAGTCTGATTTCTTCAAAAGCCAGTGTGAAGATAACCAAACTATAGGGCGTCTCATTTTATTCTGAGATGTTGGTTTTTTTTAATTAATTCAAGCAACAATTGATTCATGAAGACCAATTTAGAATAGTTCTTTATCACGTGTAGGCCTATGTCTACTGGCATCAGGAATTCCATGCGAATCAAATACAAAATAGGGACGCGATCTCCAAAACGGATGTTACCTTTAAATTCTCCTCATATTTAGTTGATATTTTTGAAAAAGAATTAGTTCAAGAGTACCGACACTTATTTTAAGCAACTTCAAAAAAATCTTTTTTTTGGGGGGGGGAGGGGTCCTCAAAGTCTCTTTAAATTTAAAATTCAGTTTAGATAACAAACTTTTGAACCAAGTATACATAAAGAAAAACAAATTCGCTGCTGCGTGCATTCTTTATACATACAGACATTTTAACTTCCACGTTCGCCTATATGTATATCATCGCTGAGTGTTTGCAATTGGTTGTTAGCCAATGAAGTATAGAGTGCTTTTTGTTGCTTTGGGAAAAGCGCATACCTTATTGGTCAAATACCAATCGCTCATCGCTCAGCTAGCGATGGAGTATAAATTCAGCTTTAGCATAGAGCAACACCTTACACTTGATTTAACTGGTACTAAATAATATTTCAGTTTAATACGATGATAGGATTTTCTCTAAGATATATAAGTAAGAGGTTAAGCATAACCTAATGAAAATATTTAGCTTGCATTATGGTCACAATAGTCTGTGATTAATAGCGCTTTAAGTTGTAGCTGTAACTGACTTGAGACATGTTTATGTTTCATTTCTGTCGCATTTATTGTTGGTGATATTACTCTTTGAATTAACCAGGCAGAAGGCGAATATTTATTAAGGTTATTAACTATTTTAAACTGTTGTGATTTGGTCGTTCACAGCATCTCGCGAATGGTAGTGAGCTTTGGCAAAAATTGCATTGCTCATTTCATAGCGAACGTGTAGAAGAATTCAAATATTACAGATATATTTGATAGGTCCTGTGGTTCTTGAGTTATGTTGTAAACAGGGCTGAAACAACAACACTTTTGTAAAACGTAAATAACTCATTAACAACAATATATTAAGCAAGTTGTCAAGGTACAGGATTTGTAGAATGAAGTTTTGCAAAACATCAAGGCGTTATTTTTCAATAATATATGGATCTAGATAATGAAACTTGATTTTTTGGCTGCTTCGACCAAAAATACCTCGTCTACCCTTAAGGGAGGTGTAATGAGCGTGAACCTGGTTTGGATGCAGAGGGAGTGTGCCTGTAACAGACACAGCCACCAGAAAAGGACCAGCTCAGATCGCGCGCCAAATAAGTTTGCAGTCCAGAAATTTCATTTTTTTCTCAGCCTTGCAAAAAATAGGCAGAGGTGGGAATCGAACCCGGGACCTCGGTGTTGTAAAACCTACTGCGTTACCACTGAGCCAACTGACAATCAGCTATGAGAAGTTTGATAGTAATCCTTGATATTGCTGAATAGAATAAATCAATACTGATAGGTCTATTTATCTAATGTACGATGTTATTCAAATTGGCCTATAAACTAGGAATATACACCAATCCGAGAAGCGTTTACTGTATTTGGCCCTCTATCGACGGAAACACAGATGTACCAGAGCGGGAGATTTAATTTGTAAGTCAATACTCATGATTGTGTATGAATATCACTGTTGTGTACAATTCCCGGTTACAATTCTGTATAGCACACAATAAATAATGGGTGGAACCCCCGACCCTGGGACACCGCAGTTTTACATCGGGGACACCGCAGTAATGGCGAAGTCGGATAGGTGTATAATGTGAAATGACTATCAATCGATCAATCAATCAAGTTGTCAAGTTATCAACAATCAATAATAAACCGACGTAGGCCTATCATGGAATATTACTAACTAGGCCTACTAACTGATATACCAAATAAATAAAATAAATAAATAAGTCAGTAAATAAATAAATAGTTATAGGCCTAAATAAATAAATACATACATAATGCAGAATGCAGTTAGTATTTTAGTTGCAAAATTCCAAACATTCTATTCACACATTCTATTATAATTTTCTGCTATACACGCAAAGGACCTGTGCCTTTAATATGTCCGCGCCTAATCAATAATGAGTCTTTCACCATGCTCACACACCATGTTAAACTATTGTATCCCTGCAAGTATTATCTACCAAGTCCTAACACCTCAATGAAATGGATGCTATAACGTACCCAATCAAGCGAACATATCAAGGTCATATCAGGGCGTTATACAAAGAATGGTCAAAGGTCAACGTTTCCAAAGAAGTATAGTAATAGATGTAGACACAAGCTTTCGTGCGGGAAACATAAACACATAGTCGTCAGTCGTGTGGTTTTTATGAGATTTGATACGGCGCTGAAGTCTATTGGCTGTCCCAAAATCAGTACCAGACCCGGTTTCCAGACGGCAATGTGTGTGTTGTTACAAGGAATGCAAACTCATTTTATCAATGAGTGAACCACATAGAGGAATACGACATCTATCGTGAGCCAATCTGCATTCTGTTGCCTGCAAAAGCCGACGATCAGGTAAAAATTCTAAAAGCAGCGTGACTAGATATTTGCGTTAATTTCATGATACGTGTAAAACGCATTGAAAACGCCAAATTGCAGTCATAAAATATATAATATTAGTAAATCACCCAATCGAATGTTAACGTAGGTATGTGGAAAATAACTGCAATAACAATAACAAACTATGTGCCCAAAGAGTTGTCTTTGGCATGTCGCTTTTTTGAAATATGACCAAAAATATCAAATTTTGGAAAAACGCCCCAAAATTTAAAACAAACACGAACCTTCCAAAATAAATATATATTAGCACTCGGCGGCCCAGTCACTACCTGCCGCTGTGATTTGGGGTAACTCATTGCTTCCCCTCTCCAGATACCGGAACTTCAAGGTCGCTCATACCCCAGCCCTTAATGCTTGGCTGTAAAAAAAGTGGCGTGACTTTTTATTTTGTTATCCACTGATATTTTGTCACTTTGAAAGTAGATTATATAACACTTCTTTTCAAGATCAGATATAATGTCTTTATTTTTATCATTGTAAGTTGACTTGTCGTTTGCAAAGAGAAACGCATAAAAGAAGAGGTAAAAGGTAGCACAGAAGGGTGTATAGAGTATAAGCGAGAATATGGTTGTACTATTGGAGGGTGCAGACAAAGAATAAGATATGGAAAGGGGTGAAAACGGGAGGGGGGGGAGGGAAGAGGGAGGGAGAGAGACGGAGAGAGAGAAGGGGGTAGGAGAAGAGAGGGAAAGAAAAACAGGAAATAATATACGATAATGCTATTTTACCACACCCTGCGCCTTCGATCATGATGACTTTCGGAAGCGAATAAGCTGTTGATGTTTTTGTTGCTACTGCTGCATGCTGCTGCTGTTGTTGCTGATGATATGATGATGATTATGATGACGATGATGATGATGATGATGATGGTGATGAAGAAGAAGAAGATGATGATGATGATGATGATGATGATGAATGACGATGATGACAATGATTATTACGATGATGACAATGATTATTACGATGATGATGATGATGATGATGATGATGATGATGATGATGATGATGATGATGATGATGATGATGATGATGATGATGATGGTGATGATGATGACAATGATGGTGAATGAATGATGCTAGGAGGAGGAAGAGAGGACGCCAAGAGGTAGAGCCCGAAGAGGAAGTGGAGAGGAGGAGGTGGTGCCGGGAGGAGGAGAAGGAGGCGGAGGAAGAGGAGGGTATTGGTTGTGTGTGTTTCTACCTGGTGAAGACCTTGTCCATCCTGCTGTTGTTACCGATACTGCTCATTTGCTGCTGAAAATATCATGTCAGTGGTTGCTGTCAACTGCACATCGTGTCTATAACTTAAGACTGCATAATTAACAATAATCACTATGTCGGGTTATTGACATCGCCACACTGCATCTATATCAAATTTCATATTAAGATCAAAAGTTCAATGAGAATCTTTTAACGCGACCATAATCACCCCAGAGATCGATTAACAAAATGAACAATTACGATTATAATATCCCAATGATTTCGACCACCTGTATTCTGTTTTCATTTCTACTCTATAATATAGAAACTCTATATCCGGTGACGCTCCCATGGCCTTATGGGATACGGTATAGAATTATTCTACCGGGAGTTACCGTTCTACTCGATCACGCAACACCTTCGTTGCTTAACTTTAGCATCTAACTGCGCCACGTGACGGTATCAAACAATAACAAAAAATTACAAAATATGTAAAAAAATATAATCTTTTACCATCATGCTTAAGAGTAGCATCAAAACTGTAATAAAACGAGTCCAAAAACAAGCTTAAGTCTGTTTTTAGACGTTTTGTATAGAAGAAAAAGTGGAAAATGATCGAAAATTTCGTGTCGGAATTGTGTGTCATTGGAATTTTTACAGTATGCGTGTAAAGCATTGGGTAACATGAGCTGAACAGCTTGACACGATCTAAGCGTAATTAAAACTCATCATCCGCCATTAATCATTTTGTTCCATATCGGTTTGTTGATGCAAGAAAGTAGTAACTGCAAAAAGATGTATAATAGCTGCCCTCTTGTAAATTTTCAGCCGCAAAACTCTTAAGGCACATGTAATCACGAAATTGACCCTTGTTTAAGCAAGACGTAACATAACTGAAAAACACATGGTTTTTGTGATTTTGAAATGTTTCTAAAATATATTTTTGTCTCAAATAAGGATGGACTTTTGAAACGTTATTACATTTTTGATAATGAGAGTACACTACATGTACTCTCTTCATGTAAAAGAAAATCACTCCTAAAAGAGTAAAAACAAGTCTTTCAAAGTAGGGGCCTACGATATGAGTAATAATGGACATTACTTGAAAAAGAGTAATGTCCCTTATATCGAAAGAGTGGTTTTCACTCTTTCAAGAGTGATTCTGCTCTTTTAAAGGTAATTTTACCCTTTTAAGAGTAATTTTCACTCTTTTAAAAGTGATTTTTACTCTTTTAAGTGTGATTTTCACTCTTTTAAGAGTGATTGTTACTCTTTTAAAAGTGATTTTCACTCTTTTAAGAATGATTTTCATTCCCTTTGGAGTGATTTCCACTCGTCTCACTCTTTTGGAGAGTGAGTTTTTCACTCTTTTACATTAAGCATGTTAAGAGATAAGACATCGTCTTCGTAAGTGCATGGGCCTAATGATCTAAGACCTCATGTAAGATCGCGGCAACAATCTTAAAGAGATACATGGGTCGTAAGAGGCAATTATTTTACATGTTTACGAGGCAGCCATCAATATGTCAAGTAGGCCTGTCTTTCTATTACACACACCTTCCTCGTGAAATGTTCCGTTTTCTATTTCAGCGAAGGAGCCTGAGATGAGCGCGCCTTTTTCATCGTGTTTAGGTTTTCATAATGGTGATCGTGGTCCGTGAAATGTGTTAACCTCTTCACTGTCTCACATCAATGAACGTTATGGGTAGTTTATTATCCTACGTAATGAGAGTGAGGCGTTGTTGAAGAAGACTATATCATTGCCTAAAATTTTGTGGTTAGAGTATCATTTACAGTAATAATGATAGGAACAATGATATTAGACACTATAATGATGAAAAATAATATGAGAGAAATAAAATGTGGCAAGAGTTTGACATAAATATGCTATCTATGTCTAATAAATGTTGACATGTCTTCAACAGTTCAATACATGTTGCAATTATTAAAATAGATTGCTATCTACCGTAGATAGCATAAATTGTATTGTGACGTTTGGCGTAAATGTGATCTACTAAGCTTAAACTAAACGTATGCACAAAACAAGTTAGACCAGGTCTAACAGTCAAAGGCCTTGCTGTAGTCAAAAAGAAAGATTTGAAAACAAGATTCTATATCAAATTTTGAATTTAAAAATAGGAGATTACAGTTGATATTGTTATAACAAGTCTTTGATATTTATGAGAAAATTACAAAAATAAAAATGAAGCAACACAACACAACATTAGACCTGGTCTAACTATGGAGATTTGTCTTACAGAGAGGAACTTTTTGGTTGTTACATACTAGTACCTTATTCAGTATTATAATTACAATGATAAAGATATTTTCTATCTACTGATGATAACAACAATAGTGACATTCTATAGTTTGATTAAAGAATATAAATATGTGCTATATGTGATTTGGGTGGCTATCGCATGATGAAAAACAGATACTTATTGCGTGTTATCTACTGAAGATAGCATTAACTGGTTTTACACTATCTACTTAATAGCTCGATTAAAAAATGTGAATATTTGTTATTTACTGACGATATCAAACCCTAATATTTTGTGCTATCTACTGATGATAGCACAACTTAGATATAAACCTAATATTTTATACTTTGATTGAAAATACAACTATTTGCTATCTACTGACGATAGAAAACCCTAATATTTTGTGCTATCTACTGATGATAGCACAACTTAGATATAAATCTAATATTCTATACTTTGATTGAAAATACAACTATTTGCTATCTACTGACGATAGAAAACCCTAATATTGTGTTTTATCTACTGAAGATAGCATAACTTAGTTTTACACGTTCTACTCATATGCTTTGATTAAAATGTATAAAAATGTGCTATTAATGACGATAGCATTCATTGTGTTTCATGCTTTCGATACTACAGTTGATTTAAAAATGTAAATATTTGCTATTCACTGACGATAACAAACCTATTACTGTGTGCTATCTACTGAAGATAGCATAATTTATTTTTACAAGTTTTACGCTTTCTACACTATATAATTTGATTAAAAATGTAAATATTTGCTGTCTACTGAACATGTCAAGATAGCATAACTTAGTTTCATGCTTTCTACAATATAGTTGATAAAAATGTAACTATTTGCTATCTACTGACGATATCAAAACCTAATAGTGTATGCTATCTACTGAAGATAGCATAATTTAGTTTTACGCTTTCAACACTATACAGTTTGATTAAAAATGTAAATGTGTGCTATCTACTGACGATATCAAACCTAATATTATATATTAACTAACTTAGTTTTACGCTTTCAACTATATAGTCAAATTAAAAAAATGTATATTATTTGTTATCTACTGACGATAAAAAACTTAACACTGTGTGGTCTCTACTGAAGATAGCATAACTTATTTTCATGCTTTCTACACTATAGTTGATACAAAATTGTAAATATTTGCTATCTACTGACGATAGCAAAACCTAATACTGTGAGCTATCTACTGAAGATAGCATAATTTAGTTTTACGCTTTCAACACTATATTTTGATCAAAAATGTAAATATTTGCTATCTAGGGCCTACTGATTGATAAAAACCTAAAACTGTGTACTATCTACTGAAGATAGCATAACTTAGTTTAGTTTCATGCATTCTACACTCTAGTTGATCAAATTTACTATCTACTGACGATACTGGCAAAACCTAATATTTATGCTATCTACTGAAGATAGCACCATTTAGTTTTACGCTTTCAACACTATAGTTTGATTTAAAATGTATATTATTTATCTATTGGCGATAGAAAGCCCTAATACTGTATGCTATCTACTGAAGATAGCATAACTTAGTTTCATGCTTTACGCCATAATTGATAAAAAAATTAATTTAAAAAAAATATAAGCTATCTACTGACTATTGAAAAAAAACCTTAAACTGTGTGCTATCTACTGAAGATAGCATAACTCAGTTTCATGCTTTCTATACAGTATAGTTGATAAAAATGTACATATTTGGTATCTACTGACGAAAGCAAAACCTAATACTGTATGCTATCTACTGAAGATAGCATAACTTATTTTCACACGTTCCGCTCTATAGTTCGATTAAACAATGTAAACATGTGCTATTTTGTGACGATAGCGAACTCTAATATTGTATCCAATCTACTGCAAAGATATCATAGATTAGTTTCACGCTTTCTACGCTACTGTAGTTTGCGACGGTAAAATTTTGTGCTATCTACTGAAGATAGCAAAATCTAGACGTATGTGTCTTATTTTGCTGTCTACTGAAAATATCACCAGCAGTTATTTTTATTTTTTTGCTTCGACCAACAATACTTAGTCTACCCTTAAACTCCGCAAGAACTGACTTGATTTACCGAGGTCGATTCATTCATCTCCTCTTTTTATCGTTAATGACAATTAATGTATTTTTCCATTGATTCATTTAAACTCTCCAATCATATATCGTGGATTACTTAAACATCCCCTTCTTAACCACCATGTTAACCTTTAAAATAATTTAATATTTCATAATCACTCGCAATAATAATAAATCCGTAATTTGTATCAAATGAAAAATGCCTGTTAAATCCATTACAAATTAGTACCGGAAGTGAAGCCACTGTCTCGGATAAAAACGCTTAATAAAGCCTTATAAAATATAATTATGACTAATTCAGTATTATGATCGACGCTTATCCAAATATAAGGCAAATCATATCCTTAAGGATTATACAATTTTAATCTGAATTAATGTCCATTACATCAATAAAGTTTAATAAATTATACAACTTTAACCATGCAGCTTTGTTTCAATGTTTTGAAAGTATATTTTATGGAGCAATATATTAAGTTATTAAATGAAGTTATATCATTTTAAGAAACGTTTTGGTTTTTACAGCATTATATCATGTTCACATGGTCATTTTAGCTAAATCAGAAAAAACTTCAGTTTAATCGCTGAGCGACGAGCGAAATTTGATCAATATCAGGTTATAAAACAAACAAAAAACGATCTACCTCATTGGTCAAAAATCCCCCGCTCGTCGCTCAGCGACGCTCAGCGAATGAGTATAAGTTTAGCAGCTTTAAGAAAATTACTTGAATAGTTCATGTCAGATATTTTACGTCCGCCATTTTAAAGTTATTTTTGAACAAAAAAAGTGTTCACTTAATGCAGAAAAAATGTAAGAACGTACGATCTTTGCCAGGAATGGGACTTTAAGGGTAGACGAGGTATTGTTGGTCGAAGCAACCTAAAAATCGATTTTCATTATCTAGATCAATATATTATTGAAAAATAACACCTTGATGTTTTGCAAAAGTTCATTCTGCAAATCATATACTTTGCAAACTTGCTTAATTTATTGTTGTTAATGAGTTATGTACGTTTTACAAAAGTGTTGTTGTTTCAGCCCTCTTTACAACGTAACTCAAGAACCGCAGCACCTATAAAAGTATAATTATCTGTGATATTTTAATTCTTCTACACACTCGCTATGAATTGAGCAATACAGTTTTTGCCAAAGCTCACTACCATTCGTAAGATGCTGTGAACTACCAAATCACAACAGTTTAAAATAATTAATAACCTTCAAGTTTAGTATTTGAGGGAGATCATATTTCAGACATCATCATGGAATAAGTATATAGAGCACGTAGTGCGATGGAATTGAAACTCCGTTCGTCGACGTGAGGCCAGGCGATCGTCACGCTTGCAACATGTGGCCGTAGATGGCAGCAGCATTTTTCTTTAATTAGCATATTCGTGACGTCATGTAAAACTAAGTCTCCACAGCACTACGCATATTTTTTTACGTAGATTTTAGTACTATCGTGGTGGCAGCAGCATTTTTCTTTACTTTTTCAAAATGGCCCCGCCCGGGAGACGCCATTGGACGCCATGTTAGTGCAGGGTAATACACAGGGAAAGCCGACGCTGTCGCCACCTTTTTGTATTGCGCTAGCATATGAGTTGCAACGGCCTGACATCATACGAAACGAACAAATGGTTTTTCAGTATACTTATAAAAAGTTGTTTGAGCTTTTAAACAACTTTGTATTTAAACTGTTTTTTCTCTGTGCCTGGAATGGTGAAAAGGCATTAAATGAATGCAGTACCTCTAACCACGCCCTGTACTGAACAACAGCAGCGGCGGCGACGATACCAATAACAGCGATTGCATAGTAATGCTATCTTCAGTAGATAGCATGCCCCCATTTGAACAATTTTGTCAGGTAAATCATTATTGCCTCTATATTACAAAATATGCCATCTTTATGTTTAAGTATTTCGAGGCTATAGGTCAAACGTCTTCGAACTTCTTTTCTAAAAGATAAGTGGCTCAGAGAGCAAAACAATCATGTCTCAGATGTGTCTCAATTGGCCTATGTCTTCAGCCAAATATGTTTTTATTGTTTAAGACATGTTTATTTGCAAGACATGACTACAAAATTTTGACAAGACACCATTTTTACAGTGAATGTGACGCTTCTACCCCTCGTAGTGATTATAGCTTTAATGCTCTGCGTGCTATCCATGCGCCTCCATGGAAAAAGTTCAAGTTTTGAAATATTTTCTCAAAATATCAAGAGCTATCTTAAGAACTACTGAATCAATACTAGGCTTGTTTGTACTCATTTTAATGCATTTTTCATGCTGATTCCAAATATGGTCATGAAAATTTACATTTCTGAAATTTTTGAATTTTCTAAAAAAAATTTGAAACTTGTCGTGTGCAGTCAACACCCGCGTGAAGAGAGTTAATATTATTAGCTGTGTATGCCCGTGCTGTCGTTGTCATCGTCATTGCCCATTACCTAATTAAACAGAAAATAATAATAAAGCCTTTATTCCTTCTCAAGCAATAATAAGAGAATAATGTTATTAAAATGGTTATTTATGACTTGAATGATCATAGACAAGGTCTCATCATGTCGTCATGAGGTTTGCTCATCACCGTAGGCATGATATGAACCAATAATGTATGACCATGTTCACGGGAATAGTTGATTATTTTGATAAAGAATACTCAGAATTTAACTTTTCGACTTTATTTGGGCACCTTTTCTTGGTCATAGTCAGGGTCATAATCATGATGTTGTAATGTTTTTTTAGTTTTAGTTCAAAGTTTATAAGTGCCTTTTTATGAATTTAATGAAAAGTTTTGGAATGATAGTTTTGGTAATGTGTCAGCAACGAATGGGGTAACCCCTCGAATGGCCAATCACTCGATAAAGGTGAAATTAAACGTTTTCTAGCCACTGAGCACGCTTACAGGCATGCAACACTTGCTCAAGCATGATATATAACGAGAAGACGGGTCCAAAATGATGTTTTATTTATCGCTCTAATTATACGCAATCCCCTCGTGCGTCGTAAACGCGGGAATCTTATTCACTTCGTTCCCTACGGTGATCTTGCTCTCGACAATGAGCCCTTTAAATACCGCTTTATCCACTCAACTAATGTTTCGCTTTCTGAGCGCGGCTTTGGGTATCGGATAACAGCAAAATTACCGTGCATGTTTAGGGGATTGTACGTGTAACGGGCGGCTTGTTCAGGGTGTGAAACCTGGAATATGTACTCGGCGCCGACCGGTGTGCGGCCCCTACCTTTTCTGGAAATTCTTGCTTAGTCGAGACTAATTGTTTCTGAACTATATCGATGTGATGGCTAGCTTAAGAACCACCGGCCAATGCTAGGGATGTTTGTTCTCATATCCATATTGTAATTGGCAATTATTAAATTTCATTGCAACAGGAATTAATTTTTTGCGTACGGAATATTGAATATACGCAAAAGGAACATTTTTACAACATGATGTTTTTGGGTGTTTTTTGTTTGTTTGTTTTTTGTCTCACAAGACGTACCATAGCTTTTATGGAATTATTTATACGAAGAAGAGGAAACATTATTGTAATTAACTAAAATATATTAATTAATCAACAAAGCAAAATATGAATCACTAATCTTTTTGTAAATTCAACTGACTTGTGAAAGTTATGAACGACTCGACTAGGGTGAGAAAATGCACAACGCGTCGCGGCATTATAATAAACGAAGACGTGCTTCGACTATACTATCTTCCACCATATGAATAGTACTTGGTTATTAAGAATTAATATTCCTTGAATATTATAAACATTTATGGTATAACATGAGGGTTGGTGGATCTGATGAAGACAACAGCTAAAACAATATAGAGCTTATGAAAATAGGTCTATTATCTTGCATGGATTTTCTTTAAAATAAAATATATCGCCACCAAAGTTTACGTCCACGCATAAAAATACTTGCCAAATTGGGTCATTCCAGTTAAAATCCACAATACCCCGGTGGAAGATTTTGGAAATATGTTCCATCTAGGGGGAGTATGTTTTTCAAATGTAATTAGTCAGGGTTAATTATTTTAAAACTCATATACCCCCTGCATAATTACTTTGTCTTCCACAACCGGAGTGAGTATTTCAAATGGAAGCTACCCAGTTGTCTATTCTATTTGAAACTCATACACCCTCTGTGGAAGACTTCTGCTAAATCTTCCACAGGGGTAGTGTGGATTTTAAATGGAATAGCCCATTAGAAGAATTAAGAAGTATCATCTTTATGTTTTCATAATTGAAGGTGTTTCACGAATTGAAACACGCCCAAATAATATTGCCCAACTAATTGACTTACTAATGCTTAACATGTGTAAAGTGAACGATGTTCATTATATCAAATAAATATGTAATAATAAGTGGATAAATAATCGGAGGTAAGGTTATTGTTTGTAATAGATATGATTAAGTTTACATGTGGCAATGAGTATTATGGTCTGATTACCGATAGCAATGGTGCGTGTAAAGATGTAAAAGAGTTAATTGCGGAGAGGAATTATGACTACATCCAAAGTCATCGCTGCATGGAATTATGTCTCATGATGGTGTCATTAATGGTGGCGGCGGAGGTGATGGTGGTGATGATGATGATGATGATGACGATGAGGAGGAGGAGGAGGATAACGCTGTGGTGTAACTAGGGGGGCAACGTGCCCCGGGCGCTACCACTAGGGGGCGCCAAATCGGTCTCACTTAAAAAAAATATGCCGATGCCATTCCCACACCCCTGCGTCTAAGATATTCTCGGGTGGGGCGGCAGGGGCGCCAATTTTGTTTCTTGCCCCGGGTGCTACCAACCCTAGTTACGCCACTGGGATGACGATGATGACGACGATAATGATGACGATGATGACGTTTTTTGATTTTTTTTTTATTGTTTTTTTTTATGATTATGATAATGATGATGATATCGATGATTATGATTACGATAATGATGATGATGGCGATGATGATGATGATGATGATGATGATGATGATGATGATGATGATGATATGATGATACTGATGATGATGATGATGATGACTACGATATCGATGACTATGATTACGATAATGATGATGGCGATGATGATGATGATGATGATGATGAATGATGATGATTAGGATTAGGATTAGGATAATGATGATGATGGCGATGATGACGATGATGACGATGATGATGATGATGATGATTATGATGATGATGGTGATGATGACGATGATAACGATTATGCTGATGATGACGATGATGATGATGATGATGATGATGATGATGATGATGATGATGATGATGATGATGATAATGATGATGATGATGATGATGATGATGATGATGACGAATGCGATGCGATAACGATGATATTATGCTGATGATGATGACGACGACGACGACGATAATGGAATGGGTGACCATGAACGCTGTAAAATCATCAAAAGTGAAAAATCTTCCAACAAGGTAGTCCCGGTTCTGTAAAACAACATTATTACGTTGGCCTTTATCATATTCATTCAACATTATTAAACCATGCGATTGCTTCAAGGTGGCATGGCAGTAACATTGATAAGTCCATAACATAATCCACTTGACACTCGGTAATGTACCACTAAACATTCATTGTAAATAATAAACATCCTTCACTGTTTAGCTGCCGGGGTTCTTGGCTCACCGCACTACTGACTTCCAACTGACAACCTTTACGCAAAGACCTCCTCCAAGACACTTCTACCATACCAAATAGAAATGCAATATCTGCTCCACGCGGGTCTCATTTTTTTTATTGAAAAATTTCAGAATTGTACATTTCCAATACCATATTTGGAATCAGTATGAAAAATGCATTAAAATGAGTACAAACAAGCCTAGTATTGACTCAGAGGCTCTTAGGATAACTCTTGATATTTGAGAAAATATCTCAAAACTTTTTATGTTGAAGGCTGGCTATACAGTGCAGCCAGCAGCGCATACCGTCTTTTGCTTTAGTTAGAAGACTGATCCAACCATACACCTCCCAAACAATAACACCGTATCTGCTATGTCATTTGCTTGTAGATACTGTATTTTAACTTTGGCGCCCATACTAATATACAGACACCGTTACCT
Organism: Amphiura filiformis; assembly: GCF_039555335.1. Classification (NCBI taxonomy): domain Eukaryota; kingdom Metazoa; phylum Echinodermata; class Ophiuroidea; order Amphilepidida; family Amphiuridae; genus Amphiura; species Amphiura filiformis. The sequence goes on from NC_092644.1 coordinate 16,978,633, forward strand.
ACTAAGGAAAAGGGCAGTATCTCTTTCGTAATTTCGACTACTCGGTGCCATAAGTGGATAAGTGCAATAGCTGCCCTGTGAACATTAACAATTTACGCACAGTACATTGTACTCATCTACACATGGCAGATACACATGGCAGCTATTGTACTTCTGACACTGAGCAGTCGATTTATTTTCCAGATTTCCAGATACAGCGGTTTATCTTGGAACGCCAGACTTCGTTGCGTTGTTAATATTCATGCTAATATTTACGACACTTTATGGATGATTAAAAATTCACAGAAAAAGGATGATATAATTTTTCATGCAAGGGTTGGTCGATTACAAATTATTCAACAAAATACGCATTAGAGCCTGACATTCTTTAATGCCGAGTTAATAAGGAAAATGGTGGAAACTGTTAGCTTTTAAGAAACGTCCTTTGTGCGTATTATTTTGGGTAATTTGTTCACATGCTTAATTTGAAACAAATGTGGTTACAACATGTGTTATATTTCAATAATATTTATTCTTCTAGGTTTAGAAATCATTTCATTGGGGAACTAAATTGGATGTATCATCTCAAAAGGTGACTAAATCCACTGGGTTAATCCAGTTGAAATTCATACACCCCATATGGAAGGCATGACCTTAATATCCCACACAGGGAGTGTGAATTTCTAATGGGGTTACCTAAATGGGTGACTCCATTTATCATGTTTATATAATAAACTTTCCACCTCCTGTCATGCCTGTGTGGGATATTAAGGTCATGCATGTCTTCCATAGGGGTGTATGGATTTTAACTGGAATCGCTCATTCCAATAATCGTTTAGTTTGCTATCTTCAGTAGATAACTTTGTTAATTTTAAATCAGTAGATAGCTTTAATTTCTAGACATTATTTGTGCTATCTTCAGTAGATAGCTAGCTTTTTTTTTCATTTTAAGTATTTTATGGCGTAGTCAGGAGATACGGTAGCTTGTATACATACACGTGCTATTTTCAACCACACGGTGTTAAAGTGAAAGGAAACAGGAGATAATATTGTCAATAGGGGCAACATGCAAAAAATGTCACAGGTTTGAAGTGAAGTACATGAATGTGAATTTGGTAGAGAATTGACATTATCGTGTGTTAGTCTATCTTAACCCCCTGGACACTATCATCTAACAGCATTTCTGATTGGTTGATAATTTGAAATGCTCATTTCAATTGCCAATTATAACTAGGCTTTAAACTATTTATGATCAGACTTGCATTTGCAGATGATCTTATTAATACCCTCCTTGATTGGTTCAAATTGGACACAATATTCATTTTGGCCAATCGGCAGGTAGTTCTCATAGGGTTATGAAGGAATAAACAAAACGAACAACTCGAGGGTTGAGAACCAGAAAGCCTTTAACTCACAATGAAAACAATACGATTATACGGCTTTCTGATTTCTGGTTGTCAACCCTCCAAATAAACAAAGCTGACTGCTGAAGATAGCACAAATATAATTTATGTATACAAATAAATAAAACCATCCACTAATGATAGCACAAATTGAGGGTTGAGAACCAGAGATACGTAACTTACTTTAGGGTCATTGCAGTAAACCACTTCAGACTTACTTATTTCTGGCGGTAGCTGGTTTACTTCAATGGGCAAAAGTGGGTTACTTCTTTATATTTATAAATGAACAAAGCTATCTACTACATTTCGTACGAATTTAATGTATAAAAATGGACGACATTGTCTCCTAGAACAAACATAGGTAAAGCTATCTAATGACGATAGCACAAGTATGTATTTAAAATGAACAGTGCTATTGCGGATAGCACAAACTCATCAACGCTATCTACTGAAGATAGCATAAAAATAATGTGTATTAAATTATGAACAAAACTATCTAGCATAAATATCATGAACATTAAATTAAGAGTACTGTTGAGTTGATAAACATGGATAATTTTGTAAAATATCGTATCAGTAGCAAGATGGGTCCATAAACAATCACGTGGTGCGTCACCTGATACTATTGCACCATGGGATAAAATCCAAAAAGGTAAAAGGTGTAGCGATGATGTCGATACGGGTTACACACCTTATACCTCGTCCCTTCATCTATTACTTAACGCAATACATTGACCAGCATACTAAAAGAGGCACAGTGTTCTTAAACAGACACCTTTAGTTGTGAACATAAAGCGGTTTCAAGTTGCTCGGTGTGAAGCTGTGTGTAGGCTTATCTAATGAGTTTAGTTTGCGACTTGATAGTCAACTTGTTAAGCGTGGCATTTGGTGGTTGTTTGCGGGTGACTCACGGGGAGGGATGAGTTGAGTTAATCGAATCTCAAGTTGCCGTGTCACCGCTGTCGTCAGACGTGACTCTGACGCGTCAAAACATTCCATAGTTTCTATTCTATATCAACCACACATTGTTGAAGTGAAAGAAAACAGGGGATAATTGTCAACAGGGACAACATGCAAAAAATGTCACAGTTTAAAAGTGTGAAGTAGATGAATGTGAATTTGGTAGAGAATTGACATTATATCGTGCATTGAACAGTCTTCACTAGCTATGTTAGTCTATCTTTCATGAGTATGGTGAGACGAAAATAAGAGAGTACAGTTAAATTTGAGCAAAGTCTTAAGGTTTGTAGAGCTTGTATATACATACTCATACAACCATATGGTCAGAGCCACCTTGGACAGCATAGATACATATTATATTATGTATAAACTCCAAACAAAACTATCTATACTACAGATAGCAAAAATAAAATGAAAATTAAATTAAGAGAGTTACTTTTAACGTATTTTTAAAGTTGATAAATATGGATAAATGCTTTTGCAAAGTAGCATATCACACAAAAAAAAGCTTTCATAACTGAATCACGTGTTGCGTCGCCTGATACTATTGCACCATGGGATAAAATCCAAAAAGGCAAAAGGTGTAGCGATGATGTCGATACAGGTTACACACCTTATACCTCGTCCCTTCATCTATTACTTAACGCAATACATTGACCAGCATACTAAAAGAGGCACAGTGTTCTTAAACAGACACCTTTAGTTGTGAACATAAAGCGGTTTCAAGTTGCTTGGTGTGAAGCTGTGTGTAGGCTTATCTAATGAGTTTAGTTTGCGACTTGATAGTCAACTTGTTAAGCGTGGCATTTGGTGGTTGTTTGCGGGTGACTCACGGGGAGGGATGAGTTGAGTTAATCGAATCTCAAGTTGCCGTGTCACCGCTGTCGTCAGACGTGACTCTGACGCGTCAAAACATTCCATATTTTCTATTCTGTATCAACCACACATTGTTAAAGTGAAAGAAAACAGGGGATAATTGTCAACAGGGACAACATGCACAAAATGTCACAGTTTAAAAGTGTGAAGTAGATGAATGTGAATTTGGTAGGGAATTGACATTATATCGTGCATTGAACAGTCTTCGTTATAGCTATGTTAGTCTGTCTTTCATGAGTATGGTGAGACGAAAATAAGAGAGTACAGTTGAATTTGAGCAAAGGTTTGTAGAGCTTGTATACATACTCATACAACCATATGGTCAGAGCCACCTTGGACAGCACAGATACATCACGTGCAATGTATAATATTATATGTTTCTTACTCCGAACAAAACTAACTACTGCAGATACCATAAATGAAATGAAAATAAAATGAAGAGAGTTGCTTTTAACATGTTTAAGTTGATAAACAATTGATAAATGCTTTTGCAAAGTATCATATCACTGCACAAAAAATGCTTTCATAACTGAATCACGTGTTGCGTCACCTGATACTATTGCACCATGGGATAAAATCCAAACAGGCAAAGGTGTAGCGATGATGTCGATACGGGTTACACACCTTATACCTCGTTCCTTCATCTATTACTTAACGCAATACATTGACCAGCATACTAAAAGAGGCACAGTGTTCTTAAACAGACACCTTTAGTTGTGAACATAAAGCGGTTTCAAGTTGCTCGGTGTGAAGCTGTGTGTAGGCTTATCTAATGAGTTTAGTTTGCGACTTGATAGTCAACTTGTTAAGCGTGGCATTTGGTGGTTGTTTGCGGGTGACTCACGGGGAGGGATGAGTTGAGTTAATCGAATCTCAAGTTGCCGTGTCACCGCTGTCGTCAGACGTGACTCTGACGCGTCAAAACATTCCATAGTTTCTATTCTGTATCAACCACACATTGATAAAGTGAAAGAAAACAGGGGATAATTGTCAACAGGGACAACATGCAAAAAATGTCACAGTTTAAAAGTGTGAAGTAGATGAATGTGAATTTGCTCGAGAATTAACATATCGTGCATTGAGCATGTTAACAGTCTTTATCTTCAATTATGTTAGTCTATCTTTCGTGAGACGAAAACAAAAGAGTAAATTTGAATTTTCGTAAACTATAAAGGTTTGTAGAATGCAAATGCTGAGTTTTCAATAATCGGTAAGGAAATAAAGTAAGACTTAGAAACAAGTTATCTTAATTTCAAACAAACAAATAAATTCATCTGGGCAGCCTAATTTCTGTCCCATATGTCAATGATAACCTCATTTTCAAGGACTCAACATAATTGGACTGAGTAGGACTCGAATACAGATAGTCAGGCAGTCGAGTCAAGGACACGGAAATATCTGTTAACCCCATGATAACTACCTGCCGATTGGCCAAAAAGAAGTTTTCATTATCAATTGGACCAATCAACAACATTGTTAGAATAGTTTCACCACACAAAAAATTGGGGTGAATTATTTGCAAAGCTCCATGCTGATTGGTGATTAAAGTGAAGATATCATGTAATTGACCAATCAGAGGCAATGTTAGATCGGCAGGTAGTGCTCTGGGGGTTAAGTTCCAATATCTGAAACCAGTAAACAAAAAGCATGTTTTGTTTATCATGATACGCTGATGGAAAGTGCCATTTAGACTCTGTTATAAAGCATTAAGGTATGAGCAGAAAAGACTTCAAGTTTTATACTATGAATGTGAAAAACAGTTTACCCTATACACGAAGCACTTTCTAACAGCGATATGACGGCATTACGTTCACTAATCACACGCATTTTGGGTTCTATTTGAAATAAATGGAGCCTGACATAAAAGCATGATAAAGTCAGCCGTTTATTATTTATATCCTAGAGTTTAAATATTCATGAAGAATTGAACTAGGGCAAACGTCATTTATTTTTGCCATGAGCAAGTTAGGTTTTTTAATGTTGCTTTGTGGATCTTATTATACGCGCGCAAAATACCGATAGTGTTTAAGTTCGTTTTCACAGCGCAATAATTGAACAATGTCTTACATTTATAATGTTTGGTTTTCTTTTAACTGTGACACCGTGGATAACTTATTGATAAAGTCGAAGATAGCACAATATATGTTTACAAATGAACAATCTATATCCTGAAGATATCCCAATAGATGTAGATAGCCCAAATAAATATAGCTATCTCCTGAAGATAGCAAAATATAAAGATATCAAAATTAGCTAAACTATCTACTGAAGATAGCACTAATAATGTCTAAAATGCACAAAACGCAAAATGAACAAACTATCTACTGAAGGTATATATTAATAATGCTATCTACTGAAGATAGCATTTGTCCAATCTTCAGAAATAGCTTCATACTCGGGTGTTTTTGCTATCTTCAGTAGATAGCATAAAACACACGTATTTGTAGTATTGTCAGTAGTAGGTTTACTCATAATGTGTGTGCTATCATCTGTAGATAATTCCGTAATTGTTATAAATATATTATAGTACTATCTTCAGTAGATAACTTTGTTTATATTTAACCTTATTAATTAGCTTTGTTTATTCTTAATACATATATTTGTGTTATCTTAATTATAGCTGTGTTTATTTTCATACATAACTTATGTCAATAAATAAATTCGCTTGATTTATTTTTCACATATATTTGTGCTATCTTCAGTAGATAGCGTGGTTTATTTTCACATAAATTTGTGCTATCGTCAGTAGATAGCTTTGATTATTTGTATACATAAATAATTATGCCATTTTCAATTATAGCATTTTTCATTTTAATATATTTATTTGCACTCTCTTCTATACAAGAGCGGGCCACGATTCAGTGTTTATTTTTCACATAAGTTTATGCTATCATCAGTAGATAGCTTTGATTATTTGTATATATTACATATATTTATGTTAATTTCAATAGATAGCATTCTTTTATTATAATAGATATATTTGTACTCTCTTCTAACATGAGCGGACAACGGTTCACTTTTTATTCTTTTAGATTTGTTAAAATTTAACAAGTGAATGATCTGACTTTCACCACTCATGTAGATTTACTGTATAACTTGCTCATGAAAGCGAGTCAGGAGTATGTACAAAAGCAATGTTACATCCCTAAATTGCTTTACCTACCACATATATCCTGCTAAAACATTTTAGCACTTCAACTCCCCCATGCATGCTTTCACCAATACATTATTTTCTTATGTGATTTCTTATAACATTTTTCCACTTGATAAACTCTCGACTTCTAACCTTGCCATAAACTGTAACAACCTGTCCATGCAAATTTCTTGTTTAATGATATGCGTGCTAGCCATAGAAAGTTCAAGTTTTGAGATTTTTTGTCGAAATATCAAGAGCTATCCTAAGAACCATTGAACCAATACCAGGCTTGTTTGTACTCATTTTAATGCATTTGTCATGCTGATTCCAAATATGGTCATAAAAATTTACAATTCTGAAATTTTTGAATTTTTAAATTTTGTTTAAACTTGTCGTCTGCAGCAGACACCAGCGTGGAATGAGTTAATATGATATTGTTTTTCATCTTCCTCTATCAGTAAAGCGTGAAGTTTCTTCATTCGCTCTTGATCAAAAAATTGAGCCCCAAATTATCTTTAATTGGCGCCTTTTATCGCGGGCGGTCAAGCTTATAATAGAGCAGATGTTAGAAAGGGATGACAGACGCTTGATTACATCAATGTGTAGTTTACAAATACACTACACGCGACAGTATGTGCATGATGTCAGAAAAATCTCACTTTTTCTTACGATCACCAGACTTATCTCAAGAACCACTGCACCAATACTAGGCGTGTTTGTACCCATTCGAATGCATTTATAATGGAGACTTCAAATATGGTCCTAAATATGGGAAAATATGAAATTTTAACAAATATTTTCAAATTTTTAATGCATTGTGTGTTTTGAAGATTTGCATGTGAAGGGTTATATTCACCTATGTTATAATAATTTTACCTAGGCCTACATCTAGATTTTCTTTGAATGACCGATCTGTAATTACAAAGAATAAGAATTGATTCGTGTAATTTTATTACACTTATGTATACGCTTGGGGATCGTAGATAACCGGATGGTATACCAGTCAACTGTTAACTTCTTCTTTTTTTTCGATTTTATACTTATACTAAAAATCGACGCCAATTATAACAAAATGTTAATGGTATGATTTTATATGACCACTCGTAAATCATAAGAATTAATGACTTAAACACATACTTACACGTAATGAGTAAAGATCATGTTGACCGGATGTAATAAGCGTGTCTAATTAAAGAATGAGAGGCTAATGATAGATTGCATGTAGTCTGATCTTTGACATGTGTTTGCACCAGGTCTGATTCCGACTATTTTTCAAAGATTTTAAAACTCCCTCAACCATAATTCTTGGAACACAAGATCTTTGCTCCAACCACAACCACACGAAGCAGACCAACATAAAATATATCTTGCTTGGGGTTTGTCGTAAAATTGTCCACAAGATGTTTTGACAGGATACAAAGTCGCTGATTGCTGAAGGAGAGCTTTCTTATTGGTTATTGAAGATTTTATTATTGGAGATGTTTTTAAGTTTCATATAGCTTGTCGACAAATTTTCATTTTAAGTGGAAGAGAAAACCCGATAATTTGATATATTATATATAGTAGATAGAACAAAAATCTGTTAATTCATTTATAGCAGTCACAAATCTATATCTATGCTGAACATGATATTCATAGAGCTTTCCATAGAATATTTTGTTCAAAAAGACGGTATTCACAAAATAACCCAATATGTTAAATTAAAGTTCACACAACTCTCTAAAGATGAGTGTTTTCATACTCACAGTTATTGCTATTTTAATATTGACATTTTTGGTAAAAATATAAAAAATATAATCGCAAAAGATTAATTTGTACCCAAATTTCTCAACACTTTTCAGAAATGACAGCCGAGTAAAATAGTATGTAGGTCCATTTTAACACCATTAGAAACTGTTCAAAAGCTTATTGATGAATTTATGACTGTTCAAAAACAGATACTGTTATACGAACATCTGAGGATTTTTCTAATGTGGCCTCCCTGCTATCTACTGAAGATAGCATTCATAAAGCTGTCCACAGAATACATACGTATATAGGCCTAACGCTCGCAAAATTAATGTAAAATGACATTCACAAATAAATAAAGATTTTTAATAAAGAAGTCATAATTGGGGATCTAATGAAGATAGCATTAATGAATAACATCAAATAAAGATAGTTTTACAAAATGTTATAATTAATCAAGTTACATTTTAGTAAAAATTACATACATGAATTGTATCTACTGAAGATAGCATATATTAGACTTTTCACAAGTATGGTATTCATAGAGGTGCATCTAATGAACTTAGCATTTATGAATGTTATCTACTTATGATGCAAAAGTTATATTTTGAAAATAGCATTCATGAATATGCTATTTACTGCAGATAGCACAAATAAAAAAATTCGCTAGGAGAATGATATTCATATATGTGCATCTAATGAACTTAGCATTTGTGAATACAATACTTTCTACTTATGATATTATCAGAAATGTTATAAAAGTTTTATTTTGTAAAAATGGCAAATGCTATCTACTGATGATAGCATAAATAAAGCTTTTACTAGAATGATATTCATAGAGGTGCATGTGAAGAACTTAGCATTTATGAATGTTATCTTCTTATGATAGTATCACAAATGTTTAAAGGTTATATTTTGTAAAGCCTGCATTCATTAATATACTTTCTACTGAAGATAGCATAAATAAAACCTTTTACTTGAATGATACTCATAGAGTTGCAGCTAATGAACTTATGAATAATATCTACTTTAGTACCACAAATGGTGTAAAGTTATATTTCGTAGAATGGCATTCATATGCTATCTACTGAAAATAACATGAATAAAGCTTTTTACTAAATATGACTTTCATAGATAGACAGGATTCAGGACAATTAAAGATAGTAGTATCTAGCTACATCTAAAACTGAAGATAGCATTATAAAATAGCATTCATAATGCTATCTACTGAAGATAGCATTTATAAAATACCATTCATAATGCTATCTACTGAAGATATCATTATAAAATAGCATCCATAAATAGCATTTATAATGATATCTAATGAATTCAAAATGCTATCTACTGTAGATAGCATTTATAAAATAGCATTCATAATGCTATCTACTGAAGATAACATTATAAAAAACATTTATAATGCTATCTACTAAACATAGCATTTATAAAATACCATTCATAATGCTATCTACTGAAGATAGCATTTATAAAATAGCATTCATAATGCTATCTACTAAAGATATCATTTATAAAAGAGCATTCATAATGCTATCTACTGAAGATATAGCATTCATAAATAGCATTTATAATGCTATCTACTGAAGATAGCATTTATAAAATAGCATTCATAATGCTATCTACTAAAGATAGCCAGTAGATAAGATTTTTAAAATAGAATTCATAATGCTATCTACTGAAGATAGCATTTATAAAATAGCGTTCATAATGCTATCTACTAAAGATATCATTTATAAAAGAGCATTCATAATGCTATCTACTGAAGATAGCATTTATATTGCTATCTACTGAAGATATCATTTATAATGCTATCTACTGAAGATATCATTTATAATGCTATCTACTGAAGATAGCATTTATAAAATAGCATCCATAAATAGCATTTATAATGATATCTAATGAATTCAAAATGCTATGTATTGTAGATAGCATTTATATAATAGAATTCATAATGCTATCTACTGAAGATAGCATTATAAAAAAAATATAATGCTATCTACTAAACATAGCATTTATAAAATACCATTCATAATGCTATATACTGAAGATAGCGTTTATAAAATAGCATTCATAATGCTATCTACTAAAGATATCATTTATAAAAGAGCATTCATAATGCTATCTACTGAAGATAGCATTCATAAATAGCATTTATAATGCTATCTACTGAAGATAGCATTTATAAAATAGCATCCATAAATAGCATTTATAATGATATCTAATAAATTCAAAATGCTATCTACTGTAGATAGCATTAATAAAATAGCATTCATAATGCTATCTACTGAAGATAGCATTTATAAAATAGCATTCATTGATGCTATCTACTGAAGATAGCATTTATAAGATATCATGCATAATGCTATCTACTGGTGATAGCTTTCATAAATAGCATTTATAATGCTATCCACTGAAGTTGGCATTTATATAATAGCATTAATAATGCTATATACAGAAGATAGTGTTTATCAAATAGCATTCATAATGCTATCTACTGAAGATAACATTCATAAAAAGCATTTATAATGCATTTATAAAATAGCATTCATAAATGCTATCTACTGAAGATAGCATTATAAAATAGCATTCATAATGCTATCTACTGAAGATAGCATTCATAAATAGCATTTATAATGCTATCTATCTACTGAAGATAGCATTTATAAAATAGCATTCACAATGCTATCTACTGAAGATAGCATTAGTAAAATAGCATTCATAATGCTGTCTACTGAAGATAGCATTGATAAATAATGATATCTACTGAAGATAGCATTGATAAAATAGCATTCATAATGCTATCTACTGAAGATAGCATTTATGAAATAGCATTCATAATGCTATCTACTGAAGATAGCATCAATAAAATAGCATTCATAGTGCTATCTACTGAAGATAGCATTGATAAAAAATGCTATCTATTGAAGATAGCATTGATAAAATAGCATTCACAATGCTATCTACTGAAGATAGCATTCATAAATAGCATTTATAATGATATCTATCTACTGAAGATAGCATTTATAAAATAGCATTCATAATGCTATATACTGAAGATAGCATTTATAAAATAGCATTCATAGTGCTATCTACTGAAGATAGCATTGATAAAAATGCTATCTACTGAAGATAGCATTGATAAAATAGCATTCATAATGCTATCTACTGAAGATAGCATTTATGAAATAGCATTCATAATGCTATCTACTGAAGATAGCATTTATAAAATAGCATGCATAGTGCTATCTGCTGAAGATAGCATTTCATGACGCTATGTGAATAAAACATTCACAATCACCAAGCTCTAGCTTTATTTAGAAAATAAAACGTTCTTAAAAATTAGGTTTGTACTATATATTTCTGAAAAAGTAAGTTTAAAAGGCCTCGCAAATTAATATTGACCCCTACACCCTTAGAAAAAAAAAGGTTTTTTAGACTTGGAACCTTTTTTATCCTGTATATGGAACCCTCTCACAAATTTTTTATAGAAAAATACCATTTTCCTGACATAGGGTTCTAATAAAGAATCAAAAAGTTCAGCTTTTTGGGTTCTGTAAAGGCCCATTTTTATGGGTTTGAGAACCTTTTTAGGTTATGTAGAGAACCCTTTAAAATGGTTCCGTGACAAGGAACCATTTTAAAGGTTCGATATAGAGCAAAAAAAGTTCTTAAACCCTTAAAAATGATTCTTTGTAGAACCAACAATGTTGATCAAACTTTTTTGGTTCCTTTTAGAACAATTTTCGGAAAAATGGTTCTTTGTAGAACCATATTGGGAGAAGGTTCCGCATACAGGACAAAGGTTCTAAGTCGAACCTTTTTTCCAAGAGTGTACAATTAGTCGGGCATCGATCAAGATAAAAGTGTTGTCATATGTTGTTTACATGCTGCATATCACAACAAATGCTTCACTATCATCATACGCCTGCCGAACTTTTAATATTGGTCTCGGATAATTTAAGACAGTTCAATTAAATGATATTATACAGGACAAATTAACGCACATCAAAGACTACCCGAGACACATTGCTGTCTGTGAAGCATGTCGTTTGAAGCGAGGAGGAATTATGCAGAGATATTAAAATAAATTGGTCAGTAATACCGGAAGACAATTTTCATTCCTCATCGCACATTGGGCTAGTCCAGTTGAAATCCTCACTCCCCCTGTGGATAATTTAGCTATAGTATTGCACAGAGGGAGTATGAGCTTCGAATAGAATAGACAATTGGATAACTTCCATCTGAAATACTCACTCCAGTTGTGGAAGATATAGGTAAAGCCATAATACTTGTGGAGTATGAGTTTCAAAATGAATAACCCTGACCAATTACATTTGTAAAACATACTCCCCCTGTGGAATGTACTTCCAAAATCTTCCACAGATGGAGTGTGGATTTCAACTGGAATAGCTCATTTTGAACATCTGACACATACTGTAAAAATTCACAGGGTTAAAACATGATAAAATAAAATCGGATTAAATGTGTCTTGTAGAGTAGCACTTTTTATATTCATAACATGGTTATTGATGTGTAAAACACTCATATATGGGAAAATAATTAAGCAAATTAAGTATACAGTTTTAAACATGTAATCAGGCAGTGTTTTATAGCCGTTAACTCCGAGAAAGCAATGTCGCGATATCGTTCGTTCGTTCGCTCGCTTGCTTGCTCGCGCCCATGAGTGGCAATTTAATTTGTTGAGAATTTAACGGACTGGATTTTCACGCTTTGTCGGCCAAAGAGTGCCGTTATGAATGCGACGACAGATAAACGTTTATTAGGCATGTGTCACTTGGAATCTTTGCCAAAATATTATTCTTTGTGTACAGTCATTAAGATCCAATGTAATACGCTTGACTTTTGTATTCCAAATTTAGCGTTTAACCGATTTAGCACTTATTTGTACATTGACGCGTATATGCAAATTTTACGGCAACATGATGTTCTATATGGCCGATACATCACGCTAGGCCTACTCAACTAAATGCAATGCGAGAATCATTTCTTGAAACCCATATGTCGTGTTTGTAAGCTACACGTTTTCCACTAATAACAGACATAATGGACAGCATTCACGGTTAGTTTCTCATATTTTGAGGTTTAAAAAAAGTATTGGACAGAGTTGGAGCTGCGGACAGCTTGACCAGCATCTGAGAATGTCATTATGTCCTTAATTAATTCAACGGATCATTTATGCGGCTCAGTATTAATATGAATCCTGATTAACGAATGGTTATGAAAAAAAGCCCAAGTTAGTCACGGTAAACGGATGATTGTAAAGAAGGAGTTTATTAGTCACTAAGTGACACAACATTTCTCAGCAAGAATGTATTTTGACACAAAGTTTATATATTCTTCTTGTTCATACGCTGTGCCGTGAATGAGAGCCAACTTTTTGTCTTCGTTTAGCGATATTGATGCAACACTATAAGGGAGCAAACCAAAACAACACTTTAAGGGAATAACCCAAAAGATCGATGAAGTCCGTGAAGTAAATCAGTTTGCTAATACTAATAGAAAGGGATACGTGGCTCGTATAATCTTTGAAATATGGATAACAAAATTATAAAATGTTATCTTCACTAGATAGCATATTAGTTAAGGGTGGTCTTAACCCTGGAATTATGGAAACTTTCGGGCTTCATAACTGCTAAATTATTAGTCTAAAGAATATAAAAGTATACATTTTAGACTGGAAATGACTTGCTGAATTCATCTGTGAGGTCCAATTTGGGCCAAAATGCTCATTTTGGAGAAAATCCCAAAAACAGGTTTTTTGGCCCAAAATTTTTCGTGCAACGTAACAAAAAAATTGTTTGGCCAAAAAAATTTTTTTATTAATTTTTAAAACTAGATAAAAATATCTAGGGACCGTTTTTTTATTTTTTTGAATTTTGACCAACTTTGAGAAATTTGGACCAAAAATGGTCAAAAAATGCAAAATTTTCAAAAAAATCATAAAAAAGCCTGATTTTCGCCCAAATTTCAAATATTTTTGGTGAAGTTGGTCAAAATTCAAAAAAATGAAAAAACGGTCCCTAGATATTTTTATCTAGTTTTTAAAAATTAATAAAAAAACAATTTTTGCAAACAATTTTTTTGTTACGTTGCACGAAAATTTGGGCAAAAACCCGTTTTTTGGGACTTTCTCCAAAATGAGCATTTTGGCCCAAATTGACCTCACAGATGAATTCATCAAGTCATTTCCATTCTAAAAATGTATACTTTTATATTCTTTAGACTAATAATTTAGCAGTTATGAGGCCCGAAAGTTTTCATAATTCCAGGGTTCAGACCAACCTTAATGCTATCTTCAGTAAAGAACACATTACTTAATGCTATCTTCAGGAGATGGCAACATTATTTTATGTTATCGTTTGTAGATAACAGTTAACACGTTACTTAACCCCAAGAAAACTACCTGCCGATTGGCCAAAAAGAAGTTTTCATAATCAAGTCGACCAATCAGCAACATTGATAGAATAATTTCACCACGCAAAAATGTTATCTTCAATAAAAAAATAATAATATATAGATTGGTGCTATCTTCAGAAGATAGCAACATTATTTAATGCTATCTTCAGTAGATAAACATAATTATACGTTAATGTAATCTTCAAGAGATAGCAACATTATTTAATGATACCTTCGGTAGATAACACATTACTTAATGCTATTTTCAGGCGATAACATCAGCAATCAATATGTTATCATCAGAAGACAGCACATTTGTTTATGCTATCTACAGTGGATATCATCTCCAATCAATGTTATCATCAGTATAGATTGTTAACAATATCTTCCGGGGATATTTTATTTTATATTATCTCCATGCAATAAAAACATGTTAGTAAATGCTATCTTCAGGAGATAGCAACAATAAGGTAAGATGACAAGTCAATTGTATGTTATTTTCTTTAGATTGCAAAGTGAGTCACTTTTATTTTTGGTAGATGGGAGCATAAACTGAACCTAACAAGGTCTGGTGATCAGTCTTGCCCATGATTACATAGGCGATGAAGTTTGATGCTTTTAACACAAAAATGAGCTGAAAAATGTTCATACGGTATGTAGGCCTAATCCCAGTCATACACAGCCATGTACTGATTTGTTTGAGTGCTATAGTCAGATGTAAAATTGCAAACGAATTAATGCTATCTTCAGTAGATAGCAGCATTAATAATACAACCAATCTTAATCTTAATTGTTTATTTGGTTAATTATTTGTTGGTTATTTATTTATTTGTTCATCTATCTGTAAGTCAGGTGTTTATTTGTATCTGTTTGTTTGTTTTTGTGTGTTTGTTACAAACTTGTTCCCGAAAAGTGTTACCTGACAACATTTTGACAAAGCCCTCAAAGGCTAACAAAATAACACGTTTCTGAAAGAAACTGAAAAACAACATGGACGTTTTGTTTTTATATTGATATTCTCATTTTGGGATCTTTGTTAATAGCCGACTTTTCTATCGTTCCTTTTTTCTTCAAATATGCACACTTTCACCTTCCATCATGCTTAGAGAGTTGCTAACCTCTACGTCATCCAATATCGATAGCATTATAAATAAAATATGAGCAAAGGAGTGGTTAGTCGTGTGGCGTTGTCGCGTTAGTTTCCTATTAGCATGACGAGGTGCAAATTATTAATGAGGAATCGTTAATTGTTTTTATTTTAAGCATTGTTGTCAATAACAAAATACAGCTTATGTTTGAATCGATGATAATGAAGTATTAATAAAGTGTTCGTACATGATACAATTTAAATACATATACTCATGTGCAAATAAAAACAAATATATTTCCTTTTAAAGGGTGGTTATGAAAAATTATACCACTCTGCGCATTGTCACTTCGCCCGTTGCCATTTCGTTTCTCTGTTAAAACTAATAATATGCTTCAACAAGAAGTCCAAGTTCTGAGATATTTTCTCAAAATATCAAGAGCGTTCAAGAAATTTTATGGCAAATTATGAAAAAATGATATTTTTAACATTTAACAAATATACTTGTTTTAGTTTAATTTTTAGTTGGTTTGGGGGGGGGGGGTCATATCTTCAATACGAAAGGTTAAAAATTTTTAACCTTTACAGTAAAAACACCTTCAAAAAGTTGGTCGATTTCACATTTTATGTCATCTACAGAAGGTGTGAATTATCCTTCATGCATACATCACTTTAGATCTAAAATCGACCAAGTAATAATGACACACGGGCAATTCTAAAACAACATTTTTTGCACATAGTTCAATGGGATTTGAAAAGTAAAGTGGCAGTTGAAACTCTAGTGATAACACTTTTACAGTGCATGATGGGGCTTCCTTAAATCATCCTCTGATGTACTCTCATGTCCCACAAAAATACTGTGCAAACGTTGCTATACCAGAGACTTTAAAATATGTGTTTTCTTTTTTGAATATGAGTATACTGGTGATTAAACAAGTATTATACAATTAGCACTATACGACTTCAACTCTAATGAAAAGAAAATATCGAATATTTTCTGAAATCAATATTCATCATAAATACCAAACTTATGCATGATATTATACAATTAATAATATTATAGAGAATCGACCATCAAGGTCATAATACAGCGTGAATTTGAAGTGCATTTTTTTTTACTATATGCGATCGAGGTGGCAAAAAGTGAGCCTAATCATCACCGCCACATCTGGGAGGATTTTCTCGCCTTTGCACGTGTGGTTCGCGTGGCGGGGGTATAGCACTGTCTTGAAACAAAAGGAATTGATTAGAACTTAATTACGGCTATTTAACTATGACAGCTTTAGTGTATTCGTATTATAGCTTGACATGTTGAAAGGGATATTATTGCTAAATTCGATTACACTTAAAATTGATTTATTTGGTTGTTTTGATGAGCACTATGACACTAAAACAAAGGATAAGCGTTAAGGCTAGGGCGTTATGAGGCTTAACACGCTTGCATGTTTTTTTACATTTATGATCGTGGATTTTAACCATGTGTTAATCATCATTGTAATTTTGTCACAGTGGTTCAGTAAACTTAATAATAGGTATTGAATGAAACGAATAAAACTAAATGAATAAATAAATGCTTGGATAAATTAGTTCATAAGTAACTAAATAAATACATAAGTATTTAAGTAACTAACTATATGAATTAATTAATTAATTGGATAACTGAATGAATAAATTAACTATAGATATAGATGATGACTTTTAAATAACTAAATAAAAAAACCTAAATACAGGGTGTCCCAAAAAAAGAGGCCCCTCATTGCGCCCTCTTTTTCTCCTACTATACTTCTGAAAAGTTGATCAAATATATTTTGGTATGTAAAGAAACCTTGAGTCGTTAGCTTTAATAAACCAAAACAATTATATCAATCGGCCTAAAACTTTTGAAGTTTTGCTCTTTTAAAGAAATGTACCCGTTTTTCACTCTGTCCACGGAAAAGGTTTGGCTACTTCAAAGATTGAAAAGGAGTACACATACCATGCATGAATATGAAACATTCCTCAATGATAGCTTTATAAAATAACTTTATTTATGGAATGGGCTTTACCGGTGGGTTTATAGGCAATGGATTTTGTTAATAGTGTCATTAATTTGTGGGTAAAATGGATGCCGAATGGTACTTTTTTTTTTGCTTTACTTGCAATTACTTATTTTTTTTCTTGGTTATTTATACCTTTTTGTTTTATTATGTTTCTTACTTTCTTACTTTGTTGTTTCTTGCTTTCTTTTTTTATTTACAACATGAGTCATTTCTCTTTTTAGGATAAAAGGTAGCCCTAAAAGGCTGTTTGGTTTGTCTTTGGTTCCTCTGAAGCGAGTTTACTGTGCTGCTCTGCCCTCTACCTGGTTGCCTCCTTGGCGAATACAGGTTTCAGCCCTGGTCCTCATTGCATCAATTGCGTTGCGTACCATCCTTGTGCGCCGGATATTTGCGAATGCATTCAGTAATACGATTGGATCTTGGCTTTTGCCACAAAGGAAATAAATCAAGTGGTGTGAGGTATGGTGATCGTGCAGGCCACTCCACAGCATGAACCATCCGAACCACTCTGTTTGCTATCCGTGGACAGAGTGAAAAACGGGTACTTTTATTCAAAAGGGCATATCTTCAAAAGTTGTGAGCCGATTGAAATAATTGTTTTGCTTTATTACAGCTAACGATTAAAGGTTTCTGTACATACCAAAATATATTTAATCAACTTTTCAGAAATAGGAGAAAAAGAGGGTGCAATGCGGGGCCTCTTTTTTTTGGGACACCTTGTAATTACTAAAATATGACGGGTTCAAAATGGTACTTACTTTATTGAATCCAGTCTTAACTGATCTCAAATTGACAATAAAATAAATAATCCAGAAAAAGAAAGAAATGTTCAATAAAAATTAACTAAACAAACAGAGAGCAAACTTTTTTAATATAGGCCTAACGTGTTTGGGTTTTTTTTGTGTTTTTTGTTGTTGTTGTTTTGGGTTGTTTTTTTGTTTTTGTTTTTTGTTTTTTTAGATTAAAAAAATAATTCGTGTTGCCCATTTAATCCAATGCCTTACGGTGTACGGCGTAGCGTTCTTGCTCTTTAACCCAACAGCTATCTACAGTAGATAGCATCATTAGCCATTCTTGATTTCGGTATTGGATGTGTATTGTATAGCCTACAGTAATTATAACATCATAATCTTATATAGGCCCCTATCATAATCATTCTATCGCCCTTATTTAACAACCCTTTACAATATTTAAAATGCACACCCATAGACAAAATGGTTTGGGTATTCCTCAAGAGAAAAGGTTCTTGATAATTGAATGAACCCGAAATGGTTTGCTTTCCAGAACCTTTTGATTCTTTGTAGAGCCATTTAAAATTTAGTACCTTTTAAGGTTCCACTTCGAACCCTTTTAAAAAAGCGCATATGCTTTTAACATGTTTAATACACAACCAAAATCGATGTCTTTATACCATATAGGCCTATCATACATTCCCAATGCAAGTATGATACTCAACAGCGCAGTAAGTTAACGGCACGCAAACCGTATCGTCCCATTGTAATTTTCCATCGAAGATACAACGCCACCCATAATCTTATCATTGGTATTCAAGAGTAAAACAACAAACAAAACGTCAATCATCCCACATTACATCCAAAAACAATTATCATTGTAATACAAATAATTAGCAGCAAAACATCCTTTTGTTTTGGTCATTAAATAATCAAATAGAAAAGAAACGTGCACAAATCACAAAATCGACTTTGAAAATGAAGTTTAGGGGAACAGTAAAAACAATGATAAAGTTTTGAATTACTTGTCTTAAAACAGGTCATGTTTGAGGCGCCGAGTCTCCCTATGTGCACGATTTGACAGACACAAAAGATTATTTTTCAATCAGGCATCAAAATGATTTATCGGGTATTTTTAAAACTTATTGGTGTTTTTTATTTAAAGATAGTCCGAATTTTCTGTACTTCAAGTTTAGCGCAATTAGTGGACAGTTGTAGACTGCATCCAAGAACCCATGATATTTTGTTCTCGGGAATATCATATCCCGGTTTCATATGCGTCAATACCCAGTTTTCAATATTTTCAAGCTTGTATTAGTTTATAATGCGTGTGTGTTTGTGTTTTTTTCAATGCAATACTCAGTTCCGCTGAAGTTATTTCTATTCCAACTTTTTACCAAGAAGTGGTAACTGTATACAAGCATACACTTCGGCTCGAGACCTAAATGCAATAACTCCACGGCAAGTGCAATTATCTTGACGAATGCATTTGCACGTGTACATTATCCTTATCGTAACATATATACTTGTCTAGCATATATCTGGGTGGGTTTTTTTTGGGGGGGTAGGGTTGGTTGCGCATGTCCGACTCCATAGTCCTTTTAATATCTCTTGTTCGCTATTATCTCTTCCCCACTCTCTCTCTCTCTCTCTCTCTTACCCTCTCACAATCGTTTCCTCTCTCTATTCTCTGTGTCGGGGTGGGTGGGGTGTGGTGTGTGTCTCTCTTTCTCTCTTTTCCCTAGTCTCGCTCTCTTGTCGATTTTTACTTATTGTTTAAATGTACAGTGTATATGATTTAAAAGGCTTCCGCTCCGAGTAAGTTGAGTTGAAGGACCAAATGACTTACTCAAATAAATGTCGAGTTTACCAGTTTCTCGGCAAATTGTTTTTCAAGACGCATGATTAGCCTAACTGTTTTTGTTTAAATGGCGAATCCTTAAAACCTGTGTTACCGTTAAGTGTTATCTTCAAATTCAGCACGCTTTACATGGTTGAATAACCGATTTTGAAGCATAATGATAGTAGACAAGATAGTGTGAAGAACAGAGGATATCGCACACTTCCCATAATGCATTTCTCCCATAATGCATTTGCTATCTAGTGCAACATGGGTCGATGAGACGTATGAGCAGCACACCCAGATCTTGCAAAATATGTTATTTCTAGACTATATCGACGGGGAATAGTCGTCTATTCTCATAATGTTGAGAAACGGAACCTGTGGAATAGGAGTATCATTTGCAGCGGCGCCACGGGGGACAGGACTCTTCCCCCTTCTCCGGCCAGTAAAAACCCAAAATTACAAAATTGTCCACTTTTTGCGACGCTCTCCCATAACATTCACTCCCCCACCCCACCCCCACGAAGGTGGCATAGGACACGCGACACATGACGTTCGAGGCTGGCGAAAATACAAGGCTGACAGCCATTCAAAATACACGGTTAGCAGTTATAAATTGAAAAACAACATACTTACAGTGTGGTACATTGTAGTACCCCAACGGTTTTAGAGTAAGATAATTTTGCTTTGACACCACATAACAAATTTAGAATTGTTTGTGAAAATTTCATGATTATGTGTTAATCCAATGGCGACGTCAAAAATGACGATATCGCATCCACCACCGCCTGCCCCCACCCAAAAAAATCTGGCGCCGCCATTGGTCATTTGATGCAATAAGGTGATGTATCATGTTGCAGTGGATTCTGGGAAGTGTAATCCATCTCCTCTGAGTGTGAAGTGTGCTGGGTTAGTATGGGGTGAGAGTAGGAAACGAACAAGACAGTTTAAGAAAGAAAACACCCAAGAAAGAAACACAATTGAGTGTTATTGAAAACAAGGTATTTGACAACCTTCAATTCACTGTGTAAATAAACAAGTTCAAGTTAAAGGTAGGCCTATGTATAATTGTTACAATATTTGTGGATGATTAATAGTTTTGCTATGCAACAATGGTACATATGCTATCACTTTCCCTGTAAAGGACAATGTTTTGTTTTGTTTTGCTTGAAAATTGCAACATATTCTATTATGCTATCTGCACGTAGAACATGCTAATTGTTTTCTTTCTGTGTTGGGATACTCACTGCAATAAGAATTTCAACGTACCAGTTCAAGCATCTTTAGATCCCTTACGCAGGCCCGTAAGCAGGATTTTTTTGGGGGGTGCTGATTTTTGAAAAAGTGGACCTTCTTTCCAGGGGGGGCCGATTTTGTAAAAAGTGGACTTTTCCTCAAAAGTTAGGACCTTTTTTGGCCAAAAAAGTGTAAAAACCCCGATTTTTTGCTCGCTACGCTCGCAAATTATCATATTTTGGGACTTTTTGTATAATTTTGCATATTTGGGGGGACCCCGCCCCCCTTCGTGCGGGCCTACCCTTACGCATGTTAAGGCGAGTGTGATAGTGTGAGCCATATTTATTAAGTTTTAGCCATTGAACTAAAACACTGAAAGTCTTATAGAAAATGAGCCAAGGAAGCCATCAATTGCATTTTCATAAGTCTTACAATTCTTGAGCTCTCTTCACGCGGGTGTCGACTGCAGATTTTTTTTTTAATTCAAAAATTTCAGAAATGTAAATTTTCATGACCATAAAATGAGTACAAACAAGCCCAGTATTAATTTAGTAGTTCTTAAGATAGCTCTTGATATTTTGAGAAAATATCTCAAAACTTCAACTTTTTCCGTTGAAGCGCATGGCTAGCACGCAGAGCATTAATAATATATCAAAACGAACGTCGTGGGTGATTTCTCCCTCCCGAGAAAAAAATCATGCACATGGGGTGGACATTCCACGGAAATTACATCCCTATATATCAAGCGTTGTGGTCTTCTTTATAGAACCCATACCATTCATCTTATGTGTCAGCTTTATATGACTCAATTATTGAGTGCAAACACCGCCAGGAAATGTCTCCTCCGACTCACCTTAAAGCTTGGGTGAAGCGCACCAAAGTGGTGTCAAATTGACGAACAAATCAACTCGTTTAGTCTCTTTCTAGAGACAAACCGTCTTTTAAGTTTTAGCGCTGTACAGTATTAATATGATATTATGCATACTACATGTACCTTTAGCTTTGATTTATTATTTTCTGTTTTGTTTTTGTTTTTTCATAAGGAGGGGCATCAGTGTATCTACTCGAAATTCAGGTTTCTCTTTGTATAACTTTTGTCTACGTGTCCCTCATGTATAGTTAGCTATTTCCCAGAGGATGATTTAAGGAAGCCCCATCATGCACTGTAAAAGTGTTATCACTAGAGTTTCAACTGCCACTTTACTTTTCAAATCCCATTGAACTCTGTGCAAAAGATGTTGTTTTAGAATTGCCCGTGTGTCATTATTAGTTGGTCGATTTCAGATCTAAAGTGATGTATGTATGAAGGATAATCCACACCTTCTGTAGATAACATAAAATGTGAAATCGACCAACCTTTAGAAGGTGTTTTTATTGTAAATATATCTGTCCAAATTCAAATTTAACCATGCACGTGTGTATGCAATGGGCGGGCAGTGGTGTCATGTTCACTCACACACCCAGCAAACACAAAAACGTTTTTAAAACGTTTTAAATAAGTTATATTTTGGCTTTTGGTTTAGGTAAAAACGTTTTAATAACATTAAAATGTCGGGTTATATTAAGGTCATGAAAACGTTTTAAAACATTTTTTTATGAAAACACATTACAACAATATTTTTAAAATGTTTTCAAAATCTTATTATAAACAATTTTTGCAAACATTTTTTGCCAAATATTTTGTCAACACTTAAATAATATTATGTTAAAATATTTGCACCCGGCAAACACAGAAATGTTCTTAAAATGTCTTTTTCAAAACGTTTTAATAACATTTAAATGTCGGGTTATATAAAGGTCATGAAAACGTTTTTAAAATGTTATTGCAAATATTTTGGGCAAACATTTTTCGCAAAATATTTTTTCGACACCAAAATAACATTTTGTTTAGAATGTTTTGTATCAAGTTTTCAAAAATGTTTTTGGAATGTTATGAAAACGTTTTATACCCTTTATATAACCCGACATTTAAACATTTTCTGTAAAACATTTTGTGTTTGCTAGGCAGTAGATTATCAAAAAATGTTTTTTAATGTTATGAAAACGTTTTATACCCTTAATATACTCTTTATATAACCCGACATTTAAACGTTTCCTGACAACCTTTTATAACCTTTTGCGAATGATGTCGAAAACGTTTTGTGTTTGCTGGGCAGCTGTGCTAACCGCAAGACTTGCTGGGAAGTGCTTAAATCATCCTCTGGCTATTTCCCTGTTGCATATTTGGGCTATTCTAGTTAAACTCCATACCCCACTGTGGAAGCCATGACCTTAATCTCCAACACAGGGGGGTGTAGTCCCATTTAGGTAACCCCATTTGAATTCGCACAATCTGTGTGGAAGATTAAGGCCATGACTTCCATAGGGGGTGTATGGATTTCAACAGGATCAGCCCATTATTTATGGTTAATGAACACACAGCATCATTTTCGCATTTTATAAAAAAGAAGGAACATTTAGAATTGAAGAGAAACGAATTCGATTTTGAAGTGCTGCTAATGACATAATAAATATTTGCCAAACTTTTTTTCCTGCCAAAGGGAACAATGTTCTTTAACTATATATTCTTAACATGGTTCCAATATAAATGCGAGGTAAAACATGTCTATTAAATAAATGAACAAAAGCATATTAAAGTTATTAATGTAGCTTAATGTTTATATGACATAAATTCACTTTAAGTTAAACATATACCAGTAGCTATATATACAGTAGTGACTGACATTGTTACACGTTATACATCCCTGTGTTTATATAACTCATTATATCGCTTACTGTATTAATTTGAACAGTCAAATAAATTTTATATTAACAGACATTTGAAAGCGGATAATACAAGCCCTCTTTTGTGAAAACGTTAGCTCAAGTGGTTTGCCTACGGGTATGTCGATGTTTAATGGCAAATACGGAAAAAAATTAAATCGATAAAACTTGAGAGCTCTTAACCCAACTTGCCGATAGGCGAGAAGGAAATTCAAACGATGAAACATTAATAATATCGTAACTTAGTGAAAAATCGAAGAATAGAAATTGTGCGGAACGCTTATGTGCGATTTTGGCCCCATAATATGGTACAGGAGCATGTTTGATATTTTTAATTTAAGTACATGCTCCAGGAGCATGTTTGACTACTTATAAATATTTTCCATTTAAGTACATGCTCCAGGAGCATGTTTGACTTAGAATGCTCCAGGAGCATGTTTGATAAACATGCTCCCGGAGCATGTTTCTAATTCAAACATGCTCCTGGAGCATGTACTTAACTCTCTCCACGCGGGTGTCGACTGCAGACGACAAGTTTCAAAATTTATTTAAAAATGCATCAAAATGAGCACAAACAAGCCTAGTATTGGTACAGTGGTTATTAAAATAGCTCCTGATATTTTGAGAAAATATCTCAAAACTTGGACTTTTTATGTTGAAGTTTATATGGTTAGCATGCAGAGCATTACATTGAAAATAGTTATAAGTCAAACATGCTCCTCTGCCATATGGTGCAGGACCATATGGTTCTGGACCATATTATCGGGCCAAAATCGCACAAAAGCGCGCGGAACCACCGACGTTGGAAACAATTACAAAATAGTGTTAAACTTTATTGTGTATAAAGAAATTTGCTTGAAGGTATGTATGTATAAATTGTGTATAGAAGTGAAAAATATCATCATTTTAGTGTTTTTTTCTTATATCTATCCAAATCGATGTATGCGGTAATATCTTTGAGTCATACCATATAACAATACTATAATCGTACATTTTAAGGATACAGTTAAACCAATTGAGTCGGGAGATATTTAACATTATGCTTTAATAAACTACCTGTAGGGTTTCGTATTAAAACTTAGTATTTAAGAAAGAATCTTAGTACAAAGAAGCTTGAATAAAATACCATGTGAGAATAAGTTTTATCCAATACTATTGTTAGATTCACTTGAAGTCAATGAGAGTTTCATATAAGTATTTTATGCCGTAATGTTGCCCTTCGGTGCGAGCTTTTCGCGCGCTATTTGCAATCGGATTGACGAAAACACGCCTGGAGGAAGTTTTCGCGCGGTTTTTGTGATCTTATAACTATCACCGTTTCAGCTCTACATTTGTACATAAATACTTGATAATATGCAATAAAACCGATCCATTTTCAATAGTTAAATACGGCTATTTAGACTCATAGAGACGTTAATGTAAAGTCGTATTGCCGTTGGGTATGTTACTATACACAGAGCGCAGTACTTACTCTGCGTGATGCAGACAAGACAATCAGACTGAATCGTAAAATCTTCATGAGGAGTTAGTGACGATTGTCTCCGTTTTACATGTTTTAAACTCATATTCTTGCGATACATACTCATGTAAATTCTGCAAGTTTACAAACTTGTAAGCACAGGCACTAAAGTTAAGAACAAAATTGTGATAGTTTTAATATACTGGCGCACAAAGAGTTTGTGTATGTTGATGTTCAATCCCGGGCTATAGTCTTCTACGAAGATACTGCAAGAAGTGGAAAAATTGCAAACGTTGTCTGTCCATTCTTTTTCTTATTTTCCTCTCCACTTTTGCTATTTATCGTAGATAGCGAATAGTGCTATCTATCGATAACACTGTTGCTATGTATCCTAGAAAACATGTTTGCTATCTACCGTAGATAGCACTGTTGCATATCTACCGTAGATAGCACTGTTGCATATCTACCGTAGATAACACTTTTGCTATCTACCGTAGATAGCACTGTTGCTAACTGCCGTAGATAGCACTGTTGATATATACCGTAGATAACATACACTTTTATTATCTACCTTAGCTAACACTGTCCATCTTTGCTATATACCGTAGATAACACTTTTGCTATCTACCGTAGATAACACGTTTGCTATCTACCGTAGATAACACTTTTGCTATCTACCGTAGATAACACTTTTGCTATCTACCGTAGATAACACTTTTGCTATCTACCGTAGATAACACTTTTGCTATCTACCGTAGATAACACTTTTGCTATCTACCGTAGATAACACTTTTGTTATCTTCTGTAGATAACACTTTTGCTATCTACCGTAGATAACACTTTTGCTATCTACCGTAGATAACACTTTTGCTATCTACCGTAGATAACACTTTTGTTATCTTCCGTAGATAGCACTCTTGCAATATACCGTATCGAATACTCTTGCAATTTACCATATATAGAACACTCTTACAATCTTTTGCCATGTACACCGTAGCTAGTATTTTTGCTATCTACCGGAGATAACACTTTCTCTATCTACCGTAGATAATATAGCTAATACCGTTGATTAAAAAGTCGTTTTTATAAAAGTTTATTGAAAATCGTTTCGCTGTGTTCATAACGGTGTATGCGAAAGGCCTTGTGCATCCTTTCTAACAAATCCGTGTCTGTAGAATAAATTGAATTTGAATGCAAAGTCTAGCATTATCGACATCATCACTTACTTCAGATTCAAAATCTGTGCATTCTTCGTATTTTCATCATTTGAATGAGCAAACTCAAGATCCACCATAATTCACATTTCTAAGTGCCTTTCTCAATCCCCATTTTCTACGCGTTCTACGCCCATATGCAGATCCAATGTTCCAATTACACTCACGACCAAACTGTACACGAATTAAGTTGAAATTCCATCTTTTGCATGACTGCCATGCAATTTCCGTTACCGTGTTCAATATTTTGGTCAAATTAAACCTCATTTTTGCTCCCAAATTTGTTCATCCTTCATATGCGCACAACCACCTGGCCCTTTACTGTATTGTTTATTCTATCTCGCTCTTTATGTTGCTTTATTTTATGCATTTAGTGTATAGAATCAAGGCCAGCTAACACCCGGCTCATCTGGGCTTCATGCTGCTCTAAATCGATCAATGTTAACTCCA
This sequence comes from Amphiura filiformis, assembly GCF_039555335.1. Classification (NCBI taxonomy): domain Eukaryota; kingdom Metazoa; phylum Echinodermata; class Ophiuroidea; order Amphilepidida; family Amphiuridae; genus Amphiura; species Amphiura filiformis. The sequence goes on from NC_092644.1 coordinate 17,005,969, forward strand.
ATTTTCTTTCTTTTATTTCAAACCCGCACCCCCAATGTTTTAGAAATAAAAGTTTCAAATGAGATGTGTATTTTGTTACTGGTTTTGCGTTCAAGGTCAGACGCCCAATCACCCGATTGAATGTGTGGCACGCTCTGTGTGGTGTGCGGGGGTAGAAAAGTTACTGAAAAGGAACATAAATAAATCGGTTCATAACATGTTCAGTAAATAAAACGATTTGTTTATGTTCTATTAATGGTGTGTATTTCCCATAACTAATTAAATAATTATAGTTGAATATGTTTATTAAGCGTGTTAAGCGTCATTAAATGATGTCGCAATTTAACAATTGTACATATGCATACACGCTGTTGTTTGCGTGTTCCACATACGAGTAAAATGTTACAATAAAATTAAATACAGCTTTTGACATCTATTGTACAATTCTATAATCGCGATGTCTGATGTGGCTTTTGAATTAAACTGTCAAATGTTTTTATAATAATGTGGAAGTTAGACAAAAAAAAAAGCTTTTGTCTAAAAGCGTACGCAGAAAAAATCTCAGTTGAATTATTTTGTCTGATTCTTTACAAATATGTGACTGTTTCGTCTTTAGAATTGTTAAATGTGTTTTATCGTGCATAAAATATAGGCCATATGTTCAATTCAAAATTACCAACCAAGCCAAATAGAAAAAAGAAAGAAACATAGATGAGATTTTAAGTTCCGATGATTTAAAAAATCTCACGCGTTCAGTCAAAAAACTTGGTTACTCTATTAGAACCACCTGCGATTAATACAAAGGGTTTAGAAATTGGTAACTTTTTTGAAAGATGCAGATTTAATAGACAACATTATAAAAAGATTTTATATACATTAGTTTTTCAGTAACCACGTCACATTCACAAAATACATAAAAGGATCATGTGATAAGAATTTGTTACTAGCGCGCGCATTTTTAGCTGCAATTCATGCCTACCGATAATTTGGCCAAAATGTTTGATGTTCCAAATATTGCGAAAAGCTCAACCTTTTAAATATAGACATCCGAAATCGTTATTGTTTGTTTTTTGTTTTGTTTATTTGTTGTTTTTTGTTTGTTTTTATTTTGTTTTGTTTTTTTTTTGGGGGGTTCTTTGGGGGTATTATTATTATTTTGGTATGTTTATTTGTGTGTAATAAACTGGTTAGAATTTCAGTATTAATATTTTTAAAACCCTGAAGTTGTCTTAAAATTTTGTTTAATGCTGTTCTCATTGGATCTTTGTTACCTAGGTAACATTGGAAAATATGTCACCATCAATTGGACTCAACGGACAGTAATTCCTTTAACTGTGTTACCATGGTAAAAAAACGACATCGTAGGCAGTGCAAACTATTTCTTTTTTGAATTATTTAATATACCAAGACAAACATTTTGAGACAATTTTCATCAAAATTGACCCCTGTGGAGCCCAAATTACAACCTTTAACCTTTTCGCAAATATTGGCCCATGTGTAAACTCTGACCCAATATTTCTCGGAATGCTCAAGAGTACCCACTGTGTACCCGTTATTTTCTTATTCTATACACCTTAGATGTTAATGTTAAAGCAAAACATTTAAGCTAAGTCATACCCAACTTTATACTCACAAGCAAGTTCTATCCGATAATGTAAGAGCAAACTTTTGTTGAACTTTGTATCAATTTTTGTAATCAATTATTAACCGGCAAATAGTCATACAACCGGGAAAATGTTTAGATAAAAAATTATTTTTATTGACATTTGGATTAAGTATCCTCTTCCCGTACATAACTATAGACATAAAATATCGAATATTTATTAACAGGGTAAATTTACAATATATATATGACATTGAGCAATTGGGTATACTAACAAATATATCGAATTGATGTCATTGGATACAAAGAATAATAATAAATGATTATCGTACATCTTTTATTATTGAATTAACTATAGATTTTAAAAGTTTATGCTTTACAGAGCTTTTGAAATAGCCCACTCCCATAGAGATATCTTACACTTCCCACAATGAATTTCTTCATTTTCAATTTTCGTTACTGATTTGCTGATTAGTACGGTGTCCCAATCGACGCCAAAAAAAATTAAATTAAAAATTAAAAATTAAAAAAATTAAAAATTAAAACAGTATTTATTTATTTTTATTTTTTATTATTATTATTTTATTTATTTTTGGCATCGATGGGACACCGTAGTACGATTAGTGTAGCATGACTTGATAGTTACAAAAGTACCTCAATGAACAGAGCACATCCAGATCTTGCTGAATATGTTTATTTTTTAACTATATTGACCCATGTTTAGCTAGTCTGTTCTCAAAATGAAAACAAAGGGAACCTGCAAAAGGAGTGGAATTTGCTCTTGAGGTAATGCATCATGTTGCAAAGGATTCTGGGAATGGTTAGATATCTTCTTTGGTCCACTCCCATGCTAAACGGTGTGCAGTGAAGGATTCGGTGTAACATTCTCATTTATAAACGGGTCAATATCGTTATTATCGTAAAATGAAATTATATTTTGAGCCTTGGATGGTGAAAACTTTAAAAGGATGAACTTTCAGTGAGCTAAATTAAATTAATAAAATCAATTTATTAGTAATATGTGTAGTGACTTTTTGGTTCTTAACATTTTATTGGCTAGCCTAATGACAATTTTATAGCAGTCATAGAAGGGTTAGGCCTATGATTTACATTTTTTTATTCTAGCCCGTTTTGATTTCCGCTTAATTCTTTAAATATCTATTTATTACAAATTGATATCAATAAGATTATATTGATGCTTATTTGAGTTAATGATATCTTGACCATTCAAACTTAAAATCCATAGTCTATACATGAAAGACAATGCAGTGACCTTATAAGCTCATACACAGGGAATGTATATTTCAAATAGAATCAGTCATTCAGGTAACCCATTTGAAATTCACACTCCCTGTGTGGTAGATCAAGGTTTTATTGACGCAATCATGCAATGATATGCTCTCTGTAAGAATTTTATAGCTTACTGTTAGAACAGTTGGAAAATATTTACCCAACTTGCAGGTAAAGTTTTACCCAACCGCGCTCTGGTTGCTATATACACTGTAAATTGGCCAGAACACATGGAACGTGTTCATTAATGTAACGGTTTTTTAACACATGACACGATGTTCAACTTATTTAGAGAACACTAGTGTGAACACCTGAGACGTGTTCATGATACAGTTGAACACACATGCATGACACATGTGTAAAGTGTTCTACAATATTTCAGAACATCAGTGTTCAAACTACAAGAACACCAGTGTTCAAATGAAACAAAGAAAGACATAAGGAATTTTGAACACGTGTCAAGTGTTCAAAAGGTGTTACATATGTGTTCTAAGTTTTTAAAATGTTGTCTTATTTTTCAAAATCAAATATTATTGTAACAATGTTTCCTTTTTGTGATAGTGCTAGGTAAGGAGACACTATTTAAGGCAAATTTTCGTATGATATGCAGACATCTTTTCATATCTAATCTTGGAAACAGAGACAGAACAAGTGTTCTATGACTTTTATCTTTTATAGTGTATGAACCACCCTTTTTCTGGATAAACGTGTTGCCCAACCCGGGTTGATTATACCCAGAACTGTTTTTTTTAATATACCAATTTGTTGGGTAATATAGTTTTACCCAATGGTATTGGGTAATTATTTTACCACATTATTGTGTACGTTTTGTCCATTTGTTGGGTAATATATTGCCTTTACCTAATGGTATTGGGTAATTTCCTAATGGTGTTGGGCAATTATTTTGTCCACATTATTGGGGAAATTCTGTCCATTCGTTGGGTGATATATTGCCTTTACCCAATGATATTCAAATGTCAACATATACCAACAGAAAAGTAGGAATATATATTCTGTGGTGTTACATTGATTACCCAACTAATAGGAACAAAATGTTTACCCAACCACTGGGTAACGTCACTTTTACCCAACCCGCGGATTTACCCAATGGTGCCAATTTTACCCCCATGCAGTTTACCCCGTGAGTAACAGTGTAATGCACTTTTACAACTTATATAAAAATATATAGACACTATCGACAAGTCATTTTCTATTGTTAAAAACATTCTAATCGGTCATGTTATTTTTCTCCTGCAAGACTAATTAAAGTTCGATCTACTCGCTTAAGTATTGATATCACAGTCATTAATATCGATAATTACGAATTATATCAATTAAAAATATATGATAATATTCTATTAAAACCAGGTCTCTCATCGGAAACCCTTTGTTCATGTTTATTGGCTTTAATTATCACAGCTGTTTATCCCTCATAACTTTACAATTAATTAATATTAAGAAGTAAAATGACATCATATTTTTTAATTAATGATAAAGAGAGATAAATAATCGTGCCACATGGTTTTTAGTTTTAGCATAAAAATCGTTATTATCGACGAATCGGTCAAGTATCACAAAGTTGTGCCCACGCGTTAAAAAAAGTATCAATAACAGTGATGTTTTCTTGTTCATGTCATATGTGACCGTACACCACGAATGAGCCGTAAAGTCGGCCCGGTCAATTTTGTTTTATTTCGTGTTTAGAAAATGTATAATTATCATAAGCTTTAAAATGGTATATTATTTGACTTAAAACGATATCCAGAAGCGGGGTTATGGTTTGTTGAATTCTCCTCCTTCAACAAAACTTTTTTTCGGTTCTACATGTGTCTCTTTTTCCACATTGCTGGTAATAAATATCAAAGAGTTATAATTGGCGGTCATTTCAAATCATCCCCCAGTCAACGAGGTTCAGGAATGTCCTCTCATTATTAATTGTTGGTTATACATACCTATAGACAAAATGCAATGCTTTGTAACCCACCACTTGAACAGGATTCAGCCAAAGCAAACAAAGACTAGAGCTATATTTAAGAATTCTATAGACATAGGTAGAAGCTTATTATCCTCTTCAGCAATAGGATTATTGAAAAGGTGTTTGACAAGCGCTATCAAAATAAGATACATGTCGTATCAAATTGAGGTACCTATGAATACGACCTTCGTGCATATTTGACACTGTAACTCAGAATACAATTGCCGACTTTACGGCTCATTCGTGGTGTACGGCCACATATATTAAGTGATTATTTGACCATTTATAATGAGTTAATCCATCTTTTTTGTTTAATTAAAACATTCAGGTGGTTTTCAGGTATATATCAAAAGTAGATTGACCGTAAAATTTAAACCTAACATCAATATATCAGTGACGAAAGAAAATACATTTGTAGATTGTTTTATTACGCCATTTTGGATGAAACAATAAAATACCGGAAACGTTCTCGTGGGACCTGGGACAGGTATGCATAGGAAAATTTTCGATCTCGCTTACATGCTTAAGGGTACTATGTGTGCATGGAAGTGTTATGGTCAACATTTACAGGTGAAATATTTCAAACAAAATAAAAATGAGAGTAGTTTTTGAAACGAACTTTATGAATTTGACCTAAAAAAATATTGTGATTAAAGATTTCCGATTCCTTTTGTATGGATGTGATATCATTTTTAGAATATTAAGATTAAGACCACGCGAGCATAAAATGGAAGACATAATATTAATGTAAACATGTGGAGAAACCGATACCTTATACACTAAAAAAACCGTTCTAAGTAGAACCTAGAATTGTTCTTGAGCTGTTCTGTATGTGGAACCTTAAATAGTTTTACAAAGCACAGAAAAGGGTTCTAGAAAGGTTAGAAAAAAACATTTAGGACTTGAAGTGGGTTCTGCAAAGGCCAGAAAGAACCATTCTGGGGTTCTTTCAGTTTTCAAGAACTTTTTCCCTTGAAGGTTCTATACATACAGGACAGCCAAGAACCCTTTTTTTCTAAGCGTGTATAATGGGACGCGATCAAGTAAACTTGATTTCTATAATTGTTTTATGGTTCAAAATATATGACAAGCAGGGCCGTCGCCATAGGGGGGGTGTAGGAGGTGTGACACCCCCCTGGCGAATTCTAAAAAAGGGAAAAAGGAAAGAAATGAAGAAAGAAAGGGAGGGGAAAAGAGGGAAAGAGAGAGGGGGGAGAGATAATGGGAGATGAGAGGGGATAAAAACTATTCAGTTCGCAATATAGGCTCTATAATTGGGCCGGTATAATGGGGCCTACAATGATGTTGGTCAGGCGCATAGATTAGCCATGGGCATAGGCGTAGATCCCAGGGGTGATGGGGACAAATCCCCAATATATTGATAGGGGGATGGTCCATACAATCACCCCCTTGTGGACACCTGTATGTGGGTTTCTGACCAAGTTAACCTCAAGTATGGCCACATAAGTGCCAATTTTTGTACCACACTTAACTTCACCAGTTTAGTTTCAATATGGTAAATTTTTCCGCGCGTCGTTTTCCATTTTTATAGACAGATTGTTGTGTCGAAGTATTGTGCATTTTATGACGTTTTGAAAGGAAGACCGCAGCTGTCGAAATTGCGAATACCTGACACCTGTCGAAATCTTGGAGAATTCAGAATTTATAACGTCGGGTTCACGGTGTGTTAAAGAAGTCACCGAGCACCATTCGGTTGAAGTGTATACGTCACTGTTACTTCACCAACAACACGGAGGTCATTTTGTGCCCGTTTCATCACTTCGTGCCAAATGAAACCGACAAATTATTGATTCAATTTTTGCCCAAATGTCAAGATTTCACAAGTTTGACAATTTTTTGTCAAAAACACATGAGAAATTTTGATAGGGTAACGGTCGAAATGTACGAAATATTGACAGGCAAATGACCAAATTAATTGTAAGAGCAATGACAATTGTCAGTTTTCGACGGCGCAAATGCACTTTCTCCGCCCCTCGGTAGCGTAGATTTCTTTTTGACATGGAGGGGGGGGGATGAAGTTGGAAAAAGTTCGTGAAGAATAGTGAATCCAGCACCTTTTAGCGACAGAATAAGTTTATGGTACAAATTTGCGCGAAAATTGTTGCTATTTTGAAGCTAAACTGATGAAATATGGTGCAAAAGTCGAACAAATTTGCACTTTTGGGGCTAAAATGGGCAAATATGAGGTTAATTTGGTCAGAAACCCATATTCAGGCTAGGCGTCGACATTGTGGGGGGATGATTGCATGGACCATCCTCCCTGGCAAAACCCCTACCACCCCCGGGATCTACGCCTATGCCGCCCCTCCTTTGTCTCTCCTCTCCTCTCTCGGTACAGTCAAAATGATAATATACTAATGTTCACTTTCCACTTTGTGGATGACCGCTGACAAAATGTATCCACACTAAATATATTTTCTCCCGTCTTTTATATTCCGTATTTTCTTCCTAATCTCATTTAATGACACGATAATGTGACTAATAATTCTTCATCTACCATCTAATCTTGGTTTATTTGTTTTAAATTTATCACTGAGTTTAAAACAAAACTTCCATATTTACTCTTAAACTTCACACATCTCAATATTTCGTCTCAATTCTTGTTCTTCAAGTCTTTTGTTCTCAAGTCTATTCTTTTAACATCTTTTGAATGAACTATACGTGCTAATTACTGGAGTGTTTAGTAATTAAAAACAACACATTCATAAGGTCAATTTTACTCTTAATTAGTCCTCTTCACAAATGCATTCAAACAGAAATATTTAAATACACGCCAACCATATGCTCGTGTCCTCCGAGAATTCCTTTTTAATTCCTGTACAGGGTGTATCAAAAATGATTGGTACCCATCAGCTTTGTTGTCTAATAAAATAGACCGGTCCAGTGCAGATCCGTAGGAACACGCCTTTCAATGCGGAATAAATGCTAACCTCGTCGTGACATCATCCAAGCAGCAAAGTTCATTTCCCATTGAAAAATCGTTATTCGACGGATCTGCAGTCGACCATTCTGAAAATGCACGCTTCTTCAATTCTATTCTATTCCAGAAAAATACAGAGCTAATTTTTTTTTTTGAATGAAAAAAAATATTATCCTGTTTTGCCAAATGAAACATAGCTAAATTCTAATCCCTTAGTTAGTCCTAACTAGCATAAAAGTAAAATTTAAATGTTTTGCCAATTTTTGAAAATAAGGGCCAAACCATGCGTTTTTAGGGTGTTTTTCGTATGCTGTAACAATCAAGCCCAAAGACTTGTACCAAGACTAATTTCAGTTTATGCATTCTAAATTTTGGAAAAGACATGTTTCATTCTTATAACCAACCATTTAATTAAAATAACATAAAAAAGTGAAAATTATAGCAAAATTTCGGCATATAGGCTTACTCAAGATTTTGAATGCTTAGACTTGTTCCTAGTCTGTGATATTTGTGACTCGATTGTCAGAAAAAATGCCCAAAATGCATGTTTTTGTCTAATTTTTCAAGAAATTAGTAAAATAGACTAAATTAGACTTAATGAATGATTAGGATTGAGCTTTGTTTCATTTGGCAGAACTTTAAATCCCAAAACAATAGTGCTGTATTTTTCTGGAAAGTAGATCCTCTTGAAATGAATACAATTTACATTTTAGGACATAAATCTACAAAAAAGGTGGATGCTACACGGTATTGCATTCTTATTCATAGATATATTGATGGGTACCAATCATTTTGATACACCCTGTATACTCATATACCTTCTATGTGCTGTCATTATCACTTCAGAAAAAAAGGCATGCAGCCAGTAAATTTTTATTTATAAATTATCAAAATGTTGAGAACATTTCTTTTTTGTTGGCAAATTTTAGATTCAGCAACAAATATATTCACTATATACGGTATAAGCACAAAAATAACAGGTCTTGGTATATGATTGCTAAAAAAATCTGGAAAATATTTGTGGAATGATCTCAAAATTATATAATTTATAGTCATTTGGGCATGCATGTAATTACAGCATTAAGACGTGTATAAAATCAACATAATTTGCATAGACCCACCTGCCTTAACAATGCTGTGGTAATGTGGTTTACTTCCCGACTTAAACAAAACACGATTGAGCACTAACGAACTTTTTTTCTTTAATTCACTAAAACCAAAGGTGGCAATTATAACAAATTACTTGCGAAAAATTGGTTTTTAGCCAAGCCTACTGATAAAAGTTATTCTTACATTATGTACACATCATCAGCATTTTATGTTGTGATTAAAAGTAATTATTAACTGGACTATTTGAAGTTTCAAATTACACGGTTTGTTTGTAAAGCCTTGTGTTCTTAATGGTCAGATGTTAATATTAAAAGGTTATGTCGAGTTCAGTAATTATGAGATAATTTGGTATAATAGGGATCATATCCCGTAAAAATAACAAGGGCAATATGTGTTGCACACCACTTTAATTAATGACCAATGTTATTCTTATTCATTATGAAATTTTAATGGGGCATATGATAATAGGAGGAGTGAGGAAAACATCTCAACAACCATAAATTGATTGCTGTGAAATTAAAATAAAGTTGATCACTGAGCGTGTAAGAATAGGTGTTAATAACACAAAGAAACAAATAAGTTTTTTTTTCTTCAAAGTTTTTAATCCAGCTGAATGTTGTCATAGAAACAAGGACGTTGTTTGATAAAGAATAATGCAATTCGGCGCCAATTTCGACAAAGAATGTTGAACTTTTAGCATCAAGTCTTCGAACGACTTCATATGAAGACCTGAGCGCAAGAAGACCGTAAGTCCACTTGGCCCCTCAACCAGTATACACTTAAGTTGCGTATAGTTTCGTATAGTTTGTTAATATTTTATACATGTTCAGGGGCCAAAACAAATCTTTCACAACCTTTCATAATGTTTTCACCCTGGAACATGTATTAAACATTATAAAACTCTAGGTAGGCCTATACATGTTGAGGGGCCAAGTGGACTTAGGGTCTTCTTGCGCTCATGTCTTCATAATGTTTGTCCGAGATCAACTCTATTTTTTTCTGAAGTGTCAAAAAATAATCAAATTACTAAAACTATATTTTTTCATGAAGGCTTTTGACTCGATATAATTTACAATTTTATACGGATTGAATAAAGCATTAAGTTTTAGATTGGTATAAAATAAATGCAAGCTATTAAATGGTAGACCTATAAAGTGTAGTTGCAAATTATATCTTTCCCTGGCCGTAAACTTTACTTGTGTAACAAAACCACACAAACAAGAACCCCAACAAACAAACAAGCAAATACATCATACATAATAAAATATACAGTGGTTTTTTTAATACTTTAGTTCCTTGACCGAACCCATCACATGTATGACAACGAAAGACACAATTACTGAACTAAACAACGACAGGAATTTGGTTGCTATCTACTGAAGATAAACATACCTAAAAGTGATTTTAGATGGACGGTATAGAAATGTCACAGTTCTTAACAATTTCACAGTCAGTGTGCAATAGATACACTTATACTTCAAAATCTAAAGTATGCATACCAGTATAACTAAACTCGTTTTATAATTGCAGCTATCTTCAGTAGATAGCATAGAATTAAAAAGAGTTCTTTATTACGTCACAAAGTACCAGTTTTAAAAAATCAAGTGGTTTGTAATTTCATATGATAAGGACATCTTTTGCGGATAAAAATGTTTCTCCGTTCTTCTCGCCCATAAGGGTGGGGTGCAGGGGGACGTGTCCCCCACCTTTTGTCAAAATGGCCCATTTTTATAATCTTTTCAGCCACTTTTGACAATTCAGGTCGATTGCCCCCCCCCACACACACACACATTTCAAGCCGGATTGGCGCTAATGCCCAGCATACTGCTCTTGAAATTAAATTGACACACCAGCTACCTAAATTGCACACGGACAACTGCAAAATAGTAAAAGCTATCTTCAGTAGATAGCAGACACGATGTTTACGAACTCAAACGCTATACTGTATCTTTTTTCTAATTCAAACAACATAAGAGCAAATAGAAGTTTATAATGCATCAATATAAGTACAATTCGAGTATCATTAAAGAATTATATAGTTGGGCATCATTAAACAGTAAATTATATACAAAAGTATCATATTTCACTTGTGTGTTAGTTGACCGTTAAAGTCAACAAAGTAATGAGGCAAACAATAGCTTTAGTATAAGCTGAACAAATAAACCATGGCTTGAAATGGGCAGATTATTATATAAATCCGTGGTTGTAACTTTGTGCTAAAAGTACATCAAAAGAACAAAGTCAGCGTGTTTCTAGAATTTAAAAATGATAAAAGCAACACACAAAGAAATCATATTGAATACGATAAATAAAGAAATGGTTGTTGAATGAAGGCGTGCCGAAAACTTGAAAGTTTTAACACTTTTACATTTTTCACAATTTCATTGTATTAGCAGTTTATTAAAAAATCTTTTTCAATTCAGTATCACACGCTTTTAGTTTTTTGTTCTCGTGCCCAATCCCGAACCAAACACCTCTTAAATCGGAATAAAATAGGGCCCACGCAGTGCTCCTAATTACTACGTAAGTTTGTCATAACATATAATGAAATAATACATTGCTTTCTAAAAGAGTTCTTGTTTTTCCAACTTAATGCCTAGGAAATCTTATGCTGATTAAACTCTATTCATCTTAAGCAATTTTAATTGTTTACCTTAAGTCGTTTTTCAAGTGACATTTGTCGCGTTTGGGCTATATACAATCTGTGTGGTTAGCCTGCATTATTAGACAAACTCATTCGTCCAATTTTACGGTCATTTGGATTTATAATGCACCATTCTGAGACCTCATCATGCACATGTCTAATTTGAAAAGTCTTAAAGATTCCGTGTGCGTGGTATATTTTTTGAGTTGTACAATCGTTACTACGGCGATGTTTTAGTTCTTAACACCTCGAGCTTATTGGCTGATAGTGGTGTAATTGGCGTATTGGTTGCACTATGTAAACAGCCTGGGGAAAGGTCAAGGGTGTTTTGAAACGTAACGCTGCAAGGATTAATTAAGCAAACTTTCGACTTCATTCGTATCACATTATAGGAACGGGCTGATCCAGTTGAAATCCATACACCCCCTGGAAGGCATGGCCTTAATCTCCTACACAGAGAGCGTATTTGTCAAATGGAGCCACCCATTCAGGTAACCCCCTTTGAAAATTTCACACTCCCTGTGTGGAAGATTAAGGTCATGTCTTCCATAAAGGGTATGCGGATTATCTGGAATAGCCCAATATAGCTATTGAAAAAGGCGGTTAAGTTGAGGTACATGGACTGTGTATTGACCAAAATTTGATAAACAAAGGAAGCGTACTTTTCCCAAATAAATTCGATAATATCGCTCTATATACAGATGCTTTGGTTATTGGTCAAGCGATGGTCACTGTGCTTTCTTAAGTGCTCTTAATGAGCAAGGTTTGAGAGCTTAAGAAAGAATTCATTATCTTAATTTTATCTCAAATGGGACTCATTCTTTAATCAACCAATAAAATATGCGCGCGACTCGAATTAAACTTGGTCGAATAATTAAAAGTATACTTTGTAAGTTGATATGAAACACCATAATGCTCATCTATCGAAAGTTTTTTTCGAAATTTCAACCCCATTTATTTATACAATGATGAAAACTTCGTATCAGCTGTCACTACATAACTTATAATAAGGTCCCATGTGCAAATCCTGGATAGTCAGTGATTTTTTTAGCAATAGTGCTATCTACGGTAGATAGCAACAGTGCTATACGGTATAGATAGCAACAGTGCTATCTGCGATAAATAGCAACAGTGCTATCTACGGTAGGTAGTAACAGTGCTATCTACGGTAGATAACAACAGTGCTATCTACGGTAGATCTACGGTGGATGTCAACAGTGCTATCTACGGTAGATAGTAACAGTGCTATAATACGGTAGTTAGCAACAGTGCTATCTACGGCAGATAGCAACAATCCAATCCACGGTAGTTAGTAACAATGCTATCGACGGTATAGTAACAGTGCTATCGGCGGTATATTGCAACGCAGCAGTGCTATCTACAGTAGATAGAAACAATGCTATCGGTAGATAACAAAAGTCATTTCTTTCCGTGATCTCGGGATAGTCACTCTCGTTAATCTTGATCATCAACACAAAAATATAAGTATGGAGAAGGGGGATGGATGGAGTGAGGCAGGGAGGGAAAGGGAGGGAGAGAGGGGCGAAAGAGATAAAGAACAATAAAGGATAATAGAAAAGGGAACAATTGGCATGTGTTAAATAAAGAGAGAACTTGCTTGCATTTGCTAAGCCACTAACGAATTAAATCAATCGTTAAAAGTTTTGATCAAATTCTTGTGTGCGTACTGCACAGTAGCGTAGCCAGCGGGGGAAGTGCCCTCTGACAAAGGAAAAGAAAAAGGGCAAGGAGCCCCTTTTCTAGCAAAATTCAGGGCCAAAATAGTGTAAAATACAAAAATTTTCCGCGCTACGCGCGCACATTGTAACAATAAAGCCCTTTTTAGCCGGATAATGGGCGAAAATAGTGTAAAATACCATTTTTTCGCGCTACGCGCGCACATCATCCCAATAAGGCCCTTTTTGGGAAGCTCGAAGACATACAGTCTCTATGTATTGTATGATGCAACTGCAATTTTTTTCGTCTGTGCCCCAAAAATTGTATTTTGCCCCCCTGACCAAGAAAGCTGGCTACGCCCCTGGTACTGCATACTGCATATAGCGCAAAGACGTTAAGAAATCTGTCACTTTTATTACGCATGTCCATACGCTGACGATATGTAGAAGTACAGAGCAGCTTCGATAACAATCTGCGCTCTAAAATAGGACTTTTAGGAAGGGTATAAATGCCTGCCAAAATCTATACAATAAAATGTGATAGAATTGAAAATAAATGATGTTGACACATCGTCAGACTATTAAAGTTAAACAGGTCATTTAAGTACGCCAGTTATATGTTGTGTTTAGTTATAATTAAGCAAAGAAAACACGCCTGTAAAGTCAAAATATGAGTGAAAGTTAATTTTTTACCCTTAATCGGAACAATTGGGAGTAATTAATCACTTCGCTTTTGTGTTTTAAGGCGCCTTTTTGTGTTAAGAAAAACATATTATATAGTTGTGTGTATATAAGATTTACACGTTTTGGTTATTGCGTGGCATGCATGCTGGCCGCACGCGAGATTATTTGACGTTGTTTAAGTCACTCATTATTTGAATAGCGGTTTCGGATTTTATCAACATTATTTTTCGATTTATTGTCATGGCAGCATAAAATAAATTACGACAACTTAGCAATGTACATTAAATGATAAGGATCAAAGCGTGCAGTTTGAGACCATTTTGCGGACAGCATGTGCCTTCTTATAGACTTGAGGGAATTGAGCGTTTAATGCCCATTTTGTTTGTAATCTGCATGGTCATTTTCTTTTGAACTTACTGATGATAAATTATAATATGATAGAGTTACGCGTACTTACGTCATGTATAAAATACAGATGAATCAAAATGAATGTACCCACCAAATTTTGGTGATAAACCTGTTTTTTGTGTGTGATAAACCAGGTTTTGCGATCGATAAACCTGGCTTCTCGATTCGTAAAATCAAGTTTCTTGATTTGAGAAACAACGTTATTTGATAAACTTGGTTTTCGGCCGAGTTTTCAAAAAATATAGGTTATCTAATTTGATAAACCTGGTTTTCCGATTTGAAAAACCAGGTTTATCGATTCGAAAAGTAAAGTTTTTGAAAAACTTGGTTTCTCGAGCTAGAAACTTGACTTTTCGTTTTGTTTTGTTTTATTTTGTTTTGTTTTGTCCTTGTTTTGTTTTGTTATTGATGTTGTTGAAGAAGATGAAGTTGTTATCGCAGTTGTTCATGTTGTTGAGTTGCTATTGTTCTTCTAGTTGTTGCTGCTGCTCCTTAATATGGTAAAAGTAATCTACAAACGCCCTGGTTTGATAAAGATTATCATAAATCATCAAAGTACACCCCTGATTGATGTTTGCTCCCAAATTGAATGAGTCGTTTTTTAAAACCAATAAAAAAGTTCAGTTTTCCTAACATGTTTAAACAATCCAACAAACCATAACTAAATAATGCATAAATTTGTTTCAAAAGTAGCGCTTACTTTTGTTTTTCAATATCAAAGGCAAACTAGAAAAGGGAATAAATCTGTGCACTGAGCCTGTCTGTGATTTCATCATTCAACTTGACATCATCGCGATTCCAAAGGATAAAATAAAACGCTAGGATCCACAGCATGCTCATCTATCAGGGGCACAGTTCTTTAACCCCAATACATTAGTGTATCCATTGAATGACCTCTGAAAATTTGGGTACAAAAACTCGTACTCTGCAACTTGAGGTCAAATTTTGCACTATGATTGTTATTGAGGTTATTGAACTATGCCATTGGGATGAGGCCAATGTGGTCCATAGTGAAAGTGCCATTAAAAAGTAAAGGTCAGGCATACTTTGAAATTATGATTCAGGGATTTAAGTTGCATTAGTAACGCCTTGATATGATCGAATTCTATATATTGAATGAATAAATCTTCTACGGAAATACAGGCACTAAGTAAAAGAGTAGATATCAGTTGGGAGACACTATCAGGGTAAAAACGGAAGAGGGTAGGACAAAAGATTGGTGTCCAAAGCCGTAAAAGAGGAAAAGATTTCCGAGATAAGAGGGCGAGTTAAGAGCGTCAAGTTCATCCGATTTGAACATCACTGACTCGCAAAATCGGCTATTCTATTTAAAAACCACGCCCCTTTGAGGAAGCGTTAGGTATTCCAACCAAATTCAACAGTTATAACTATTCCAGATCCAATACTTTGTCATCTAAAAACTGTAGGAAAGGCCTGAAAGATTTTAGAATTTAAGGTGGTACTACACCCCTTGATAAATTTGTGACTATTTTTGCATTTTTCTCGAAAACCTACAACACACTGGTAACAAAAGTTATGTATATTATAGGGGCAAGGAATCCAGTTACTACACTGGAATTTCAGTACGTTATTTATGATAAGAAAAAATGGTACTGCTAGAATGTACCTCATTTCTTAACATTATATAATGAACCACTTGTCTTGAATCACTGAAATTTCAGTGAAGTAATTGGATTCCTTTGCCATATAATATACATAACTTTTGATACCAGTGTGTATCAGGGGTGTAGCGCCACCTTAAACTACATTTTTCCAAATAGGGCTAATTTATGTATCCTACAGGATGTCATCACTCTCCACACAGTTTTTATATATATTTGAACATAATATGCGCCCAAATATCTACCTAGATTTACCATATAGTTTATGGCAGTAGTGTCATCTTTTACAGGGGTGTGTGGATTTTATATGGAATAGCCGAATGCTATAGGGGACCACGCACTGATATGAATGGGGTATATTAAACCTATTATGCGCACACGACGGTCATCGTGTATTCTGTGCTTCTGTCATGCATGTGTCTGCTCTTTAGACCCTACCCTATCATTAGACCCTATTGAAGTCTGCTCCAGTTCAGTAGACTCATTTTTTCATAAAATCCTATTGAAACTGTAAAGTTTTCGCTCTGAGCTACATCCGATGTGATTTTGTTTGATTAATAAAATTCTTTTTTCTCCATAATCAAATTTCTAAGTCCCTAACTTCAACAAACTTTTATTATACAAATTTGTTCCTCGTTTAATTTCAAACCATCCCCATTCATTCCAAATCGCTTGTTTAAGGTCCCCCGGAATTATACAAGCTGGTGCCATCTAATAGCAGAATTAAGAGCTATCGCAATGTTTATTCTTTCCAAAGAACCACTGACCTGAATTATGTAAAAGGCACAATTGTGCGGTGTTCTTTTTTGTATAAAATGGATTTTTAGACAAAATATCTAGATGACAAATATTTTACATTTCAAACATTAAAAAAACTGAGGGGAACATGACATTTGGACTATTTTGGAATCCGTGTGCAAACGGTTACTACATCCGTGATGAAGTGCGCTTTTACCCGCGAGTGAAATGATGTATACCGGAAGTAAACATGCTAAAGTAGAGATTCAATTTTTTTGTGCGCTCAGACGCAGAACAAGTGTTGTAATAACATGCATTATGAATAATCCTCTGAGATGGTGAGAGCGACCCCAGGGAACGCCATGGAGGGAGTAAGAGCGACAGAGGGAAAGAGAGAGACCCAGGCGAACAGAGGGGAGAGAGAGAGAGAGAAAGGGAGGGGAGAGAGAGGGAGAAAGAGAGGGAGGGAGTGAGGACAGACACTGAGACTGAGTAAAGAAAGAAAGACACCATGACAGACGGACAAACATACAGACAAAAAGATGAGCGAAAGAGTGAGATAGGGAGAGAGGTGCTATATCTACGGTATATATTAAAGCCATATTATAACATTTGCTGAGGAGGACGCCCTCACTGAATTTTTTTAATTCATATTTTTACACGATTAAATTGTACTTTATTAAACCAATATAGCCTGCAAAAATCAAGACTCTAGGTGCTGTAGTTTTGTCAAAATCCGAGATTTTGAATAAAACGCCGGATTCGGCGCTTTATTATTACGATGGAATTATTAGTCGAACGCATACACGATGTTCATAACACACAGTACGTGCACGGCGTGCGGGCGGTGATATACACAACAAAAGATCGTACTATAACATGACCGAAGGAGTGGTACGTATTGGCGACATGTGCGCTGGTAGTAAATTCCAATTTTCTTTGCTTTGCCATAGTTGTTCGGCTCAAAAATAAAAGGGGATAGGGCCTATATCTGACAGTAAAAAGCTAACATTTTATGGCAAAGAAATGCTAATCTATTTTGTTTGAAAATGTTATAATATGGCTTTAACTGATACCTACGGTAGTTAGTAACAGTGGCGATGAAAGAAAGAGGCAACGCGGAAGCGATAGAGAGACAGAGACAGACCGTATTATAGCATAGTGTATAGGATCATTTTAAAAGAAACATTTTGTGTGGATCCCCGGTCGCAGGTAAACGCACAATGCTATCACCTCTTGCTGATTATGTTTGAATGATCAGTGCAGTTTAAGGAGTAGGCTATAGGTGAAAAGACGTAATAGAAAATATAACTATTATGCTATCCTATATTTCCCGCAATGCTAATATAAAATTTTCTTTTTATGTCAACTCTTCAAATTGAACGTGGTCATTTTTGTACCGACTAAAAATGGGGTCAAAATTTCACACAAAAATGTGTAAATTTACACCTTTTTGACCACAATTGACCCCGTTAGAAGTCGATGCACATTTGACAGTGAAATTGGGTCAAAATGACGCTTGCAGTTTTAAGAATGTACTGAGCTGCGAGAAAGATAATTATACAACTTGTAAAAGAATGGCGGACGGGGTATAGGAGAGAAGGTGAGCCCAAGAGTAAGGGGGATATAGAAGAGAGAGGCGAGGGTGTAGAGAGGAGAGATTGGGCGATGGAAAATACAATATGCATCACAAATTAAAACAGACAAGTTATCTGTTAATATTTATTGGGTTGTTATTTTTAACAAGTACTAATAGCTCCCACACCTGAACCAGCACATTTTGAAACAAAAGATAGCACAATTTTGTGACACGAAAGCAAACGAAAACAGTGTTATTTTTCTCAGATTTCAAAATTTATCGAGAAAGCAAAAATAAACGGTCTATCAAGCAAACGATACAATTTAAGTGGAGTATCTAACAGATGGGATATATAATAGAGAAATCGACGATGCATGGTAAAAACGGCCATGAAATTCGGCATCAAATTTTACTTTAATTGCTGCGTGTGTCATTTATACCGTACGCGTTTAGGGAACCACATGCTGGTAAAGTGTCCCCGGTTACAAATATGCCGGCAATACCCTCCAGCAATATAAATTATCCAATACATTCCCATTTGAGAGTGAACGGAGCGTGTCCAGTATATTACACTCTTATTTGAAACGACTTTTCCCCTCACTTACTATTTTCACACACAGTTCACACTTTCCCCGTGCATTATACATTTTGTTCAGTTTAGCCGTGAGCAGAGAAAGCCAGTGTACGCCCTTTCCACAAACTGCCCATACGCTCCCTTGAGAATGTGTTGCATGCGTGTATGAGTGAGCCAAAACTTACGAAGCGAAACCTGGGTAGTATTTCGCCGAAGGAACCGCCAATAAAACTATAAAAAATCCCTCTCTAAACATGCTTTCTCATTATCTTACAATTTAGGTACTTTTATTTAAGTAAAATAAAGGCGTTAGTTGAAGGATGATTGAAGATTAAAAAATAATTTTGACTCGCGTGGTTGAGTGCATGGCAGCTCGGACCGTCAATATGTCAAATAGGAGCTCTTAAATGGTCTTTTGCGTTCATTCGATTGTGATTAGAATTTTAGTAAAACAACAATTAGAACAGCACATGAGTACAAAACACAAGCGACGCGTGGTTATTTGTCCGTATGACATAGATATTCAGTTTTAATAGTAGATCGAGTATAGTTTATACGCCACAGATGGGATGGGTATATTAACAATAATCCGCCTATAAAACGCTATGGTTCACTGAGTGAAATATTATTTTAAGTATAAGTCTGTATGTATCAGTAATTTATACGCCATTTGGATTATAATTTACGATGAGCTAACTTTAGAGGGATTTGCTTTCATATTATGGTTGCTTGTCAATTTAATTGCCATCTTCAGTAGATAGCAATAATTTCTAATGACACGTAAGCTTTCAATATTGAATGCAACTTTAACATAACGCGGATACCTGTTAGATGTTAGAGATCAGCGATTCGGGATCCCTGTCTGTCTGCGTGACTATGTCCGTCTGTCTGTGTGTCTGTGTATCTGTCTGTCTGACTATGTCTGTCTGTCTGTCCGTCTGTGTGTTTCTATCTCTGCCTCTCTCTATGCCCGGTTCTTCCTTATTCGTTGCTATACCAGCAGCAAACTATTCATAATTATTTTACTAAACTCAACCCAGAAAGTATCGAAACGATTATAGATGGTCAGATATATTGGGAACTGAAATATATAGCAAAAACTTATCTAATGTATGTAAAGCGCAGCTTTCTCCTGCGCATTTTGATACCTCTTTTGTTACTCTACGATATCATTTGGTCGAATTATGGGCGCTATAAAAGCGGATGTAATGCTACATCACGTGACTTTAAAAGAGGGAAAGACGCACAATTATTGTTTAGCAGACTGTTGCTATCTACCGTAGATAGCAACTGGAATTTTTGCACAGAACTGTTATGTTTGAACTTAAATCTTGTATATTTTCTTTCTTATTTCCTCATCCCTATCTTCATTCTCTAATTCTCCTCTCTCCTCTCTTCTCTCCTCCCTCTCTCCTCTTCTTCCCCATCCCTCTCCCGGGCCCTCTCCTCTCCCTTTCTCTCTCATTATTTAACATCGTTTACATTCTTCCGCATCCTTCTTAATTGAAACGTCGACTATCCGCTTCCTCTCTTCCTTCCCCCTCCTCCCCATCCCTCTTCTCCCCATTCTCTCACCTCTCTCCTCCTCCTCTCTACCCTTTCCCATTTCTCCCCTATACCATTCTCCTTTCACTATCTCCTTTCCCTTTCTCTCTCCTCCTCTCCCTCCCCCTCCCTCTCCCTCTCTCCCCTCTCACTCTCTTTATCTATCTGAATATCACATTGTTTCTTTCTCGGGTTTGCATCTCATATGTTTTCTCCCTCTTGTTTGAAAACATCGATCTTACCCTTATCTGCTCCAAATAAGATTAAAAAAAGATTCATCGTAATTTTAAAATACGTGTTTATATGCAACCATTCCAATACAACGGTAAAGATAAACGAGTACGCGAGTATAATAGCATTTTATAGAATTATGATGGTTGAAATAAACATGTTAACATACCCCTATGTCGCACCAAAAGCTGGCGATCTATGTCATTATGTCAATATACTTTACCAAATTATACATTTTAAATTCAAATTTGTACAGTTGTATTCAAAATACTATCAAATATCTTCTAAAAAGTAATGAATAGTTAAAAGTAGGTGCGTGCGTGTAACACTTTTGTCAGCTTAGATCTGGGGAAACCGACAGATGATACCTAGAAGTTGGCGAGTAGATTTACCAACTCTTTCATCGTGTCATTGTGGCGTTGTAAATTGCCAATTCAAGAGGTGTCACTACTCTGCAGTATCAGCACTTAACAATGCTTAAGCAGCAAAATACGCTCAAGTGAAAGCGTTTAGTGAGGGAAATTGTCGGATCCTCCGAAGTGGCAACTCGATAAATTCAACACATCGACGCTGCATTAATAGCCGTAGTACATGGCAGTTATGTGTGAGGTAACAGGCCCAACGCTAGTGTCTTCACGACTAGGGGGCTGTCAGAAAAAAGGCTGGGGATTTTTCTTACACTAGTTGCTTATATCCTTATGTGTATTAATACGTACATACGCAGTAAGCGGGAGGTTTAGGGCCAGCCCCTTTGGCACAGAGTGTGAAGCAGCAGTAGATAAGGGTTGCATTCAAAAGCCGCCTATAGGCTTCTCTTGCACCTGTGACTTTATATTATAGATGGTGTTAAAAGAAAATGCCATGTTTGTAGAAGATAATGGGAATATATAATAGGCTCACTTATTGGAGAAAACCTGATAAAAACAATAAAGGTGATATATAGATCTTTGCTCCACTTCGACTTCATTTTTTTCTTCTTTAATGCTCTACATGCTCGCCATATAAACTTCAACATAGAAAGTTCAAGTTTTGAGATTAATTTCGCAAAATATCAAGAGCTATCTTAAGAACCTCTGAACCAATTCTGGTCTTGTTTGTACTCATTTGAACATTACTCGTTGACTGCCGATAAACGTCCCAATAAATCGGACTTAGTCACCGGTCAGTTCTCATGATAGATTTCCATGGCTAACGATGGTTAACTATGAAAACATGTTAAAGGACATCAAGAAAATTTTCTAAGTTATTTATTTTGAGCTCTTTCGAGTATCGACGAGTAATGGATATATTCTGTAGATTTAGGTTTTGTCTGTGACTGCTAATGTGAGGCCGTCGTAGGTCGTACGGGGCTCAAACTCGGTGGGTGGGTGTAGCTCTGTCCTGGCA
Source organism: Amphiura filiformis (assembly GCF_039555335.1). Lineage (NCBI taxonomy): Eukaryota > Metazoa > Echinodermata > Ophiuroidea > Amphilepidida > Amphiuridae > Amphiura > Amphiura filiformis. The sequence goes on from NC_092644.1 coordinate 17,027,954, forward strand.
AGAAGAAGTTTATGTTCGTTAAGTCATCCGACCCCGGCCCCCCCCTCCCAGGGGTCATTTGAGGTCAAATGACTAAAGACTGTCATATGGGCATGAAACTAGGTCGTACGAGGCTCAAACTCGGTGGGTGGGTGACGTTCTGTCCTGGCAAGAAGATGTTTATGTTCGTTAAGTCATCCGACCCCGGGGCCCCCCTCCCAGGGGTCATTTGAGGTCAAATGACTAAAAACTGTCATATGGGCATGAAACTAGGTCGTACGGGACTCAAACTCGGTGGGTGGGTGTAGTTCTGGCCAGGCAGGAAGATGCTTATGTTGGTTAAGTCGTCCGACCCAGGGGCTCCCTCCCAGGGGTCATTTGAGGTCAAATGACTAAAAACTGTCATATGGGCATGAAACTAGGTCCTATGGGGCTCAAACTCGGTGGGTGGGTGTAGTTCTGTCCTGGCAAGAAGATGTCTATGTTCGTTAAGTCATCCGACCACGGGGCCCCCCTCCCAGGGGTCATTTGAGGTCAAATGACTAAAAACTGTCACATGGGCATGAAACTAGGTCGTACGGGGCTCAAACTCGGTGGGTGGGTATAGTTCTGTGCTGGCAAGAAGATGTTTATGTTCGTTAAGTCATCTGACCACGGGGTCCCCTCCCAGGGGTCATCTAAGGTCAAATTACTAAAAAGTGTCGTATGGGCATGAAACTTGGTAGGTACAGTCAACATTTAAAGCAGCATTTTTTGAAGGTCATTTTGGGGTCATCCAAGGTCACCACGGGTCATCTGAGGTCAAATTAGTAAAAGCTCATATATGGGCATGAAACTTGGTAGGTACAGTCAACATTTAGAGTTATAAGTTTAGGTCATTTTGGGGTCATCCAATGTCACCCTGGGGTCATCTGAGGTCAAATTAGTAAAAATTGTCATATGGGCATGTCACCATCAGCCTGGTAATCGCGCCCAGCCGAGAACCGCCAAATATGGGTAACCGCCTAGTCTATTTTAAAACTGATGCATCAATGACTATGTTCATCATGTCATATAGAGGCCTTGCATGCGACGTATCATCCCGTAAATATGGCGGACTACTCAAATGCATTCAACAAAAGCATGATTGCAATCTACCGTGACAGTTCGTCTCACACATAATCCTGCACTACGATCAAATAGGTTGATGACAACATTTGATTGAATGGACTGCACTCCGCCATAACTACGGTGAAGGACACCGGTTGAAAACCTTTGTTTGGAGCCAATCAATAATTTCATGCAGGGCCTCTATTGTATCATTCTCACATAGATATAGAAATACTAAATTCGTTCACTATCTATATCTTTACTTCTAGTAGAGCTCCAATCTAAGGGTTAAAGTTTTTAGCATAGGCCTATTGAAACTAAACTGGTGAAATATGGGACAAAAGTGGAATAAATTCGCGCAAAGCGCTAAAATGGCATTTTGTGGCTATAAAATGGCCAAATATGAGGTTAATTTCGACAAACCAATACACAGGCGTCAATATTGGGGGTGATTATATTGACCATCCCCTGGCAAAATATTGTGGTATTTATCCCCCCCGATCTACGCCTATGTAATTTAGAGCCCCGTGACTATATCCCCCTCCTTCCCCCCCCCTTCCTTTTTTTCTTCCGCCCCTTGGCGGAAACTCTAATAGGCACAAAGGACCAATATGCGATACGTAATCTATTTCCTCTTCTTTCTATATCTAACCTCCTTGGGCCTACATATTAGTACTGATATATCATACGCTGGCGAAATTACGTAATTAATCGGATTAATTAACATACTGAGCAATAGGTGAAAACAATTTTGACAAAAGGAGTTGTCCTTGTCAATTTGTAGACATGTACTTTTGATTATTTACATAGCTTCTTCTCCAATCACTGTGTAAAACATCCATCCAAAAATCTGATTGCTATTATTATATGGATGAATGGACATATCACAAAAGGATTGCTTATCTCAATAGGGCATGTACTTAAGCATTTTTTTTAACTGACCGGCGTTATTGGGCTTTTTATCGGAGGTCACCGAGTAATGCCGAAGATCAAAATCGATTTTATGTATTGTGTATGTATCATAGGACGCTCGTATTAATTGTCTCTATGCGCTTGAGAATTCAACAATATAAATAATGGTAGCTCTATTATAATACACATTAATGTTTTAAGCAGATAAAATTCCAAAATATAATACGTTTTCTGCCTTTGCTTGTCACGTGGTAGGCCTATGTTGAAGTTGCGATTATATTTTTAAATACGTTTCAGCTGAATAACAAGAAGACAAGTGGCCTAGTGGTCTAAGGCGCTAGGCTCATAGAGTACTAAGCGTTGCGCCGTGAGTTCGAACCCCGCCTCTGCCAAACTTTAAAAGAAGTAAATTAAAATTTGAGTTTTTTTAATTTCATATTTGGGAAATGTGACTGGGAGAATTTATGTATGGTGTGGAGTGGTGTGATAGGGCATGTACTTTAACTGGCCGGCGCGGTCCGGTGACTAAGTCTTTATTGGGCGTTTTATCGGCAGTCAACGAGTAATGTGCATTTTTCATGCTTATTCTAATTATGGTCGTCAAAATGTACAATACTGAAAATTTTGAATTTTTTTTTAACTTGTTGTTAAGGTTAAAAGTGGTGGTTTGAATAATTCATACGATGTTTTCGACTTTACATGGAAGCATATCACCATAACAATAGACCATTTCAAATCAAGATCGGAAAAGTTAGGAAAAACAGGTGTAGTGATCGGTATTTATTCAGTAAGCTAAAGGGTCAAAAATGGCGGATATGAAATGTCATGAATCACGGAACAATTTTGAGGGAAAATACAACTTATTTAGCCACAAATTATATCAACATGGGATCATAAGGTAAAATAACATATTGAATTGACACCTTCGCTATTTGGTTATATTAATGAATTGTGAAAACTTTAGTAAATATCAGTAATAAATTTTGCTATCTTCAGTAGATAGCATTAATATATTTTATCTTCAGTAGATATTATTGACATATTATACTATTATATTCAGTAGATGGCCTCAATACAATACAATGCGCCATCTTCAGTAGATAGCATTCAAATATTTTGTTATCTTCATTAGATGGTATTAATAATATTGTGCCATGCATCATCAGTGCAGTAGATAGCATCAAAACATTGTGCTATCTTCAGTAGATAGCATTTTGTTATTTTCTGTAAATAGCATTAGTACATATTGTGCTATCTTCAGTAAATATCAGTAATAAATTGTGCTATCTTCAGTAGATAGGATTCATATCGTTATGAATACGGCAGAGTGACGAATCCGTAAAATCGCTGTTCTGAGTAAACGGCGTTTGAAAATGTTGGTACCATTCCATCGGCCCTTCTAAAATATGACAACATTCGTGAGCACTCATTTGAATTGTATATTATAGAAGTGAATGTACTCTAATTATTTGCAATATTTGCAAGTTCTGAAACAATCGATATTTCCCTCAAAACAGGTATTTACAGCTATTCGGCTTTATGCTAAATCCAAAAAGTGTCAACCGCTGCGCAAAGAGTTGTATACGGGGACGAATCCGCATTCAACTACTATATATACTCTATAGCACTCATCCTTGATTTGGGGATTTTATGTTAAAATTGCTGGTTGTCCTAAGGCTATAACTCCTAAACTTGGTATATAAGTTATAATTAGTCATCCCCGTAATATTTAGTGAAAACTCCAGTTGAAATCAAGAATTTTAGAGTAGATATAACAATATTGGCCTATATTTTGTGTATAATTTTCTGTGATTTCCCAATTTTGCGACGGCGCTCTGACATAATTACGCCATAGCGATATCATGTGGGGAATGTTTGTACTTATTTTGCTATCACTGGATAGAAGATACCGATAGCTACCCATTGGTATCAAAAATAACAGTATATGACATGTAATATAAAAAATTCTGAGTTTCCAGCTATACTATACAACTGATTTATCAGCCTGTTTTGTACAGCTAAGTATACGATTCGTCTTTTGGTCAAATTCATTAATCGCACTTAGGCGCGATTCGTCCAAATCACAATTTCAATATCTACGTCGGGAAGTAAGATTTATCATTAATTTTTGGTGGAAATGAAAGATCGCCTGATACATAATCACAAGCATACAGTAACTCATTTTGCTCAAAATGCTCGATTCGTCACTCTGCCGAATTCATAACGAATATATGCTATGTTATATTCAGTAGATAACATCAATACATTGTGCCATCTTCAGTAGATAGCATTAATAAATTATGATTTCTTCAGTAGATAGTTTTAATAAATTTTGTAATCTCAGTATATAATAGGCATATTAATAAATTATGCTGTCTTAGCATTGATGCTCTGTGCAATATTAAGTAAATTAGCAGTATTAAATGGCGGCTTGTTTCATCTTGAGTAATTAGCATTGAATCACCGAATAGTTTTATGCCGTGCCTGTTGTTTGGTAATGTTACGTATAATCCCAAACCCTGCTATTTTCAGTGGATGACAACAACCCAGCAAACACAACACTTTTTCGACATCGTTCGCCAAAGGTTAGAAAACGCTTAAATGTCGGGTTATATAAAGGGTATATAAAGGGTATAAAACGTTATCATAACATTTAAAGACATTTGTTGATAACTTCCTGCAAATATTCTAACATAATATTATTTAAGTGTTGACTAAATATTTGTCAAAAATGTTTTCAAAAATTATTTACAATAACATTTTTAAAACATTTTAAAATAGTTATGTGATGTGTTTTCATACATAACGTTTTAAAACGTTTTCATGACCCGACATTATATAACCCGACATTTTAATGTTATGCAAACGATTTTACCAAAACTAAAAACCCAAAATATCACCTAAAAGGTTTTAAAAACGTTTTGTGTTTGCTGGGAATGGAGCGGGTTACCTTCAGTATATAAATTAAAAGACATATGCCGTGTCAAAGAAATATCAATAATCATATCAAAGTTCCAATCACTTATCAAATTTTACAATTCCTTGAACAATTTTACTCATCAACTATAACATTTATGCAGACAATGTTTACACCAAGAGGTTTAGGGCATCATATCGAAATGATTGAAAGCATTTCGTTAACAAAAAGTGACATATGCTACCGATCTTGAACAAAAATGAGTATTCCTCCCCAAATTTCCGGTTTGACTGATAACGATAAGTTAATCATCATTATTAGTCATTCGTTAATCACGTTGATTATAGATGATATACCAAATGATTTCAATCCAGGGTCAAGATCACTATCCTAAACAGGATTAGCAATTAATCTCGGTTTATTCATTTAAAAAAGCAAAATGATATTTCCACATCACTTTAATAAGAAGATTTTTTTCTTTATCGTAAATCGTGAAAAATCATTTCCGTTGTTGAACCTTACCGTCCCTCCCCCTATTCATTGCCACGTGCTAACCTGGTAATAGTTTACAAGCATTCAGCGGAAATCCTCGTATACATTATTAAACCGATGTAATATACCAACTAAAAGAGTTTAAATTTTGTACTCAAGTGCATTTATACAAGCCCTAGTCTTAAACGTGCTTTACCACATTAGAATTTTGAAACATTGAGTTCCATCCTTCAGCTAGCTTTCATTTCTGACCATGCTGTTCTTCTGGCAATAAGACCTGTTTTTTGCTGTCTACTGAAGATAGGCTGACGAACAATGTTTCAAATAAATAGCAGGTAGGGGCGTAACCAGCCAAATTTTCGTCCCCATTTGTCAAATTTTTTGTCTTTTTCTCATTTTCAGTCATTTAATGACACTTTACTCTTTGCTGTTCCCATTTTATCCCGGAACAATTTCTGTGGGAGGGATGCAATCCCTTTCCCCTGGCTACGTCACTGATAGCAGGCTTCCTAAAACTCCTTCCATTTTGTGATAACTTTGGTGTGTCAGATGTTAGACACACAAGTTTTTCTTGAACTTGGTGGAAACGTGCTTTAATTCGGATGGGAACGTGTAAATTTCAAATATTTTGATTTTCCACAATTTCATAATCGGTATACTGGTCATTTTACTTAATTTGATATTTGAAGAAAAAATATAATTATTATGTGGAAAATTAAATCGCTAGAGACCACGCTCAACCATCAACGCTCAATTTGAACAATATTGCCTACTTGGGTTTTTGTTGGGTAAAAAGCAATCACTGAGCGTAAGAAATATTTATTTCTGCAACCTCCTCAGTTTTACTTTATTAATTAATGGGCTTTTCCGGTTGAAATCCACACCCCATGAAAATACACGACCTTAATCGCCCACACAGTGGATGTATATAGATTTTAAATGGAACTACCCATTCAGGTAGCCATTGAAATTTACACTCCCTTAAGGGCTGGGGTATGAACGTTTGGACAGTATTTATTGTGGGACATTAGAGCACATCAGACATATCGAATTGCATTCTGAATACGAAGAATGTCATTATGATATCAAATAATTTTGATTTTTTGAAATTCGCAATTTAATACACATTTTATGGCAAATCATTAAAAATTGATATTTTTGATATTTAACAGTACTTGAAGTAAACTTTATATATCTGATGATTTATACTTAAAGTGTATGTAGGTGGGATGAAAAGCCGATGATCAATTGAAAATTTTGACCTTTCGTATTGAAGATATGGATTTTTTTTTCCCAAAACACAAACAAAATTAGGTCTTTTGGGAAAAAATCCATATCTTCAATATGAAAGGTCAAAATTTTCAATTGACCGTCGGCTTTTCCTCCCTGCTACATACACTTTAAGAATATGTCATTAGATTTATATAATTTACTTTGAGGACTGTTATATTAAAATTTGAAAAATATCAAATTTTTATAATTTGTCATAAAATTTGTATTATATTGTGATTTTCAAAAAATGAAAATTATTTGATATCAGAAAGACATGCTTCGTATTCAGAATGCAATTCGATAGGTCTGAGGTGCTATCATGTCCCACAAAAAATACTGTCGAGTGTCGAAACGCAATAAATGCTCATTTTAGATCCCTTAAGGTCATGTCTTCCCATAGGGGTACATGATTCAACTGGATTAGCCTATTGCTGTTTCTGTTAAAGCCATAATGTACGATCTTATAATATGAAATTGGTTATTTTTTTTCAAACCTGATTTTTTTGCATATATGTAATGTTTACACATGTCCCAACTTGCACCTAAATGGAATCGGTCAAATTTGTTGTCTTTATAGGTCAACAGAGCAAAGTTCGGCATATTATCATAATTTTAAAAATTAATTATAAAAATTATGCTAATATGTCCTCCCATATAGAACTGCATGTTAAATGACCAAAATAACCAGTGGGATTTCTTTCACTTTACCTTGTTATTTCAACTTAAAATGGACAGCAACCCTTCCTGGCAGTTATTACTAATATTATTTCAACATTTTGAATAAATAATAACAAAATTAAAATTTGACTTAAATCGTACATTAAGGCTTTTAATGATATACATTGTAGCTCATGTAAATTATGTCTCTTAACCCGTCTGTTATAGCGTTACGTAAAAAACAATTACCGTGCCTAAATTATGTTGCACTGTGCTATCTTCAGTAGACAGTAAAACTTTTCCCATATGTCCTGTACTGAACTTCTATGCATGGGTATTTTTAACACACTACCTGATTTTAACCCTAATACAATGACATGTCCTAAATTAATTTTTGGAGGGGGCATACAAAGAAAAATACATTTCTTTTCCTAGAAGAAAATTAAAACTGTCAAAAATCCTTGCAATCAAACGGGGGTCGTTATTTTTGTCCTGCAGTATACCACACCTTCATATAATCACCCATTCGCGTGTTAAAATTTAATTCGGGTAATATCAAGCTGCTTGACTTGTGTATGAATTATGCATTGAATGAAACAACGCTTTGTAATTAGATAATGTGATGAGGCCCTGTCAAGTTTTAATCGACAATTAATTATTTTGTAGAAAGTATTAGGACTGGAAGTTGGCTCGACTAAACACACTTAAACGGCTACATGACGGTGAACACGGTGTGACTTGGGAGCGAGCGAGCGCACTCTAATCGAGGACGGGGTGTTTGTTGCGTAGTGATGATGGTGGTAAGATTGAATTCAACTTCAGCATCGATTTAGGGAGCCCATGGTGAAGGTTTTACTAGTTTTAGGAGATTCTCATGCTCCGTCCTGTTAAATCAGCTTTCAACTCCCATCCTCCTCCTTCTCCTTCTCCTCCTCCTCCTCCTCCTCCTCTTCCTCCTCTTCCTCCTTCTCCTCCTCCTTCCTCTCCTCCTCTTCCTCCTTCTCCTCCTCCTCCTCTTCCTCCTTCTCCTCTTACTCCTCCTCCTCATTCTCCTCCTTCTCCTTCTCTGCTACTGCTCCTCTTCCTCCTCCTCCTCCTCCTCATCATCATCATCGTCGTCAAATCATCATCTTCATCGTCATCATCTCCATTTTTATATACTTTAATATTATTGTTATAGACAACAATGCGCTTTTAAAGCTTAGGTAAATGGTAAACCGTGAATGAAGAATTTGAGGACGATATATCAAAATCCAGCATTGATCACACAGTTGAAAATATTAGTAGAAATTCGAAACACTCTCATTAGAGAGAGATGAAGGTCTATGGTATCTTTGATATCTTCATATTCTGATTTCTGTGATACTTTATCTTGAAACCTGTCTGCTGAAGAAAAAAACATATTCTGCTACAACCAAGGAGCACAGACATCGAAAACATACTTTTGAACTTTTCATCGACAAATTTTGTTAATTTTTAAAACGCTATGATTTATAGTGAGCTACGCACAAGCACAATCACCTAGACGTTGATCCACAAACCTCAGCACACTTTACAGATTGTCGCTGACCAAGACCACTACGCATCCATTTCATTCCATAAAACATTTAACAACAACTCAGGGACTTTGCTGCTTAGAATCGCACACCCTAATCATTCCACAATTGACCTTCGCAGCCAGGATCAACTCCCCTAGTTTCGTACGGGTTACAACGAGACAACTATATAATAGCAGTAAGTTCCTTGTCCAATGGAAATTCAAACGAACTCAACTTTTCCACGAGAGCGTACTAAACCACCACCAGGGTTCGAACCCGCAACCTCTTGCTCACCTTATCGATTGAGCTAACTTGACTTGACAAAGGATATGGACCCTAATTTTGCCCCAAGATAGATATACGGAGTATACTAATTTATTTGTAGATGTTGCATTCTACCATGTACCAGGGGCAGAACTATAAGAATTTTAAGTAACGTCCATTCTAAAATCTGAATTATACATGAAAATGCACAATTGAAAAGGTCCAAAATGTCACAGTTTTACTCGTATTCATGGTATTCCAGTTGCTCTATCCTTATAAGTTTGCGATGAACTTTAGAATCTTACGATTATTCAACAACCGTTCAATGACGTACTTGTAAATTTTATATAATTTTAAAATAATATAAAAGGATGATTATTTTTATATTTCCTCCCCATCCCATCATCTCATACCTTCAAACAATACATGACCAAAATATTAACCTTGTTTATTAAATAATAAAGCCATATGAGTCAGTCGCTCTCCGATACCGCTGTATGTCTTTCATATCGGATACATAAATATTGCATAGCAGGTCAACAATGTCATATTTTCCCTACAGTTCCCAAAGTTTTTATATCATAATCCCGATGTATTTTCAGTAATCACTGGCTATTTTCATAGGCTGAGATAGGCCTGTTATTCTTGATACCAAGATGAGCTCAATTGCATGATTTTTGCATCATCAACTCGTTGTGAAAACATTGTGGAAAATGGTACCTGGTGTGAAAAGAAAAGTGTTATTAATAACCGGAAGATGAGGTCCAATTGGATAATCTTGGATGTCTTTTGACAGAAATTCATATCCCCTTATGATTAACTTGCTAATGGATACTGAATTAGTGACGCTGTCAACAAACCCTTAGGCGAGGGTAACGGGAAAAATGATTTGTGTTTTTCATGCATCTGACTATACGCCCCTGCAGTATTCATGGTTCGTGGTTTGGCGTGAATAGAGCAGCGCGTTCTCTGGAGACTAGGCATGATGATGGTGATTACAATGATGAAGGGCAGAGAAAGATGAAGGGTGAATGCGCGGGATAAGACAATGGTGTTATGGTGGGAGGGGTAGGCGGTCAGCTCTCTGTGTTTATCTAGACCCTCATCCCCAAATGAGCTGGATGAGAGAGAATGAGATAGCAGCGATCAATCGATCAATCAAAGAAAGGAAGGAAGGAAGGAAGGAAGGAAGGAAAGAAGAAAGAAAGAAAGAAAGAAAGAAAGAAAGAAAGAAAGAAAGAAAGAAAGAAAGAAAGAAAGAAAGAAAGAAAGAAAGAAAGAAAGAAAGAAAGAAAGAAAGAAAGAAAGAAAGAAAGAAAGAAAGAAAGAAAGAAAGAAAGAAAGAAAGAAAGAAAGAAAGAAAGAAAGAAAGAAAGAATTTGGCCGTACTTTGATTGATTGATTGGTTAATTAATTGATTAGATGTCAGATTTATTGATGAAATGTTGGAGGGAATGAGAAAGAGGAAGCGCGAAGAGGGAGAGCAACTAAGAGGGATAAGGAAGGCGATAGGAAGAGAGAAAAAGCAAATTTTGTATAAGACATAACTTAGTCAAAAGCTTTATCATCGGCCACCCGGAAACTGGAAAGCGTGCTTTACTATCAAAATTGTCGCTGAATGAAAATACGTACATCCTTAAATGCGTTAAATATGTGGTATTAGCAATTATAGTATTTTATTGTGATCAAAATATGTCTTATTTCATATAAATTATATTTTAAAAGACTGAAAGTACTACATGTAGTATAATAAAGCCAGCAAAATGGCATGATGGCATACTTCCATTTGTTACTTAAGCTGACATTTGGCACTATTAAGCTAATCTATAGGATCTTAATTGCCGGCTAATAGAGTTGAGTCTATATGCGTATTCCACCCCTAGGGGTAAACGAAACACAGTGGGCTGTCAATGCTACTACACTATTTCATACAATAAAAACCTACTAATTCATTTCAAATAATACTAGCATTTGATTTCAGCTAAAAGGGCCTCTATATCAACATATATAAATGAGATATGAATGTTTGGGTAATAATATCATAAGAACAGTTTGATATGTTTTTCTGACTCTTAATATCGTATTTAGGGTGGTTGTTTTGATTGATTCGGGCACTCTGTTGCAAAACATGCTCCGGCATCAAATGAATTTGCTCAGCCGTGAAATTCACAACTGTTAGTCATTTTCTGAGTTGCCCCGACCGATGATATTTTAGCCCGCTGTTTACGGCCGTCAATGAGATGACAGAATTGGATTTCAATTCTGACAAGATTTGCTGCCAATATAAAATTGCGAGTGTTCAGTTTTACCAGTATCGGATTATGTAGTCTCTATAGTTGAATATTGTTGTAGCATTTGTACTATACACCTATCAATTCTTAACACTTTGAGGGGAAATATCTGTAAACAAACAAACAAATAAAATAGCCATGAAGGTATACGTTTTGTATCGGCCCGCGATACTCATTTAATCGAATAATTTCTTTTGCCAGAAAAAAAGGTTAAACAATGTTATAGTCAAAGTATACGCATCTAATTCAAAATCCAGCTTTGGTGGTTCTTGATTTTATTTATTTATTCTGACGTAAATTATCTAACGTAAGGCTAAATGGGCTATTCCGTTTAAAATACACACTACCCCTGTGAAAGATTTTGGAAATATTTTCCAAAGGAGGAGTATAAATTTCAAATGGAATGAACACATTAGGAGCTTCATTTGAAATTCACCCTCCCTTAGTGGAAATTTACGGATGAATCTTTCTCAGAGGGTGTATGAAATTCAAATGGAGCTGCCTAATGTTGTTCATTCCATTTGAAATTCATGCTCCCTCTGTAGAAGATATTTCCAAAATCTTCCACATGGGTAGTGTGGATTTTAAACGAAATAGCTAAATATAACCCTGACGTTTTTACAGTAGTTCGTTCTGTCTTGATGTTATTTTAAAAATCATATAATTGGTGACTGCAACTCGGTGTTGAAATCTACAGGCCTATTGGGAACTAATCTCGAAACAAGTGTGCCACATGCAGAAAACAAAATTTTATAGCCGCACGCGCGTGCACTCACCGAAACGTGTCATGAGCCTGACTGAGCGAATCATTATGCTCCAATATTACATGTTTCAAGGCTTGTTTTCAATTGAAAGGGATTTTTGAAATAATATAATAATGATTATGGTATATTATGAGTCTATTAAATAATTAGGTTAAAAGGGCGACACCGTGTATACATGTGAACTTAATACTTAATTGAATGTATTGTGGGGTTTAGTTGCGAGTGCGTGTATTGCATGTGTTCTTTATGGAGAGGATTGAACATAAACAGATTGGGGAGCAAATATAATGGGGGATATAACAACAAATAATTTGCTATGAATGTGCTGTATTATAAACTTTAATTATTTATGGATTTATTGATTGATTGATTGATCAATTGCTTATTGGACTGATTGAAACGATTAATTTATTTTGTTCACGTTAATTGTTGCTTGCTGATTAAATTTATTTATTTGCGTCCTCTCAATCAATCAATTAATCAATCGATCAAGCAATCAATTAACCAACCAATCAATTAATTGATTGGCGATCAAACAACCAATCACACAACTTATTGGGAAACCGTTTGTGGTCATTCAAACATAATCAACAAGAGGAACTGCAAAGTGCGCTTACCTGTGATCGGTGGTTCGCACAAAATACATTTTGAAATAACCTTGCCCTATGTACACTTTCACCAATTCAACATGACCATGACATTATGAATGTGTATAGAAAACACAACTGGCCCATTCCATGTCAACTCCAGGGATGTGCACCGCAGCACCTCTTCAATTTTTATCTTTTTCTGTGTGGTGGTAGATATTGATGAGAAAGTAAAATCCTGAAAAATTGAGCTTCATACTCCATTTCGTTTTCCCGTGGCATCAATTTGAAATTTAGGGGGGTCAGCGTAAAAAATGTGTCGCAACGCGAAAGACGATGTTTGGAGGTCCATAAATGTATAAAGGGAACCCTTTAAAACTTTGAAAAGTGTGTATCCTGGGGTACTTTTTGGTGTAGAAATCAAATCTGGTATCAGGAAACTTGTAACCCCTTTACTTTAAAAGATATAGGGCCCTCAAAATGCAACTTCGTCCAACCAGGACCAACTTTGGGGGGGTCAGAACTCCATAAGTAAAAATAATTTTATTGTCCATTTTTTTGCCAGTCAGAGCCCTTTGGTAGGACATTACTCTTATCCAATATTGAGCATATTAGAATACATTTAGCTGAGATATTACCCATGCAAAACCACTTTTTTACATTTTGACCCCCCTGAAAACCAATGTCAGACAATTTGCCCCACCATCAATTTCAGGTATGTTGAAGATATGTTCTTGGACAACATTTCCCCCTCCCCCCAAAGTTGGTCCTGGTTGGACGAAGTTGCATTTTGAGGGCCCTATATCTTTTAAAGTAAAGGAGTTTCAAGTTTTCTGATAGCAGATTTGAATTCTACACCAAAAAGTACCCCAGGATACATACTTTTCAAAGTTTTAAAGGGTTCCCTTTATACATTTATGGACCTCCAAACATCGTCTTTCGCGTTGCGACACATTTTTACGCTGACCCCCTAAATTTCAAATTGATGCCACGGGAAAACGAAATGGAGTATGAAGCTCAAATTTTCAGGATTTTACTTTCTCATCAATATCTACCACCACACAGAAAAAAAAAAAATTGAAGAGGTGCTGCGGTGCACATCCCTGGAGTTGACATGGAATGGGCCAACTTTCATAATTTGTATTACTTTATTCATCTTCAGTGAGATAGCAAGATAGCAAGTTGATAGAGCGTTAGTGCTGTCTTCAGTAGATAGCAAGTTGTTAGAGTGTTAGTGCTGTCTTCAGTAGATAGCAAGTTGATAGAGCGTTAGTGCTGTCTTCAGTAGATAGCAAATTGATAGAGTGTTAGTGCTGTCTTCAGTAGATAGCAAGTTGATAGAGTTTTAGTGCTGTCTTCAGTAGATAGCAAGTTGTTAGAGTGTTAGTGCTGTCTTCAGTTGATAGCAATTTGATAGAGTGTTAGTGCTGTCTTCAGTAGATAGCAAGTTGATAGAGCGTTAGTGCTGTCTTCAGTAGATAGCAAGTTGTGAGAGTATTTATGATGTCCTCAGTAGATAGCAAGTTGATAGAGTGTTAGTGCTCTCTTCAGTAGATAGCAAGTTGATAGAGTTTTAGTGCTGCCTTCAGTAGATAGCAAGTTGATAGAGTGTTAGTGCTGTCTTCAGTAGATAGCAAGTTGATAGAGTGTTAGTGCTCTCTTCAGTAGATAGCAAGTTGATAGAGTATTAGTGCTGTCTTCAGTAGATAGCAAGTTGATAAGAGTTTTAGTGCTGCCTTCAGTAGATAGCAAGTTGATAGAGTGTTAGTGCTGTCTTCAGTAGATAGCAAGTTGATAGAGTGTTAGTGCTGTCTTCAGTAGATAGCAAGTTGATAGAGTGTTAGTGCTGTCTTCAGTAGATAGCAAGTTGATAGAGTGTTAGTGCTGTCTTCAGTAGATAGCAAGTTGATAGAGTATTAGTGCTGTCTTCAGTAGATAGCAAGTTGATAGAGTGTTAGTGCTGTCTTCAGTAAATAGCAAGTTGATAGAGCGTTAGTGCTGTCTTCAGTAGATAGCAAGTTGATAGAGTATTAGTGCTGTCTTCAGTACATAGCAAGTTGATAGAGTGTTAGTGCTGTCTGCAACAGCCAGCAAGTTGATAGAGTTTTATAGTGTTGTCTTCAGTAGATAGCAGATCTGTATAAAAGTCCATCATTAAAAATGGTTAACAAAATGACGATCATATATATCAATACCGTGTTTACATTTGACTGAGGCAATGAAAAGAGCTTTCTTCTGATACCACGATCTCAGTTTTTATAGACAATGTTTCGTTTAAATGGTGTGGGAAAATGGTGTGGAATTGTGGTTACCACAACCGGAAGTACTGTGTACTATTCTTTGGAACATTGTTATACACATTTTTACTTCTCATATCAAAACCGCTGGAGCAATACAACTCAAAATTTAGAAAAGTCAATGGTGGGCGTCTATGTAAAATGGAAAACGGAACATACACAAAATCGGACCACGCCCTTTAACCTACAAAAGTAAATCAGTATAAAATTTATTTCTTAACGTTTGCCAGTATAATATTTCAACTACCGGCAAAATTTCAAACCTGTTTTTTATTTAAGCTCCAGCTCTGTTGGCACCAGCCTTAAACAGGTGGTTCATAACTCACAACCGCACTCATTTAACACATGTTTGTGTAAATCGTGTTTCTGTCACTTTGCTGATATATATGCTCATTTCTACATTATACAACCTCTTTTTCTTTTCAAATCTGTTTTTGAAATCATGTTCAACACAATATTTTATCACAAAAAAATGAAATGAAATCTGTTTTTTAAATAACTATCTTAACCATGCTTACGGGTCCATTAAACTACACACGCGCGTCACTAACCAGAAAAAATGGACTATTCCAGATGAAATTCATAACCCCCCGACCTTAATCTTCCACTCAGGGATTGTGAATATCAAATGGGGTTACCTGAATTGGTTACTCCATTTGAAATCTACATGTATGGGAGATTAATGTCAGGTCTTCCACAGGGGGTATGGATTTCAACTGGAATAGCACAACCACTGAGCATCATGAGCACGAGGCGAGAGTTTGGTGGTATAAAGAAACAGATGCGCCCAATACTAAAACAAAACACTTGAAAATGCGATCTAGGAGATTTAGGAAAATTAAGAAGCATGAATTAATCATAAAGATAAAAGCCTTTTACAAAATATGGGCAGGGTAATGAAAATACAACGCAAACGCGATCATAGTTAACATCGCTAAATAGAGACGGTATACAAGTGTTATTGCTTCATGCTGTGATGATTGGAAGAGAAGCCCAGCGTTGTCAAATTAGCCGGAAATTTATACTCAAGCACTATAGCCATAAGCTTCAACATAAAAAGTCCAAGTTTTGAGATATTTTGTCGAAATATCAAGAGCTATCTTAAGAACCCCTGAACCAATACTAGGCTTGTTTGTACTCATTTTAATACACTTTTCATGCTGATTCCAAATATGGTCATGAAAATTGATAATTCTGAAATTTTTGAATTTTTAACAAAAATTTAAACTTGTTGTCTGTAGTCGACATCAGCGTGGAGAGAGTTAAGAAAAATTCCGTTTAATGAATCGTAAACCAAGATGGTGCAATTAAACCATAACTTTGTATTTTGTTTTGATTTTAGGTCTTGAATAATACAAAGATGGTATCATAACACATCGTAGTAAAGTGTTTTTGAAATCAATCGTGTAAAATGCGTCAATAGTGACCACAAAATGCAAATTTACTCGCCGCGAAGGACGCGTTCGCGTGCTGGTCATTTGAAAGTAATTCCAAATTGTTTTATATATATCTTTAAGTTTGTTTTAGTTATCTTAACATTAAATCAAGATTCTAGTTGTGCATGAATTGGCTTTAAACGCGTTCCTTTGTTATACTGTGCAAGGATTGAAAGATGGAAAGAGCCTCAGGTGACCAACGTGTGGACTTTTCCTATTGTAAATTAAGAAGATGGTTGGACACAAGGAGTGTCCTAAAAAGGACGACACGTGTCCCTTGTCTTCTTTTCAAACCGTCTTTATTAGTCAAGCTTTGAACATTGAAACAGTTGCATTTTCTTATATAATACATGTAGGTCTTCGTTGTTGCTGAAATTGGTATATGGTTCTCCGGGTGTTGGTAAAACCACATTGATATGATGTACACATACACAAACAAACGCAAAGCACAAAAAGATGAAAGAATGGCACAAAATGTTGGAAGATACGAGCGTACGCCTATACATGTACCTTCAAAGTGTTCAGTGGACGGTTTAATTGGTGTCCCATCAAGATGATAAATTCCTTACCATGTTAAATCTAAATTGCTAAGGGTAAAGACAAACTTTCTGCCCATTTCCACAAATGGAGATTTGATTTGTAATTTTTGATGTATTTATTTAAATTATAAATTATTATTTTTATTAATTATTGATAGCTGTATGATCTATGCATGTTTTGTATTTTCAGCATTTCTTACTGGATGGTATCATTGGTGTTGTTGTTTTTTGTTTGTTTGTGTTTGTGTTTTTGTTTTTTGTTTTTTGGGGTCTTTTTTTGTTTTTGTTTTTTGCCAATGTTTTGTAAAAGGTGATCTATTGTGATTTTTTGTTATGAATGCAATGTAATTCTTTTTGTGTGATCTCTTGTAAAAATTAAAAAAACACAGAAACATAAAACAAAATGTTCAGTGGACGGTGACCAAAATATTTCTATATAATTTAAATAAGAAACATACAAATATGGCCGGTATTACAACAATGCCTAAATTATATACAATTTTACAAATGTGCTGTTAATTGAACTTTTGTTATGTGAGAAAATATATCTGCATCAATTTCTCATTTGCGCATAAGAATATGATTCGTAAGTAACAGGAACTTGTATAGATTATGATAAAAGTAACCCGATTGATAATAATGGACGGTCAGTCCAATTCTATTAGACGTTTTTGGTATACACCAATCCGACTTAGCCATTACTGCGGTGTCCCCGACCCTGCCTGCACGTAAAACTGCGGTGTCCCAAGGTCGGGGGTTCTATCATTTACTTGTTAGTGTGCTATACAGAATTGTACACAACAGTGATTTTCAATACACGATCATGAATTCATTGAACAAGTTAAATCTCCCGCACTGGTACAACTGTGGTACCGTCAATAGAGGGCCAAATACAGTAAACGCTTCTCGGATTGGTGTATAGGTGATATCATGCTTGTTTCTAATTCACCTCTAAGGATACGTAAAACCTCATAGAGGGTTTCAATATAAGAAAATTGAAATACGCTCGAAGTGGAATTAAAACGCCTTGCATATACTATAATCTGCCCCAGATATAATGCGTATCCTAACACTTTGATGTCCCCACCCATCCCGATTTATTTAAATAAATCCCATCATAAAATAAAGAATTAATATCAAATGCTATTAATTTTAATTGTTACTTATAGGAAACACGGTACGCTAACCACAAGTAGGCCTGTTAATTCCGTACGAAGCTTACAACACAACTGCAGACCCGCTCGTAATACCCTGTAACATCGCTAGAGCTTTATCCATATGAACGCCGATATATCTGAAACCGATAAGGCTACTTTTTCAACATCATTTTTTTTTTATTTAAAATTGTAAAATTCCATGCTTATATTTGGAATGTTCATTGAAAATGCATTCAAATGAGTACAAACATGCCTAGTATTGGTTCAATATTTCTATTCACAGTAATGAATTTTATAAGAATTTTCCCGCTCATTTTTATGGAGAATCTTGCCGCAGAAACAGCAGACACGTGCAGGCAAAGTGTCTCCTAATCCTACGTTATCCATGCACTTTAGCAGAGAAGTGTCAACTTCACTCTGTGCCAATTTCAGTGCCTTTAACATTTATGAAGACGCGGTCTTACAAATCGCTGTACCATATGACACACTTTGGGCTATATAGCTAGGATAAGGGATGGACCAATGAATATTAATTTAGTAGCTTGCCACACGGGTGTCGGTGCAGACGACAAGTGCAAAATTTTATTAAAAATTCAAAAATTATAAAATTGTACATTTTCATGCCCATATTTGGAATCAGCATGAAAAATGCATTAAAATGAGTACAAACAATCCCAGTATTGGTTCAGTGGTTCTTGAGATAGCGCTTGATATTTTGAGAAAATATTTCAAAATGTGGACCCTTTATGTTGAAACCTATGGACAGCATGCAACGCATTAGGGAAACTGGAGTGGGATTAAATAGGGTAACGGTTCAGATGATCTTGGAATGAAACTGAATACTCTGTTTGGTCATCTGAAACCAAAATAGAAATATCTGTAATGATACATCGTTTTTTTCTTTGTAACATAGTTTATATACCTACCAGATACAGAGCTATAGCCGTGACATTGGCTTAACCAGACCTCGACCTCGAGACTGGCATGCGACCGTCCGACGACGCGATCGAGGGGCCGGGTGGGAGGCTAGAAGTGGGATTTCAGTGCTATCTACCGAAGATAGTAACTTAATTTGCACACCACTGTTATGCAGAGGATGATTTAAGGAAGCCCCATCATGCACTGCAAACGTGTTATCACCAGAGTTTCAACTGCCACTTTACTTTTCAAATGCCATTGAACTCTGTGCAAAAGATGTTGTTTTAGAATTGCCCGTGTGTCGTCATTATTTGGTCGATTTCAGATCTAAAGTGATGTATGCATGAATGATAATTCACACCTTCTGTAGATAACATAAAATGTGAAATCGACCAACTTTTTGAAGGTGTATTTATTGTAAATATATCTGTCCAAATTCAAATTTAACCATGCTCGTGTGTATGCAGTGGGCGGGCAGTGGTGTCATGTTTACTCACACAGCTGTGCTAACCACAAGACTTGCTGGGAAGTGCTTAAATCATCCTCTGACTGTTATGTTTTGGTAGTTTGCTTGAGGGGGTATTCTCCAATGTCCACCCCTTTATATACTGTCAAATCCTCTTTAATGTTGAATTTATAGGCCACCTTAAGGGCTGGGCAGTATTTATTTTGGGACATTAGAGCACATCAGACATATCGAATTGCATTCTGAATACGAAGAATGTCATTCTGATATCAAATAATTTTGATTTTTGAAATTCGCAATTTAATACACATTTTATGGCAAATCATTAAAATTGATATTTTTGATATTTAACAGTACTTGAAGTAAACTTTGTAAATCTGATGATTTATAATTAAAGTGTATGTAGTTGGGATGAAAAGCCGACTATCAATTGAAAATTTTGACCTTTCGTATTGAAGATATGGGTTTTTTTTCCCAAAACACCAAAAAAAATTAGGTCTTTTTGGGAAAAAATCCATATCTTCAATATGAAAGGTCAAAATTTTCAATTGACTGTCGGCTTTTCCTCCGTGCTACATACACTTTAAGAATATATCATTAGATTTATATGATTTACTTCGAGGACTGTTATATATCAAAATTTGAAAAATATCAAATTTTTATAATTTGTCATAAAATTTGTATTATATTGTGATTTTCAAAAATGAAAATTATTTTATATCAGAAAGACATGCTTCGTATTCAGAATGCAATTCGATAGGTCTGAGGTGCTCTCATGTCCCACAAAAAATACTGTCGAAACGCAATAAACGCTCATTTTAGATCCCTTAACACCTGTTTCTTCTTAAGATTTTTTTTCAAGAAAATACCATCTAAATTTTCAACTCCTGACTTAAATTTTGCCAGATGATTTAGACAACGCATTATTATTCAATTTGTCTTCGATACAAAGACAACTGGGGATTAAACAGTCCATCTCCCTTTAAAATCCTTCCCTCCAGCCAATAAAAGTCACAGTCAGAGCTGTAAGATACTCAAGCGCTTACAAACTGAGCAACATTTATAATTCACTGTCGTCTTTCAAAAGTTAAATGAAGTGAATCATCAGTGCATTAGGCGAACCATTGGCGCGAAACTTATCCTCCCAATCTAAAAAGAGATGCATGAGAGGCGCTCGACAGACGCACCAAAATACATCCGGCTGTTTCGACACTTCAAGCAATATTAACATGCTTTCTCATTGAGCTATTCCAACTGAAATCCACACTACCCCTGTGGAAGATTTTGGAAATACCTTCCACAGGGGGAGTATGTTTTTCAACTGTAATTGGTCAGAGCGTGGACGTCCATGGTCAGAAAACTCACTTACTATCTTATATAGCCTCTTACCTGTGGTGTTCTATGACTTTAATTCAAATTTTCTCTGTTGTCCTAAAAACACCATGAATTTGGCTGAATCCAATTGGGTGTAAGCTGGAATATGTGTAAATATTACAAATATGCCAAAAAAAGCAGGTTTAAAAAACATTGACCAAACTCATTTTTTCGTACATTGTGGCTTGCTTTAAAGTGTAATAGTACAAATAAAAGTCACTTCAAACAAAGATAATGCTTTTGTTACTGGGGGTGACAGTTTTATAAGACCTGTAACACTCCTCATAAGATTGTAATGACTCAAACTGTATCTTAATTTGTTCTCTATAAAAGTTTTCCTCGCAATAAAAATGCCTAGAAAATTGTTTTAATTGAGACAAAAATATTATAGAAAGGTATGAAGTATACCTTGAACTTCAAGAAAGAAAACAAAACCATGGATTGAAATTTGACACCAAAGTAGGCAAGAAAACGAAATCAAGGACACATATAATTATAATTTAAAACGATCAAAAATAACTATATATTGTTCAATCTCTATCTTAAAAGGTTGCAATTAAATGATAATTAAAAATTAATCATTTTACTTGATTGACAATTTTAATCATTTCATACATGTCAAAATTTGAAGAGAAAAATGTCCACGATGTATGGATATACAGGGTGTATCAGAATGATCGGTACCCATCAGTATCCAGTGAATATGGACAAGACCACCACAACAAAATGCAACATAGGAGCTACCTTATTTATAGAAGAATGTTATATACGTTCATAAAACTATAAATCCTGGGCATTTCAAGAGGATCAAATGTTGCATATTGACGAACAGGCTTGTCAACAAACCCCAAAACTGATGGGTATCAAACATTTTGATACAGCCTGTACAATGTAAAATTTCGTGTACGGGGTTTATCAAAGTACAAAATGTGTAGGCATGACTGAGAAATTGTAAGGTCATCAGTAAACTCCAAAAATGAGCAGTATAACAAGTTAGTAAATCATAATAATGAGATTTGACGGTCTAATCTTGTAAGTTAAATTGCATTTTATAAATAACAATTATTATGTTCTATACAAGCAATCCTCATTATCTGGTTCATTTCTCATGTTGCTAGTTTTGTCGCCAGGAAGATTATATTCTGTTTCACTCTTTTAGATACACACAAAAGAATTCAAAGCTGAGATTTAACGACATTTGTATAAAAAATAACGATCAAAATATCATACAAAAAGCATTAAAATCATCAAGGTTGACAGTATAATAATATCATTGTAAAACTAAGATTTTGGAAGTAAATCCTCTTACAAACTTTTACAGATAGTGTTATTGCATTTTTTTTTATAAACTTTTTTATTAACGTTGTAATTTATGTTTCCGTATTAAAGTTAATTCCGCTTTGACTTGTTATGATGTATCCACTATGGACCACAATGGCCTCATCCCAATGCCATAGTTCAATAACCTCAATTAAACACTCATAGTGCAAAATATGATCTCAAATTAAAGAGTATGAGTTTTTTGTATCCAGATTTTCTAAGGTCATTTAATGAATGTGCAAATGTATTGGGTTAAAGAAATGTGCCCTGATAGATGAGCATGTTGTGGATCATACATGTAGTGATCGTGTAAGTTTATCAGCCGGTCGTAGACCCCATGAATTCTCAATTTCAAGAACAATTATGTTGGGAAGAGATAAAAAGAAAGCATAATGTCAAAGTCATCGCACCAATTATGACATTTTTTCTCCATCAAATCCGTATAATTTTATGATTAATATTATGAATATGATACTTGACCATGGTTGTTTGTTTACATGTAAATTCCCATTGTTCTACATTTTGGTACGATGAGCAACCCTTTCTTTGTTCCCATTCTTTATTTGATTTTTTTATTGTCAATAAATATACGTTTTAACTTATGCTGTATATTATAGGTGTGTTGTTGATATTGTAGTTGTTGTTGTTTTTGTTGATGCGTGTGTATACTTTGAATTGTTCACTTGAAAATTTGTTTTGAATTTGTCACGTGATAAGTTGTTGTAAATTTGTAACTTCAAGAGTGATTTCAAATTTGTAACTTGAAAAGTTGTAAGGCATGCATGCGTACGGCAGGTGCCATGGTGAACATGAATTTTCTTAAACTTGGTGGTTTTATAGCCCTTTATTTCAATAGCTATTATGGGGATGTCTTTGAAAAGGTTGTGGTAGATTGAGACACCCTTTATACCCTAGCCTAGATTTAAGGGTAGACGAGATATTGTTGGTCGAAGCAGCTAAAAAATCGATTTTCATTATCTAAATCAATATATTACTGAAAAAATAACACCTTGAGGTTTTGCCAAAGTTCTTTCTACAAATTATATACTTTGAATATTTGCTTGATTTATTGTTGTGAATGAGTTATGTACGTTTTACAAAAGTGTTGTTGTTTCAGGCCTCTTTACAACATAACTCAAGGACCACACGACCTATGACCTATATCTGTGATATTTCAATTCTTCTACACACTCGCTATGAAATGATCAATGTAATTTTTGCTATAGCTCACTACCATTCGCAAGATGATGTGAACTACCAAATCGTAACAGTTTAAAATAGTTGTTAACCTTACCATGACAAAGAATAAGATTACATTACATGAAATCAAGCGTTTAAAGGGAACGTTGAGTTTGCTGTTCTAAAACTGATTAGCTAGAATAGTACAAAAAAGTACAACTACCCTTTCAAATCCTAAGCTGTTCAAACACATTATAAGACTTCAAAAGATGCGTCTAAAATTATCATAATACGATGATATGATACAATAACCCAAAGATCTTTGGCAAAACCAGCAGCCTATACCAACCATGACAACTTTAAATAAAATCATTAATTTACGATTTCGGTCAAATTTAAAGTTTGTTATTCTTTGCTAAAATGAATGCATCTGGAAAATTTTCTGGTCATTTAGTCATTTTGAAGAGGTCAAATGAAAGAAACCCCACTTACTATTTTGGCAGCGTATAACTGCTTGCTCATGGAACTCTACGAGGATTTAATTTAATATTGAAATTAGGCCTAAGTGTAATATAAGTTGGGACATGTATAAACATTACAATTATGCCAAAATTCGAATACTTTTAGACGTATATGCATTGTGGTATCACACGTATGTCGTACTCCGTGCTATCTACTGAAGATAGCTCGCAAACATATTACTAGAAAATAAACTTCACTACATAATAATTTTTTTTGAATATCAAAGTTTTGCCCCAACAAAATGAAATATACATCAATAATGAATGAGACTTTGAATTAAAGACCGTTTGGAATAATTTAACAATAAATTTCCATTTTGTCCAATATAACTTTACAAAAGATTGTTCAAAGAATATGAGCTGTTATGGTGCTTTGATAACAGAGGGGCGTCGAAACTATATTAACTTACACTACTGACAATTTGCTTTTCAATTGACGCATCTTCACTTAAGGGGGTATTACACCCCTTGATAAATGTGTGGCTATTTTTGCATTTTTCTCAAAATATAATAACACACTGGTAACAAAAGTTATGTATATTATAGGGGCAAGAAATCCAGTTACTACACTGGAATTTCAGTGACTCAAGACAAGCGGTACGTTATTTATGATAAGAAAAGAGGTACCGCTATAATATACCTCATTTCTTAACATATATAATGAACCACTTGATTTGAATCACTGAAATTTCAGTGAAGTAATTGGATTCCTTCCCTAAAATATACATAACTTTTGTTACCAGTGTGTAGTTATTTTTTGAGAAAAATGCAAAATTAGTCACAACATTTATCAGGGGGTGTACTACCACCTTAATGCTCACAATTATTTATTTATTTCATTAATTGTTATTTCCTTTTTCTTTTTTAGGTGACCAGCCCTCTGTGTCATCCCAAGCTGTTGAGATCAAAACCTGCAGTTCGAGATTGACCCGCTGTCCGAGGGAATTACTGCAGAAACAGCAGATCAACACTTAATAAACACTTCATAAACACTTGTTTGTACAGCAAGGTATAGGGATGTTAATTTATAAACACTAAATCATGTAAAATATGAAGATGTTTGTGATTTTAACACAAGATAGTGTTTAAAGTATGTTTTGTATTTTCAGCATTTCTTATAGATGGTATCATTTGGTGGGTTGTTTTTTCTTTTGCATTTTTGTTTTGTATACGTGATCTTTTGTGATTTTTTTTTGCGTGTGCGATTGCAATGTAATTCTTTTTGTGTGATTTCTTATTAAAATATAAAAAAATATAGAAACAGTGTTAAAAGCACACTTTTAAACACACTATTTTGGTGTGTTAAAAAACATAAACAGCTTCATATTTTACGTGTTTTAGTGTTTATAAATTAACACTCTATTACCTTCACTGTACAAACAAGTGTTTAGGAAGTGTTCAAGTGTTTATTAAGTGGTGCTCTGCTGTTTTTACAGTGATGTAAATTTCAGATGACCATTGACCAGTCCCCTTGTGTCATCAAAAGCTGTCCAGATAAAAACATGAAAATGATGTCCACAACCATGGCAACGTCCGGGGGAATTACATTTCAGATGACCAACCCCTTGTGTCACCACCATATAAATAAGATCAAAACATCATTACATGCAAAAAACGGGGGGAGTTACCTCCGCTGGTTGTCTCGCTGCAAATAAGATGCCAACTATCTCGCTAAGTCTCATCTATCCCAATGATATGGTAGGTTCAGGCAAGATAACTTACCATGATTACCCTTCCCAGAATCCTTTTCAACATGGTACATCCCCTTATTTCATCAAATGACATGCTCCCATTTCTTTATACAGGTCCCTTTTGCTTTCATTTTGAGAATAGACTGGCTAAACATGGGTTAAATATATTTGGCAAGATCTGGGTGTGCTCTGTTCATCGAGGTATACATTTCATCAAAGTATTCTAGCCATGTTGCATAGCACTATAGCAAATCAGTATATAAAATTGAGATGGAAGAAATGCATTTTGGGAAGTGCAAGATATCTCCTCTATGGCAGGTTTTATTAGTAATCTTCACCGATGCATGTGACATGTTCACCCTTTGTGACGAGGAAACATTTTCATGTTATGAGAAGCATTAAAACGTTGAGTTTGTCAGCTGTGATGATCTCCATCAAATTGGTCGCACGTGTTTTACCAGGTCGATGCTTATGCATTCACTTAAAAAGGTCGTATCTGGTGTCATTATCCTCAATATCTTACTTCATTTTACCTTAGTTTTACATTGGTAATTTTTGATGATATTTGCAATCAAAAGAGTCGTAATTTGTATAAGGAATTACAATCAGATACTGTCATTCAATTAAGTTTGATGAAGGTATAATGGGCTATAATATTCGAGTTGAAATCCATACACCCCATGGAATACATGACCTTAATCTCCCACACAGGGGGTGTAGATTTCAAATGGAGTCACTCATTCAGGTAGCCCCATTTGAAATTCACACTCCCTGTGTGGAAGATTAAGGTCACGTCTTCCATATAGGGTGTATGGAATTCAAACGGAAGAGCCGACTACAAATGTAGTCAAAAGAATGTAAGCACCCTTCTTCAATGCAAGTTTCACTCAATATGTAAACTGTGAACTAGTGTAAAAGAACGTATCATTTTGGGACGTTGTTCGTAAGTACGCCCTTTTTGTGTAAATCGGATTAACCGTGGCTGAAATCTATTATACACCCCCTATGGAAGACATGACCTTAATTTCACACACAGGAGGTGTAAATTTCAAATAAGGTTACATGTACCTGAATGTGTAACTCAATTTGAAATCTACACCCCCTCTGTAAGAGTAAGGTCATGTCTTCCACATGGGGTGTATGGGTTGCAACCGGAATATCCCAATATAGAGCGATCATGGTATACGGTGACATAAATATTATTTAAGAAATTTCCATATGTAGAACTACTCTTGCGTGTTTTATTAATAGATACTTGATACGATGGTTTATATCGGGTATACTAAACATCAAGTGTTATTTTTCTTACTACAAAATTTGGTCATCTGTCTGTGTCAAAAGCAGAAAATTGATACATAATTAGCTGCTCAAAATTGATTTATTGTTTTCAGTGGGGTTTTTTTTTCTTCTCTTCAACACTCAGTTTTACATGATCAGATGATATCCCAAATAATCATAAGAATTTGTGACGTGTCATGTCAAAAACAGACACTTTTGGGCAGGTTATTATTATTATGAGGTTTTTACATATCTTAAATATACGCCACAACGCCATTTTCCCCAATGAAATATGGACATTCCTAAGCGAAGATATTGAGTTCGTAAGTTATGGTATTATAAAATTAGAAATTGAGATATCGGCCTTTAAAATTATTACTGACAATGTTGAGAGTAGGAATTACCTTGAAAGATGTCTCAAAAATACAAGATGCCAGTTATATTCCGGTCTGAAACTATCAGACCTTATTTTAAACATTAATAACATCACAAATTCGCAACAAACCCAAATTGTGAAAAAAATCACCCCCGGGCAGATTTTTTGCTATTTCTCCATTTGCGATCCTGCCCAAAAGTGTCTGCTTTCGATATACCACAAGAACTGCCTTTCTTCGTCTTTATAAAATTTTGTATTCATCAAAGTTTATATTCATCGGCCAAGTTTACTATCTTTGTTGATAAAATCAGCTATTTCGTCAGATGTGTGTACAATCCACGTCACTAAATAAAGTAACTCATATTGAGAAAAAACACATTCTATGAAAATGTTGAGTATTTTGGTGCAAATTTGTCATCAAAAGAATAAATAAGAGCCTATTCCATCCAGTGACTATTTTTTTGAAATTATCTTCTTCTTGTACTATTTGGGACAATGTTGAGGCTTTTTAGAGATGAAAATTTACTCGATAATATCGGAATATAGTAATGTGGATTCAAGCCTGGGCAATTACAAAACATCGACCCTGTTCGTCAGGTTGTATCTCACAATTTTAGCCTATACTTTTCTCAAGATTTATGACTACCTATAGATCTTGTTCTATAAAAAAATAATTATATTTGAAGCAACCAGTAGCTTTATATCTGAAATAATTGTATTTGAATGGTTACCATTTTAGACCCAGCAAACAGTTTTCGACATCATTCGCAAAAGGTTATAAAAGGTTGTCAGAAAACGTTTAAATGTCGGGTTATATAAAGGGTATATTAAGAGTATAAAACGTTTTCATAACCTTAAAAAACATTTTATGATAATCTACTGCTCAGCAAACAAAAAATATTTTACAGAAAACGTTTAAATGTCGGGTTATATAAAGGGTAAAAATCGTTATTCCAAAAACATTCTTGACAATTTGACACAAAACATTCTAAACAGACTGTTATTTTGGGGTTGAAAAAATATTTTGCGAAAAATGTTTGCCCAAAATATTTGCAATAACGTTTTAAAACGTTTTCATGACCTTTATATAACCCGACATTTAAATGTTATTAAAAGATTTTGAAAAAAAATTTTAAGAACATTTCTGTGTTTGCTGGGTTCAAATGTTTTAACATAATGTTATTTAAGTATTGACAAAATATTTGGTAAAAATGTTTGCAAAAATAGTTTACAATAACATTTTTTGAAAACATTTAAAAAATATTGTTGTAGTGTGTTTTCATACAAAACGTTTTAAAACGTTATCATGACCTTTATACAGCCCGACATTTTAATGTTATTAAAATGTTTTTACCTAAACCAAAAGCCAAAATATAACTTATTTAAAACGTTTTTAAAACGTTTTTGTGTTTGCTGGGGACAGTAACGTATAGGGTAATGTATTTTGTGCAATATGTATCCCGTATTATTTTGCCATCTTCATAAGATAGCTTTACATGTGGTTTGTGCTGCAGCTCGTATGTTTCTTTTATTGTCTTTGGTATTTTGTTTTACATTTCCTCTTTCGTAATTCATACTTAAATTGTACTTATTATAATTTTTGCTATATCCTCGTTCCAGTTTTTCGTTTTCTTTGGTATGGTTATAGTTTGGGAATTTGATAAGAATTTACAAATACAGACGTGATGCGCCATTACGGGGATTGCGTACGTGTCAAAAGAATGGCAGTAAAAGTATATCTCTCTAAATCTATTGACAATAATAAAGTATTCAAAACTAAAAGATGCCTAGTACTGGTACTAACATAAAAATATAATCATATCCATCTACTATATACAATAAAAAGAAACTTTCAAAAGTCTTTGACATTTTATGCAATTGTTTATTTCTTTGATTTTGCCATTGCCGAACCCATCTATTAACAAAATTGAATAAAGCTCAAAATATAATAGAATAAAGAAACCAATATAGCTATATAGCAATATGTCATCAACGGTATTTTATATCTTAAAAAGTGTATACCTTTTGTTTGCAGAACTTTCAAATAGCTTTTCTTGTGCACTGTCTATTTCGACAGGCTATGAGAAAGGTGTCATTTTAATTTTATTTTCATCACTTCTTTTATGTGGTTTGTTTCAATACCATTAATCCAGTGAAGTTCTTTTATATCCATTGTGTATTCGTTGACAAACACGATCTCAAATAGCTTTCGGCTCTTTTGTCACCCGTTGCTAATTTTAAAATTATCCTCTAAATTGTATCAAAAATGTGAGAATAAAATTCCATCACTAAGGCGCTGAGAATAAATTGCTTTGTTGAGAGCGACAAACTGTTCCTCAAGTAGGGGTATTATAGCTACTCTAAACCACAGATGAGAAGAAGTTGTCAAAAAGCCTGAGTTGATATCGAAAACCCTGGGAATGCAAGAAGAAAGTATTCAACTTTTTGACATATCCCGAAAGCCTCTGCGGTTTTACCATACATACGTCACGCGGATACACACATCTTAACTGCGCAGTTTATAGCGTGATGTATGAATGGCTATAGAGCAAAGGCTTTCGGGATATAGCGAAAAGGTAACTTATTATCAATCGTTGAAGTGATAAGTTATATGATGTGATTTTATAAGTACAAATTGGTCTTTATAACTTATTTTATGATAAAAAAAAATAGTGGTTAGTTGCCCGTAACTGCGGTTACCATCGGAGTCTATTTTATATGTGAGTGTAATATCAATTTATAATTATGACGGATGATTAAAAACAAAAATAGTGTATGCCGTGCAGACCTCTGCTGGTTCGACACTCCACTTTTTCGATACGCAATCAAGACCGGATTATTTGTGACTTTCGATAGGGTTAGGGTTAGGACAGTAATGATGAGTTAAGGTCATAGGGCTATACAGTGGGGCTATATATAGGTTTAGGGCAGTGTGTACATTTAGGGTTAGGACAAGCCTATGGTAGGGGCAGTAGGGTTAGGGTCAGGGGCGTAGCCAGCTTTGTTGATCAGGGGGCATGCAAAATAAAAAAATGGGGGGGGGGGCACAGACGAAAAACAAATTCCGGTTGCATCATTCTAACCCGGTATTAGCGGCGGGATATATACTTAAAGCGTTTTTTTAGAGAGACTACGTGTAAAAGTCTTCGAGCTTCCAAAAAATGGGACAATGTGCGCACCAGGTAGCGCAAAACTTGGGTATTTTACACTAGTTTTTGACCATCATGATCGAGATGAACTTTGGTGGAAAAGAGGCTCTTAGCCCCTTTTCTTTTCCTTTGCCTTCCCATCTTTCATTGTTCGTCAGAGTGTCACTTTTCTCTTTCTTTTCTGCCCCACGTGCACCCCCCCTTCCCCGCTGGCTACGCTACTGGTTAGGGTTTGGTCTAGCATTAGGGCTTGCCATTTCGAACAAGAGGGTTGTCGAACAAACGAAGGCCTTCCGTATGTCATTGTAGCAAAAGTGACGAATCCAATTAATATGTTTTGATAGCCTCGTATTTCTACAAATTAGAATAGTTGATTGCATTAGC
Organism: Amphiura filiformis; assembly: GCF_039555335.1. Taxonomy (NCBI): domain Eukaryota; kingdom Metazoa; phylum Echinodermata; class Ophiuroidea; order Amphilepidida; family Amphiuridae; genus Amphiura; species Amphiura filiformis. The sequence goes on from NC_092644.1 coordinate 17,058,801, forward strand.
CCTCTCCACGTGGATATCGACTGCAGACGACAAGTTTCAATTCATTATTTTTTAATTCAAAAATTTCAGAACTGTAAATTATCATGACCATTTTTGAAATCAACATCAAAAATGCATTGAAATGAGTACAAACAAGCCCAGTATTGGTTCAGTGATTCTTAAGATAGCTCTTGATATTTTGAAAAAATATCTGAAAATTTGGACTTTTTATGTTGAAGCCTATGACTAGCATGCAGAGTATTAGGGTGACAAAGTTGATTTTCCACGACACTTTATTATATTAATCTACTGACTCTATCGTAATTCCCACTTATTACATTCCTTCATAAGAGAAATCAACTAATTCGAGTATAGCCTAAGGCTATATCATTTACAAATGTGCGTATGTTTATGGTTTACGTGGATTAATAATTAAAGCCTATCTTTTTAGATATTTCAGCCATCCATTCATAGTGTCAACGTGGTTTGGTCCTTAGAAGTGTTCCGACTCTATAAGTTTTTAAAAAATTGCACTTTTCTTTATTTATAGTTGATCTATAATTGTGTAATCTGCAATAATAGCTAAAAGTTCTTTCTCTTTGCGGTGTTAATGCTTATTCCGATATTACAAAACCACAACATGGTTTTTAGGATTGATTGCATTTTTAAAAGAGTAAACTTTACTTCATCTTTCTTTATTAAGGCCTATTTCGCCCCACTTGATATGTTAACAGTGGTTATAACTTTCACACAGAAATGAGAATATGCTAGCGAAGTAGAAAATTATGTGGTTAACTAATTTATCATTTTGAGATTTGACGACCATTTTTTATTACGCGTGGAATAATTCTTGTACCAAGTATATGCATTTAAAAGTTGCTGAAAGATTTATAAGTTTTAATAAATTATAAAGTCTGCTCTTTTAAACCAATGATTTGCCCATAGCTTTCTTATTGGCAATAAGTAATGCGCACATACCATTGCTATTACTAGTAATATTTTTTAATGGTACATGCAGGTATTCGCTGATAACAGGACTCCAATTTACTAGATTTTTGCGAGCTAACTGTTGCAAGGAGTGTGCTATTTATTCTACTGGGGTCGATGAAAAAATGGCAAGGAAACTTTAATAAAAGGGAATAATTATGGTTTATATGAACATTCTCTGACTTGTTGGTCGACATTATATTCCAAAATATTTATTTTCTGATGAGCAAACATTGCAAACTAACATAGTACTATTCTAAAAACAAAACAAAAACAGTTACATATTTGATTGTTTCAATCATTCTATACATGCAGAGTTCTTTCATGTGCAATATTTTATTATCTACAGTCGAAACTTTGATGATAAAACCGATCTTTTTCTGGAAATCTGTTGCGAGCTATCTACGGTAGATAGCACGATAGATGCTGCACCGTGAATAGAAAACTGTTTTTACCCGCACCTATCAACGTATGTCTATACACTCTCGAGTAAGAAGGCTGTATTGTGTAAATGTATAACATATCACTGCAGGGGCGTAGCCAGCTTTTTTGGTCAGGGGGGTCAAAATAAAATTTTGGGGGCACAGACGAAAAAAATTGCAGTTGCATCATACAATACATGTACCGGTAGACTGTACCGGTATGTCTTCGAGCTTCCCGAAAAGGGCCTTATTGGGATGATGTGCGCGCGTAGCGCGAAAAAAATGGTATTTTACACTATTTTAGCCCATTATCCGGCTAAAAAAGGGCTTTATAGTTACAATGTGCGCGCGTAGCGCGGAAAAAATTTGTTTTTTACCCTATTTTGGCCCTGAATTTTGCTAGAAAATGGGCTCCTTGCCCTTTTCTTTTCCTTTGCCCTCCTGATTTTCTCTTTCATTTTTTGTCAGAGGGGCACTTTTCCTTTCATTTTTTTTTTGTCAGGCACTCTGCCCCCCTGCCCCCCCCGCTGGCTACGCTACTGCATATCAGATGTTATATCCCTTAATAAAAGGGAATAATTATGGTCTACTTGCACATTATCCGACTTCTTGGTCAACATTATATTCCAAAATATTAATTTTCTGATAAACAAACATTGCAAACTAACGTAGCACTGTACTAAAATACTGGAAATCTCTTGCGAACTATCTTCGGTAGATAGCACGATAGATGCTTCGTCGTGAATAGAAAACTGCATTATCCCGCACCTAGCTATTAATGCATGTCAAAAGGCTGTATTGTGTAATATATCAGGTACTGTCTTTTATCTTAGGAGACAGGTGTTTTTGAATTAGTCTGCTTCCGAACCAAAAAGGCAGTAGGCCTACAAGTAAATAACATAGCATTATACAGTGTTTTAATTCTCTGCATGCTGGCCACAGGCTTCAACATAAAGTGTCCCAAGTTTTGAAAATTTTCTCAAAATATCAACAGCTATCTGAAGAACCACTGAACGAATACTAGGCTTGTTGGTACTCAATTTAATGCATTTTTCATGCTGATTCCAAATATGATCATGAAAATGTAAAAATCTGAAATTGTTGAAATTTAATTTTTTTAACTTGTCGTCTGCAGTCGACACCCGCGTGAAGAGAGTAAATCAGTCAGGAGAGAGTGAGGGAGTTAGAACATGTAGAAAGGCTGGATATAACGAAATATATACATACGTACAAACAGACAGACAGACAAACAGACGGACAGATAAGCGAACAGGATTGCATAACCATTTGACATGTTTGCATACATGTACTGACTCGCACTGGCTGGCACTGGGGTTTCAAAGTAATACCGTCGAAATAACTAAGTAATTATGACATTTATAACGCATGACCAGCTCTGGTTTAGTACTACGACTATTCTGCTAAATACGCAATTAAAATTTAGTAATTAGTGTTTTACCATTACATGCCTATTGGGGGAATTAATTAAGGCAAATTAATTACCCTTTAGCTAATTATGGACAATAAAACTAAGAAGTACCAATCAACAAAATCCATAAAAGCCGTGTAAGGTTATTTCATAGTTTTAATACACACTCATGAAAAGCACAAAACATTTCTTAATTGATTGTTTTTGCGATTTTTCTGTGCCGTGAGAGCTTGGCATTCTGCTGTTGTTTGCTCACCAAATAAAGAAAAGTTTAAGTAAGAGGATATTTTATACTGTCAACAAACAACATGGTGGAATTAGTGTCTTTGCAGGCATCTTGGACGAGACATTGCACATTTAGCCCGTTTTTTGCCATTTTCGTTGGTGAGTTTTTGCGTTGTCCAATTCCCTTTTTCCAATGTGCTTCTTCATTTTCCTTGATGTTTTTGTCGATACATTCATAAGTTTGTGACCTCTGCATGCCCCTTCCGAAAACCTGACTGTACCACTGATTGATAGATCTACTTCTATTTAAACATGAAACATGAAAAACAGATTCAAATGGATCCTGAAATCCAGCCTTTATTCAATGCAATGTGGTGATTGTCATGTTTACGTAGCGTTGCTTTACATACATTATTTGTTGACGTTTCCATTTCCTGATGTCTTCACAAAAATATCTTCAAAAACAAATCAGTACATATTTCACATTTTTCACAAACAGGAATAGAAATTCTCTTACTTTTTATTTTCCGTGTGCAATCACGCCAAAAATACAATTAAAAAAGAAGCAAACATTACGCAGCATGAAGTCACACTTAACACACGTTTACCAAGGTGAATTTTCCTGTTGCTGGGTTTCCTCGCAAAATAATAAACTAAACAATCGAAACAAATTATTATGCTTACAATAACAGTGAATTCATTGAGATAATAAATATACCTTAGCGATGGATTTTAATAAAAATGCATTTATTTATTCATTATTTGATTGATTGATTGATTGATTGATTGATTGTTTGATTGATTGATTGATTGATTGTTTGATTGATTTATTGATTGGTTGATCGATTGATTACAATTAGAACAATTTTTTTTGCCATAGGAGGCCTACAGGCCATGGTCACAGTTTTCACAGGACAAGTACATTTTGCTATCTTCAGTAGATATCATGCTATCTTCAGTAGATAGCACGCAAAACCACCACGTGTTTAGTAGTAACTCTTTCAAGAGGGCACGGTACAAAGACAAGAGCCCGATGCAGCAGAGTTTAAATTGAGACACATTGGGTCTTTGTACATTAATTTTCGACGGTTAAAAAATTGATTGTTCTGCTAAGTGCCTGGATTTACTTTTGATTTGTGATTTATAAATGAATAACATATTTAGATGCGATATACAAAGGTCCGATCGTCACTTATACTATAGAATTAACAAATGTAAAGGAAAATAAGCGCCCTTTGAATAACATATCCAGCATCTCGGTTTTCTTGCCATACATTCATGAGCTACACTGCAAAAATGTATGGTTTGGGTTTTATGTCCATGTTACATTTCTAAATAAAACGCCGGCTTCGGACACACGCCGTATCAAATTCACTGCCCAAATTTACTTTACACAAAGTAACTCACTCTCAAACATGCCACAACACACACAAAACCTGTATTTTCGTCTCAGCACAAAACAGCAAATTTCTGCCTTGTAAAAAAAATATTATCCTTAAAATCAGTAACAACTTTTGAGTACAAAAAGTACGTGGCATCCACGAGCACGACAAATCGCTTTTGCTCATTGGCTCGTGCCAATTATAATCCATCAAAAAAGGCGTGGCCAAAGGACAATAGTTTTATCAAAACGGTGACGGCGCTGTTTAACTTCTGTGATGTTCAACAAACGGAGAAATACCGATTATAATACTACAGCAATGCCATCTGACATGGTCCATTCATATAGTGCTATACACATTGGCAATACCGTGTTCGAGGTTTAATCACATTTACTTGGTTTCTTTATTGGTGTTGTGCGAATTTGATGGAATTATTATTATTATAAACTCGGAGACATAGGTAACAAGTGATCAGTCTTGCTTAGGCTGTGTCTGCGATCACTTGGTTTCTCGCCTTCTCAACATTTTTTTGAACACACACTTGCGGATAATACAAGTTGTTAGCAGCAGTTTTGCTTGGTGTTGATATACCTCACCAACCTTTGTATCTTATTTATGGAATATTATTTGAAGTCAGCTTGGTAAGTTAGCTTTTTTTCTTTTACTCAAAGATGATAATCTCCAATGCTGTTGATGTACATGTTCTTTTTCGATTAAGCATGCATGTTACTATTATAGCATTCAAACGCATTTTCAGATGTGCAAGTTGGCACTTTCCAAGAAAATAATAAGTCTACATGCAGTATTTTTGTGCAAACTTTTTCTTGCTTGAGCAATTCTTAAGTTAAATGTGCTGGATATCTTTGTTCGTTTAGGCCCTATGTATAGCTCTCAAAATTAAATAACACTATGAACAGTTCACTTTTTGTTGTTTTATTTTGTGATATTATTGTGATAAGCTTATCATACAACTGAAACATTTTTCTTTTCTTTTGCAGAACAACAACTTTTGCTTCAACTGTGGAACATTTTCTTGCCGGGCACAAAGTCTTCAAATCATCATTTTATCAATTGGGATAACTTTTAAATGTTAGACGAACACATGAAAGCCGCAGCAATGGAAAACTCGCCACCTCGTGCGCCATCTCCAGTACTAGAACGTGCCGTCAGTCCTAGCGCACGAAGCGATTGTTCACACTGCAGTAGCCGCGGTAGTGACGGTGAACACGACACCATGGAAAGCCGCACACATCAACAGCCCCATTCGCCCTTACCACAACCACACAGTCCCGCTAGTGTCATCACATCAAAACCTATTCATAATGGACTTACTACTTCTCCTAAATTATCAGAAGCATCAACAAAACCCAATGGGGTTGAATTGGACTTGGATCGTACACACAACATGATTTCAGGACAAGAATTAAGCCGTATTAGGCATCATCAACTCTCCATCTCACCAAATAACATCAATACAAACAATAATAACGAGTCTAAACACCACCTTGTTACCTTTGAACCTCCAAGAACTGTCACAGCCCCTTCATTTCTCATCAGAGACATTTTAGGTGGGAGTTTCAGACCCAAACACGAACTTTCATCAGGTAATGACGTCAAGTGCAAAGATGAGGATCAAAGAATTTGTGTGGATGATGATGAGGACGAGAGGAGGAAATTGGTATCTTCAAGGCATTCCCCATCGTTACTCAAGAGACACCACGAGGATGATGATGAGGACGAGGATGACTTGGACGAGTCTGAACATGGTAAGTGGTGTTAGATCTAATAAAAATTAATTACACCATTTTTATGACTTTGGGATCAACTTTGATGTATCTTATCATGTTCATAAGTACTGCGATGCTTGCTTATATAAGAGTCATGCATGTATATACCATTTTATGTATCTGTATACAAATTATATGACATGTAACAAGTTGTGTATATCACGTTGCAAATATACTTTGCACCTATATCCACTGCAGGGAAGATGTTAGGAAATTTCATAATTTAATATTCTCTGATTATATCACAGAGAAAACCCCGAATTCATTGTGAAAACTTTTTTTTGCAGTTCTAACCCAAAAGTGCACTCAGACACTTATATAATGTGATGCCCTTTCATTACACCTTGCAAATAAAGTACAAAACAATTAATGCATTTATCACACTTGGAAGTGTACTTCAACTTAAGCGTTAACGTGTTTATCAAACGGTTCACTAAATTGGTGAAACTTTAATTTGTCAACTCATCTAGAAAATAGCCTTATTGGAGTTCACACCTGAGAATAAAAAAGTGAAATATTTTCCATTTTTTTGATGTTAACTCTTTCGCGAAATGATTTTCAAAAGGAGTGTTTGTTCTGTACGCTCACCATGAAACAGTTTTCACGCTAAAAAGGTTTATTACCTGAGTTATTTAATGAATAAAAAGGGTAAAGAATAAGACATTATTAACCCTTGTGCGTTTTCTCCATGTGATTGTTCATACTTGGTGATTTTAAGCCGGTGTAAAAACACGCAGGTTTATTTCGTTTTATGCCACGTTTAAGATTTGGTGTGTGGGTTTAAAAATATGAAAGGACCGTTTTATATTTACCATTCGTTCTCTTAAATGGTTCCGTTTGTTATTCTTAAAGCAGAAGTAGAATGACATACGTTTGCTTTGCCAAGTTGATAAAGGTATAACCATTATTTGGGTCACAAAAACGAAGTACAATGCTTTAAAGATACTTTTACTAGAGTAACTTACTAAAAAGTTTTCAAATATTTAAGGTATAACTTACACAAGGGTCGATCGAGTATTCAAATAGTATTCAATTGGAAGAAAGTGAAATATATGTCTGAGATATATTGATCATGTAAGCTAAAAGCAGGCAGAAACTTTCATAATATGAAATGTTTTTAAATATTTGTATTAAAATGTAGATAAATGTAAATATTCAACTAAAATTTTAGCAAAAAGTTAAATGAAGTGTTATGCATATGCATGGGTTGTAATATCAGAGAGAGAAGGTGAAAGCTTCCACATCTTCCCTGGTTTTATTTTCTTTCAGGGAAGATCTTTCAACCAATTTTAGGATTTATGTCGGGCTTTTTATTTGTGGTCATCAGAAAAATATGTTGCTTGTATCTATATAAGAGGATAACAAAAGATGTTAGTCTTTTGGTATTGAGTTAATGGTTTTTATTCACCTAACAAATGCGCATAACAAAACACCAAACAAACCCATAATCGATACTTCTTCGAACCACTTCCAATATCTTCAACAGGTCCAAGATCACATGTATTTTAGAGACTTACTTGTATATAAGCAAACGTCTTGGGTTAATCTAATTAGAATCGAATAAAAAATAAATGTAATCTTGTCTTTCCTTATACCATTTATGTCGATAGGGTTTTATCTGAATAGTTGAAAAGAAGTCTTAAAAGTTTGTTATTGTATCGGTAAATTACTAATAGGCTATTACGTGTAAAGAATAGGCCTTCATTGGATTTATAGACTCAAGTAGCCAAACTTATTTAGGGTTGAATAGGATTAACCAGTAGGCCTATTATAATGAGATCAAAGAGCGTTTAGAAGATCAAAGGACCTACCGACTAAGGCAATTATCTTCAAGTAGACTGACTTTAATTTCATTTCATGAGAGAACAATCTCAGTTAAATGGATTTTAACACAATCTTATTTGTAATCCGTTTTGAAAAATGTTCTTTTGAGGAGGAAGTATTCATCACTGATCATGGTCCATTGGAAAACTTGTCTATAGATCATCTTTCTTCTGGTATGAGAAAAGGGTGTTTAAGATGATTTGTAAGAAACTCTTCAGTGGTTTGAGTGGGAAAAGATGCTCGTTTCGGCTTTAGTCATGTTAAAAAGTTATAATCCCCACTTGTCTTCTGTCATGAGTTAACTACGTGGAAGAAAATGAATTTAGTTAAAGCACCAAGACATGAAAAGATGCTCTTTTGATTTTTTTGGAACACGAAGTCTTTCTTTTATTACAACTCAAATTATGATGTTATTAATATTTATAAGCTAACATTCAGATTTTAAATATAATGGCATGGTGGTCTTTCTTTAACTAGAGGATGGGATATGATAATAATATGTATAGGATAGGGTAGGATATAATTGGATAGGCCTAGTCTAGGATATATGCTACAATAATATGATACAGTATATGTTTAGGATATAGAGTACGATGGAGGATAGGAAAGAATTATTATATTAAGAGTGTAGGATGGAACAGAATAATGAGACAAAAAGGCTGGAGAAAAGGGGAGTAACATGGTAAAGGGGGAGTAAGTAGCCTGTATGGACGAGATTGAAGCACATGCATAAGATACGTACACAACCTAGGACAGTAACGTTGAACTATATATAATGTATATTTCTCCTCTCTTGATCTATAGGTAAAGACAGTGAGATCTCATCGAGTCGAGACAGTCCTAATTCTTGTAAAAAGAAAGCACGTAAAGCACGCACAGCGTTCACAGATCACCAACTTAACACACTAGAGAGAAATTTTGAGAGACAGAAGTATTTGTCAGTGCAGGATAGGATGGAATTGGCTGCTAGTTTGACACTCACAGATACACAAGTGAAAACTTGGTACCAAAATAGAAGGTAAGAACCAGTAATGTGTGTAAATTTATATATGATATACCCTGTTAACAACGCTGGGTAATTTTTACACAATGGTGGTTCAATCATGAACACTCTACTTTTAGGTAAAAATGGAGGTCTAATTTCCATTGGAAATTTTGAACATAGGTGATTTTACACAACAGTTCGTATAATTTGTTCATAGTTGAACGTTCGGCAAAAAATATCCAATGTTTTAACAGTGTATGTCAATATCATTTGACTTCAGCGAACAAAAATATTTAAACATTACTCACCATCTTTTTATGCTAGCTATACTTTTTGCATGAACCATGTAATTCTATAGTGAATAAGCATGATAAGATAGCCGATGTAACACCATTATATGTGATGACTTGTAACCATGGTTACTCCTCAGAGACTTAGAGGTGTAGATAAACATCATCTTCCATTTCAACAAAGTTTCTATTACATTTCATGGGGAAGGTAGTTGTTATATATTCGGGGCACAAGTACTTGCTCGTGTATGTCTTTATTATAAAATGCCCATAAGTGCCCGGCTCGGAACGCTGCGTTAATTTGCCGTTTCTTCTCAGTCGGGAATATGATGCTCAGTCGTTTTATTCTGGAAGCAAATGTGTTGCGTGTTCAATAATTTGTAACTGTATAAACTTTGATTGTTATTTGAATTGAAATTTATATTATTTTATTGATAGTTACTTTTAGTGATCGGTTAAAATAAAACTCACCTGTCGGTTGAATTTGCTCCTGGAGCCAGCTGAGGAATTAATCGCCACTAGATGGCGCTATGGCAGACACTGCACTGACCAGGGACGCACTTTCATCGTCCTCGTTTTAACCATGAAAGTTGCCCATGCAATCAATAACGCAATTTCACAAATCAATGAAAAAAATACGTAAATTCTTTATCATTTAAAAACGTGTTGATCTGTAAAATGATTTAATTAAAAGTTAAGTTGTAAAAGTGAGTTTGCCTATTGGCATTTATTACTATGTTGACAAACAAAACTTTGACCGCAAAGTGGAACCATTATTCTTATTTTAATTGTAATCTCACTAAGCTATACTTAGCCCACATATCTTAATTAATCTCCACACCTCCTGAAAAGGAAGCATAATTAACACAATAATATTTTCATTTTCAAAAGTTGTGATAACTAATCATAATTCTCTAAAGCCAAGTTCAACAGGTGTTATAGACTATTATTACAATTACCAAATCTAATTCCAAATTTATTCTAACAATTCAAGTTATTAACATATCTCAAATGTATTCTTTATTTACGCGAAGAAAAGAAAAACATATGAAACAAGGTCAAATTGAAATTCCACAGGGATTTATAAAAACTTTCAACAGTACAAGCCACCTCTAAATGGAATAAGATCAAGACTTCGATATAGACAGAAAACAGCCTGACAGATTTTTCTATTAAAATACTCCCCCATTAGCTATGCCATTGATTTTAATCTGGCAACTACCGGCTGTGTACTGTTAAATATTCGCCTAAACAATGAATTGCTGGGATCTGTTACACTTTAGGGGCCATTTCTTCCCAGTCAACCTACAAAAAAAGATAACAACCTTTAAAGATTGAATCAAAACGGAGAGGGGAAAATAGCACAATTTATATTCAAAACGGCAGATAATATACCCAATTGATCATACTACTTGATATCTACTTGGCGATGTGAGCTGCTGCCAGGGAAAAATGATAGCCGAAACGATTAAACCGCGCTTGCAAATTGCACCGTTTTGTATACATTGTTCGTATAGCCGACTTAAACTGATTTGCGCACGTCCAAAGAAGAACACCTCAAGTCTCTTGTGCGATCTTTCGCACGTTCTATTTCGAAGAGACCTGATAACAGTTTTCATTAATTCTTAATACATGGGATTGTGTTACGCGCTAGTTTTGACTTCATCAATGAATCATGTATGGGGGTCTGATCACTGTGGTGTGGAAGAGGTTTGTGATGTAATCCCGGCATGCAGTGCGAAAAAAGCACCACGGAATCTACATGATCACCTGCCATCATCAACTTAATCCAGAAATGAAGTAACATGAACGAACAAACAGACATACATACAGACACCTCGACAAACACACACCACACCACACCCCACCTCCACATTCCCCAACAAGCACAGACCACCTTAATCGCCATGTGTAATCTTCGCGCATTACAAATACAACCCATGATAGCCTTTGATTGTTATAATTATGATCTTCAAATTCTTCATTACACGGTGTACCGGATCCCGGAAAGCGCACATTGCTCACACTGTTGCTTGCTTACATAACGATGTATCTTTTTATGATACGAAGATGAATTATGATGATAATGGTGTTGCTGATGATGATAATTATTATATTTTATTACGATATTCTGGAAAAAAAAAAGAAATTGGAAGATTAGGCCATATTTACACTCCATGCATGAGAGTCTGAATTTGCTATCTACTGAAGATAGCAACTGTATGACGTGCGCGTTCTGTTTCGTTATTTTGCCTTCCGGAGGCCTACGCCTGAGTTCAATGCTAGTTGATTTATGTTATTTGTATAAAAGCAAAAACAAAAGCTATAAATTATCAAGTACTTATACAACAAAGCACAAACTATTGCAAGATCAAGACTTGTTTTGGTTAATGGTGTTAATTAATCTTACTAGAATAGACAATTTTTATTTATCATTATGCATAAAATATCATAAAGGAATCAGGTAGATGGGTCATACCTTATGCTTACTTACCGGTACGACAATGAAAGCTACCGGTGCACAATTAATTTCAAAGTGGTAAAGAAGACAATTCTTTTGTTCTTCAAAACATAGTTTAAAAATGCCGACGATGTTCCACGAATTCTAACAATGTCTAATTAGATTAAATTTACTTAAAATCTAAATTAAAAAGCGTCGTAAAACAAATAAAAGTCGTTCTTTCACCGCCTTTATTAGCTGACTTTGCGCCATTACACACACAGAGGACAGTGAACTAGACTCACAGCTTTTGTTGACGAAAAGCCTATAAAATGTTGATTATCCTAAATGACAATTCTACCAACAAAACAGCTGGTAGAAAGATCACCATGTAGTTTAAAACACCGTCATATCAGTTTAACGGCGTTTCAGTCTTGAGAACCAAATAGCTCGGGACTGAAACAATGTATAATTTGAAAGAAGGTGAGAATTTCACCAACCCTTAGAGGACTGTACAATTTATATATAATTAAAAAACTCCAAATCGATTTAATGTGGCTCGAGCAAGAGAATGTTTATCATCACTATCAGTGGGTTTGCTTGCCCATGTTAAAACACTGTATCTGTTTTAAATGGTCTGCGTGCTGGCTGTAAGATACGTAACAAGTCCAAAATATCAAGAGCCATCTCAAGAACCACTGAACCAATACCAGGCTTGTTTGTACTCATTTTAATGGATTTTTCATGCTGATTCCAAATATGGTCATGAAAATTTACAATTCTGACATTTTTGAATTTTTAAAGAAAATTTGAAACATGTCGTCTGCAGTCCGACATCCGCGTGGTGAGGATTAAAAGCAGGATACTGTGTTTTACTTTGGCAGCAACATTTTTTCAAAGAACTCATCTGTCCTAAATAAAAAGACAGTATTGATTACGTTGTTTTGTTACTAGATACGACGTTTTTGCATAAAAAGGACAGAGATTCTGTTATGGGAACTCTACACGGTGAACCCAGTCAACCAGAAACTCATTTCAAATTGTCGTGTCATTACTTTTGGATTATTTAGTAATCCAGTTCCCGTAGTGTCGAGTTAGATTAGATTTTGGTAAAAGGAAAACCCTAAGTTTGTTTGGGCAAGAAAAGATCGCTGCGGTCACTTGGGAGCAATTTGATGAGCACTGCTCTAATGCAAGGAGACAACCGTGCTCTAAACAGAAATTTCCCCTCGGTTTGCACGGGTTTCACACCATGGAGAAGTCCCCCGTGATCGCTTGGGCTAGGAATACATGCCTTAGCTCGATTGTGTCCATTTAACAGTTCCTAAGCATGCAAGAGTCATTTTCTATTTACTAGACAATCAAAATTTAAGGAGTTAATCTTTAAAACAGTTAAGTTGTTCATTTCTTTAATAATATTTGATTCAAATGTATATAAAATGGATTTACTACACGTATTAGTCATTTATGGTCGATGCATATACTTTTATAAACCAATAAGCCAAATTAGCTTTAATTATTCTGGGTTAGACATCGGGGTTTTTTTTCGCAACAGTTTGCCAAAACACCTTATGCTTATAAAATGCTGCTCTTACACACATTTTAACCACGTTCGCGTTGCATAATTAAAGTATATAACACACTTCTTACGAAGTGTAATGAGACTTTGATAAATTACAATTATGTTACAGTCATATAACAAAGCAACTGACTTGACTCGCCAAATATGGCATGCAACTAACTAAAGCACTTTTCTTATAATATATATAATCATGTGCAAAATGGTTATTCTTTTTGAATTGCTTTTAAAACAAAACCCTCTAGAGTTTTTGATAATATAAGCGGTGCTTCTTAACCGAGTCAACGCACCGTGATGTATCAATCGTAGCTTTCACGCCCGGTCTAGGTCTCGGATGAAGAGCGCATAGTATCGAGTTACATGTTCACTGTGTCCAGAGTGACTTATTCTATTATTACATTATTTCCGCGGATCTGGGGGAGCGATTGAAATGATGAATTTTTTATAAGGAAGGTCGATCCGCAAGGATTAGCGGCGATTTTACGCTGTCACGAAGATAAAAATGCTATTAAGATGGATTTTTCAATATTTTATTAGTGCTTTATGATATCTATAGGATATTACAAAAATGTGGGAATTTTTTATCCGTTTTGTCTGCGTGAACTCTTACAAAATTAATACGGCTGGCATTGATGAACTTGGTTTCAGGGTCTTTTTGATTTTGGGTCAACGAGGGCAAGACTTCAATTCAGCATTGTCAAATAAATTCAACTTTGTGTCAAATGAATAATAAAACGACCCTCCATTATTCGAACAAATTATTGCAATATTTTCACAGTTTCCTATGTTCCATTCATAACGTCTTAAAAATTGAAATTAATATAAATATATTCCGTACAATGACTAATCTTTGATTTAATTCAATTTTGATGTTTATTTTTGTGATTTAATTCTTTAACAAACATAGATTCGTTATTATAATAAGTTAATTCGTTATTGGATTTTAGTGACTGTGTGATTTCTAAACTGTTAAGCTATTACAACCTTATGCTATTATAAAGTAGTACAAAACCCTAACCCTATATAATTATGATTTTATAAAATGGCTGAAATAATACGCCAGCGGTGATTGTCGTATCAATTTCATAATAATAAGTCATAAACAAAGGCAAAAGAATCGTTAGTTTTGTTGTAAAATCTGTTTATGAAACTAGTTTTTATAAAAAGTAGACATATACCGCTGAGAAAACTTACAATTGTTGTACACCGATTAAGAGCTTGTATACACTGCGAAGTGAAAAGGCGCATTTTGCCGGAATTGTGGTAACAAGGGCGTTTAATCGCGAGGCATTACAGTAATTAAATGTAAACACGTTTCTATTGTGTTTTTGTCCAGTTATTTAGTCCCCAGTTTGCCCTGTTCCATTTTAAACGATCAACACAAAGGTGTGAGATGAGGGGAAAAAGTAGTGCGACTAATACGTGAGGCCGTTTAGCCTTTTGAGCGAAGAAATAGTACAAATCTTTTAAAAACTCGATCGACTCCTTAAATCAACTAGTAAATAACAATTGTTGCTCGGAGGCGGGTCTTGTTTTTGTCAAACCGTCATTGAAATGTTATAACGGAAATAGCTTACAAAAACATTTTAGACAAAGTTTGTTCAGCATCAGATCAATCACTCCGAGTATTGTACGAAGAGAACCTATGATTTAACCTGTACTTTGCTCGCTACTATAGGACACAATACCCCAGACAATTATAGCCCCCGTGCCCCGAGCTGGTTCTTTATATTATCGCTTGATACAAACCCTAATGTTTTTCAATTCCCAAAAGCTATAACACCCTGTACTACGACAGCGACTTGTTGTTTAAAAAGTTGCTGCAGGATGCATAGAATGGCCGGCGACTCGCATATAAAGTAAAAACAAGAAATGAATTAATCCTTATAAACGTGACGGCTAGTCCATATTATATAGTCAAACGGGTGAGAGAAGAAATAGGTTAGATTTTATGTATTAGGGGGCAGTGTACTACTTAGTGGCCTAAGGGGGATAAAATGGACAAGGGTCTGAGACGAATTAAACGGGGTAATCGCAGCTGGTCAGACATGTCCAGTATAACAAAGATAACTCGGGTTATAGATGGACCACCATATTGCGAACAACCATTATGTCTACAGCTTAAAAGTAATAGCCAAACAACACTTTGAATTAGAATATGCAGATCCCATGTTTAATTTGCTATCACAAAAGCATTTTATATTTCATAAGGATATGGGCAGTTGCAACTTATACATAATATACAATTAAGTTTAACTTCAAGTTTTAAAATTGGTCAGCAATATTTCAAGTAATATCTTTTTATTGTTGTTATTGAAATTAATTATCATTTATTATGAATTAAGATATTTTTTGCATAATTTTTCATTCAATTCAAGAACAGAAATGACAAAGTTTTACCATTTTAACGTAAATTTCATGTTGCTATCTACTGAAGATAGTAAATAAATACCGAGTGTCTTTTTAGTCCTGAGGGCGCTGTTACGCAACACCGCGTTTCGTCCTGATATTGCGGTCATGTACGCTGTGGGCAATAACTATGATATAATAACAGTCCTTCTGTCACATCTTAATAGTAATTGACCACATAGCGTTTGACCCCTTTAATTCTTAAATAAGAAAACCACAGCTATAATTGCTAACTATCTAAAATTACTTAATCGTCTACAAATCTTTACCACCCATTTATTTGATTCCAAAGATATCATTCAAATTTTAATAGGTTCTTTTGGTACTATTTTACAAAAAAACATCAACCTCCTTTTCAATTCAAATTTTATAAGCATATATAATAGTGTACTATTGCAAAGTTTAAACTAACTTTGATACTTGTAAAAAAAGCTTAAAGCTGCCAACTTATCAAAGCATTATGAAATAGCCTATGGGGTGTGTTACTGTTACGAAACGGGTATACTTTATTAGCGTGAATAACAGATGCGGAGAGAATAGGCTACCCGAGTGAAGGGCGGAGCAAATGCTGCCGCCCGGCCCAGCCTCCTGACAGGTTTTGCCACGAGCGTTTGTTCAATACTAAATGCTTTATTTCTAAATCAACCTTGTTTGCTCCAAAAAAATTGTTTGTAATAGGAGTTAGCTTATCTACAGCTTCGTCAAACGGTCGGGTCCAAATCGAACTAGCTTTTTTCTTTTTTGCCCAATCCTAAGTTAATAGTTTTCCTTTCTTAAATATACAACAAGATCTTAAGTTGGTTGAGTCTGCTAAAAAAAGTTTGTGACTGGGAATAAACTCCGGCTATTTATGTATTAGAGGCGCACACTTGTGTTATTTGAAAAGCGGAAGCTTAATTGAAATTAGAATAAAGGCGATATTCCGCAAGAAAAAAAGTGTAGTAAAGAGGCTATTTTAGTAAAAACAACATGATATTGACGCCAGTACATAATGTGAATGTTCGATGCCGACGACGTCGCGTATTGAACAAATGTTATAAAGGGTCTCGAGTTACTATTTGATTTGTTTGCGAGTTAAACTGGACCGGGTCATTGAACTAAATGCCGGGACTAAATGTTGCCGTATAAAGTGAACCGGTCTTTATAGTGCAAAGTTTCAGAGGTTAGGTAGATTTTGTATTGGACTGGTAAATGAAATGATATATTTCTTGGTTCTGAACGCAATTGACTTTATGCCCCGTCAGGACCAAAGCGCGTTTCTGCATGGAGTAACCTGGTACACCAACACACAAGTCATAAAGGCTGGTATAAGGAAGGGTCGGACAAGTTCTGTCCAAGAATCCTAGTATTTTGGTATCTATATATAGCCGAAAGAGACGAAAATACTAATAAACCATCTTTTCTTCTTTTATATCATTTCAGAACTAAATGGAAGCGTCAAACTGCCGTTGGTTTAGAACTCCTTGCCGAAGCTGGTAACTACACCGCCTCCATGCATAGAATGTTTGCCCCTCCGTTCTACTATCACCCAACACAAGGTATCGTATCCAACCTCGATGGACTCTATAACTTACAAGCCAGCGGTCAAAGACCAGTATTTCCACGCCTGTTTTACACGGACTTCAGCAACATGTTAGTCATTTACCGCTTGCACCGAGAGCATTGCATCCGCATCCTCACTAAGCAACGAGTACAAAGAATAAGACTTTTGTGTGCATTTTGGAAACTTAGAAGATTTTATATGGGGCTCGTCATACCTCCGATGGATATGGAGGTCTATTTTACGAACAAAAACCTACGTACGAGGCTACTACGATGGCAAGATGCTTAGACTCTTTTGCAGAATTACATCTGGTTGCAGCTTCATTTACACAAAGATATAAGACTTTTGGTCTTGGTCAAAGGCCATTTTACGAGCGTATTCAATCAAAATTACGTGTTCATCAAATTCATCACCATACATTGTAAAGAGCAATTATTTGAAAAGATCTTAATGACTAATAATGTTTTATTTAACGAACATACCCGACACTTGTACCTACAATTATGTGTTATCACTTATAATTTGTCTACCGAAACCTTATTTATTTCAATTCAAATAATTATTGTCAACATGCATGCAGTCTTTCCATAAACAATGGTTAAAACATTCATCGTCAATTACGTTATCCGTGCTGATATCGCACAGTTCTTTAATGATCACAAAATAGTGTATTTGTTTATCTTTCTTCATATTATCACCAAAACAGTATATAACACCGGTATCAGCTGGTATGTACAAATATAATTACCAAAACAACCAAGATAATTAATTTGGAATCGCCACTAGTTGATTGAAATAATCTAAATAATGATGATTGTTTCATTTATTGCCAAATTAATCCATGCCAACTACTATATAATCAACAAAATTGTCGTTAAAATTGACATTTCATTGAATTTTAATACGACACACTTGATTGGTCAAACACGCGTGTATTATTTTCAAGTGCATACTACTTCGCCATGCTATTTTAAAGCATTTTTTGACTAACTGTGGTGTTTTCAAAGCGATGCGTTAGTCGCTAGGACAATGCCCGCCACTGTCATGTTTTTGCGCGATATTTGAGCAGCAAATTTCGTCAAGCATGGGCGCGGTCGTAAATCCGTAAAGAGAAGTAAATGACAATTTTGTGATCATTAAATCTCCCTATATTCATGATGATAAGTAGCAAATGATTAGGATACTACACAAATTACCGTCAGCTTTACGCCGCGTTTTGGCTGCGACGCACAGTGCCAGGTGGCCGAGTATTTTGCCGAGGCGATCTAGGCAGATTGATGCCTCAGTTTGCCTTGTATATCAGTCGGATTACAGCGCAATTAGTGGCGGCTAGGGGCTTTCTAGATACAAAAAGCGTCCAGAAGTCTTTAACTTGAGGCCCGATGAGAGGCATATGATATTCCTAATAAGTAAATTAAGGCTTGACTTATGCGTCGACGCCCTAGAGGAACGCGATAACACCTCTGGAGACCCCGCCAGTCATTTAGGATAAACCTTCCTCGGGTAAACTCACCACTGTGAGTAGAGAACGCGGAGGTGTGACGCACTTACATGAGGGATCAAGAACTAATTTAGCGCAAGGAAAAATGACTGAATTATGCAAAACCGAGATAATGATAACAGATGATGGTTTAAAGAAAAACTAAAAAGTATTTGCCAAATACATCTGTAAAGACCACTCCGTATCCCATACGTGTGGCTAAAATCCTGTGTATCATATTATCAATAATACATAGGGATTTAAATCGCAGAGCAATCTGTGAAATTTGAAGTCACAATGCGGCCCTATTGGAACCTCTTTTTTTTATATATATAGATGATCGGTTTACAGATAATTAGGCTATGTCAATATTTCTTTCCAAAATCACCGTATCACCTTTAGTGACGAATTTCAGCAAACTTCCCGACTTCATATAAATCACATCTCTATAATAGTTCCCAAGCTTGAAGAGTTTCCTCAAAACAACCATTTTCCTCAAAACAATCATTTTTCCTCAAAAGAACCATTCCCCCCTCCCCCAAAGAACCATTTTCCTCAAAATAACCATTTTTTTATGGAAATACTGTTAAATATATCATTTTGGTTAAGAAAAAAGATGCCATTCAGTATTTTTCTAACTATAAAATGTCCTATGTGCAAAGCTAGTATAAATGAATCGGATTTGAAAGCTAATATAGCAGAGCAAAAGATGTTCCGTTCGTTCTAGATATCACTTAATTGACGTATGTATGTTGAAGCATCGTACTAAAGGATTCTTTATCAATGTGCTATTCCCGTTGAATTCCATACACCCCCTGTATATAGAAGACACGACCTTATCTCCCACAGGGAGTGTAGATTTCAAATAGAGTCACACATTCAGGTAACCCCTATTTGAAATTCACACTCCCTATGTGGAAGATTAAGGTCATGTATGGATTGTGCAGGGGGTGTATGGATGCCAACTGGAACAGCCCCTTAAGGTGTTACATCATTTTCTTGCATATCCACAGTTAAGCCCACCTTGATTAGTTCAAGTGTAATTGTAAACACTCCTAATACCACTAAGTCATTATACCCTATCTGGCCTAAGTAGATAAATGCACTAGCGCAGCTGATGAGTATCATAAGCCAAAAGCCAGATGGGGAAATAGTTCTCTTAAGTTTATAAAGAAGAGAAAATCGAAAGAAAACTACGCACCGATTTAAAACTTATTATCACGTTGCCATGGTGATAAAAATTAGATTTGACAATCAGAAATAAGATAAAAGTTGTGTTTTCTAAACTGTTATACATGTTACCGTTTTGCTCTTTTTAGCAAACTGCAGATACAGCGAATATGTTTAATAAATCATGACTTAATTGGAAACGGTATGGAAAACACATCTTTGTGTCTTGTTACGAAAAAAGACAATTAAAATAACGAAGAGGTAGTATGAGTGTTAGTTTATGAACTTCATTATACAATTAATCAGCATAATAATGTTCTATATGTGTGTTATGTGTTTCCTCATACCAAATTTAGGACTGGAATAGGTGTTAGCACTTTAAAAAAAAATTACAAATCGGACGACGATATTTGAAGATCAATTTTGCGAGTCTGTTGAGGAGCATTTTGTTGGGTTTTTAATGAATAGATTTATTCAATTTAGTAAAAAAGATGTAATTATGTATCATTTTACTTCAGAAATATTTTTGATGTGCAATTGTATATAGTGTACACATTTAAGATGTAATTTGCCCAATTGAAACAAATAGTTATGTATTTAAAACTACACAATAAGCTTATTTGTCAACTGTTGTCATTTTTTGTTATATTTTGTAATAAAAACACGTGTTTTTGCTGCAAATTACCATTGTTCATCTATAACAATGGTAAAATTGTCTAATTTAGCAAATCGACTACAAAATTTTGTTATTTTGTAAGTTTTTGCACCCGATGTCGTCATCATGACCATTGGTTCAAAACAAAGTCTTAATGCATAAGGCTGACATTGCTTTAGTGAATTCTGGTCTGAACAGCTTTTGGCCAAATGTAAAGTGATGTTAACCCTTTGCGTATGATTCACTAAAGGCATAAAACAAGCTGTCTAAAATCAGTTTAAGAGACAAAAAGAAGACAATTTCAGAAAGAAAATTTGCATTTATTGGCATTCTGTTATCACATCTCATTTATCGTGTCCATCTTGAAACAAAACTACGCAATTTAAAATTCTAATACAATGCACTTATTATCTTGAAGTACAATGACTTGACCCATTTTACATTCGAGGGAAGATGGACTAAAAGATAAACCGATTCCTACATACCTGCCATCTCAAGTAAAAACAATGTATCTACTTCGTTAATTACCAGCATTGGGCTATTCCATTTAAAATCCACACTACCCCTGTGGAAGATTTTGGAAATATCTTCCACACAGGGGAGTATGAATTTCAAATGGAATGAGCACATCAGGCAGCTCCATTTGAAACTCACCCTCCCTCTGTGAAAGATCCAGGTTGAATCTTAATTTAGAAGGTGTATGAAATTCAAATGGAGCAGTTTAATGAGCCCATTCCATTTGAAATTCATACTCCCTCTGTGGAAGATATTTCCAAAATCGTCCACAGAGGTGGTGTGGATTTTAAACGGAATAGCCCAATACATTTTACTTTGGAAGAAGACCGATTCAAATCCGTTCTGCTTTCCCAATTAAAAAGGCGGTATCTGATAATGTCATTTATTTGTAGATAGGCCTACATCAGTTTTACTTTGGGATCAGGCAGAGGTAATTCTATACGTGCTAGCCAAAGGCTTCAAAATAAAAAGTCCAAGTTTTGAGATATTTTCTCAAATTATCAAGAGTTCTCTCAAAAAACCCTGAACCAATACCATGCTTGTTTGTACTCATTTTAATGCATTTTTCATGCCGATTTCAAATATGGTCATGAAAATTTACAATTCTGAAATTTTTGGATTTGGATTTTTTTTTTTTAATTTTGTCGTCTGCAGTCGACGACGCATGCGTAAAGAACTACTTCCCACGTCAAAAGACAGCATTTGCTAAATAACGTACCTACAATTACTGCCTTTTTGTTTGGAATGGCTTATGATATGCATCAATTAAATCACTTCGCGATTATAATCGTCATAGTTCTTACATATGAGATAAATCTATGTTGATTATACATACCAAACGGATATCTCAAGACTATGTACTTTTAATCACGTTTGTATTAAAATCGAGTCATTTTAAAATTCATTTTATTGTGCTTTGGTTATTTACCAAAGATATCTCGGTATCTGAATACAAATCTATACATGCAATTCGTTTTCTTAAGTTAAATAATTCGTTTTTTTTTCATACAAGCAAATTTTATGCATAAGCATCCCAGAAATGCTACAGAAATTTACTTTTAACTGTTAACGCCCTCTCTCAATCTAAGGACATATTATAGCCTGAACCAAATTTTTTTCTAACGTTTTCAAATTATGGCTTGTGTAGCTAGACCAAGTGTGAGAAAACGTTTCACCAATTTGGACCAAAGTTAGACTAAAAAAGAAAACATTTTCACGTAGTTGTTAAGAAAATTGTTACTATATTTATTTGTACAGAAATAAATCCGAATCAAGTGAGAATTTTGATTTGGATAAGATAAATTATCTGTAAAAATATGCCCTTTGTGGTACACACTATTTGTTTTTGTGTATAAAATGTTAATTGTGAAGAAGGAGAGGAAAATAAAACAGAAATAATAACAATATAACTTATTCGTCAAATGTATTAATTTTTGTCCGAGTAGTGCTGATAGAAAAAAGATTTTCAATCATAAATTAATAATAAGCAGTGATGACGCCATGGTGAGGGGTGAAACGGTATCGTACCCCCTCCCATCCCAAAGTTGCCAACAGCAATCCACAAGAGTAATTTCTAAACTTCTTGTAAATAATCTCAAAGCGATGTGCGCCCAGACGGTGTCCATCGGCATCTCTACAGTGATTTCGGTGTTGCCAATCACTGCCAATGGCACGAAACACTGTAAACATGTTTGCAACCCGCCCAAGTTTACCACAACCGTCAAAGTTTGATAAGGCTCATTGCGTTAAAGAAGCCCAATGTTGCGGAAAGACCGCGATAGGCCTGTTGCTATCCCGTTTACGAGCCAAAAATGATATAGGGAAAATACGTGTGACTGCGAAATAAGCAGTTGGCCCATTCATGGCTTCAACAAAACGGATGGCGGCGTATGTCATCAAATTTCTCAGACATTTTTAGCTCCTCACGACCAGCTCTGCAAAGCGATATGAGCTGGTTTATTTGAAGACGACGATGATGATGATGATAAATATTAAAGATGATGATGATAATGATGATGATTAATGATGATGATAATGATTAATAATGATATTGATGATGATGATGATGACGACGACGACGACGACGACGACAAGGACGACGACGATGACGACGACAATGATGATGATGATAACAATAATGATGACGACGACGATGATGATGATAGTGATGATGAATGGCGACGACGACGACGATATTGACGACGATGATGATGATGATAGTGATGATGATGATAAAGACATCATAAACGCAGCAACGTTTTGTGATACTATTTAATGATGTTGACTTACTATGCTACCGCCTACCAATAATTAAAAAAAAGATGTAGAATTCGAAATCATTGCTAATAGCAAGAAAAAGGGGGGAAAGAGAGGCGAGGGTGATGGGGTGGGGGTAGAGAGAGGGTGAGAGGGAGGGGGCAGAGAGAGATAATCACACACCACCCCACACCCTCAACCCGCACACACCCACAACCCAGCAACCCAACAACACTCATTCAAAAGTAATACGTATTCGATTTCTGTATAGACAGTATTAAATTTCAAAGTAACAGAGGAAATCTTTGAGTTATACAATGGTTTCATAAGGGACTTGAATAAAGTCGAACTGATCTTGTCTTAAACCAATAACTTAAGTACTACAAATGGGCTGTTCCATTTAAAATCCACACTACCCCTGTGGAAGATTTTGGAAATATTTAACACAGAGGGAGGATGTTTTTCAAATGTAATTGGTCAGGGTTAATTATTTTGAAACCCATACTCCCTCTGTATTATGGCTTTACCTATATCTTCCATAACTGGAGTGAGTATTTCAAATGGAAGTTACCAACTTGTTTATTATATTCAAAATTCATACTCCCTCTGTGGAAGACTTTAGCTAAATCTTCCACAGGGGTAGTGTGGATTTTAAATAGAATAGCCGAATTTCACCTTTAATTATGACCGATAGGTGAAAACAGCAGCAGCAGCAATCACTTCATCTCCTTATCACCAATAAAAGGCTAACTCTATAGCAACTTTTCAATGCTGTAATACATCGTATATAAAAGCATTTTACATGTATTTGGTTGAATACAGACACAGTTCAAAATCCAACCGGATGTCTCAATATTACATCAGCAAATCTGTGTCTTCAGGGATTTGACTCTTACTGCAAACGAACAATAAAAAAAAAACTAGCAATTTGTCTAATATAAACTAACTAGTCACTGATGATGAGATAGGCTTCATTGCTTTCTTGTAAACTCATTGATACCTCGGGCACAAATTCTTGTCTATACGATGTGTTTGACAGCCATTTGATTCCCCCGTTTTATTTTCATTTGAAATTGAAACGCTATAGCTGATTTGAAAACATGTTGATGTAATGATTGTATAAATTGAAAGACTCTTGTTGTGATCTTAAAATTTAATTTTAACATGAGTTAGATTATAATAGTACGAGTATCTTGTTTGGAGACACTAAAGCTTAACAACGCGTTAACGATTGATTACAAAATTGTTGGATTCAAGAAAATTAAAGGATTAATAGAGTTTGTCATCTAACAAACTGATTTGCGGATATGTATTCTTATTTTTATTTATTTTTGTCAGAAATGTGTCATTTATGTAAAGAAATGAACATTATAAGATAATTTAGATGACAAAATGCTTGAAAACGTCATTGACAACTCAGTTGACAGAAGACCGAAAAGAAAGGACTTTGACTTTTAACTGTATACTGGTATACTTTACATCTGTAGAAGCCAAGCGCGAAGGAAATGGGAATGCAAGCACAAATCTAAGAGAAGGGGAAAAAGGAGAAACGGGAGGGGGAAGGACGAGAGAAACAGAAAGAGAGAATGAAAGAAAGAAAGAAAGAAAGAAAGACAGATTGAAAGAACGAAAGAAAGACAGATTGAAAGAAAGAAAGAAAGAAAGAAAGAAAGAAAGAAAGAAAGAAAGAAAGAAAGAAAGAAAGATAGAAAGAAAGAAAGAAAGAAGTGAAAAAGAAATGGACATGTTTAGAGAGAAAACAGAAAAATAGAGAAATAGAGAAGGGGAGAGAAAGAGGGGAGGGGAGGGGAGAGTGGAAGAGAGTAGAGGAGGGAGAGAGAGAGAGAGACGGCACAAAAAGAACAAATAGAGGAAGAAATGCAAACTCAGGCAGATAAAGGCAGAGAGGAAATTTATTTTCAAACATTCATCACGAAAATTGCGAAGAAGACAAGCACCACAGAAAGTGATCATCCAATGTAGTCCCAAAGCTAGCACATTTAGCCGCACGCAAACTTCTTTAGGCAAAGTTTTGTCACTGTTATAGACGTTTTTCCAACTAATTTACCAGTTTGCCATTCTTCTGCTGAATCCGGGCGGGAAACAAATTCACTGATTAGTTTATCAGAAAGGAAATTAGTGATGAACAATTTTGGGGGGAAATTCCTAAAGGGCGTCTCTTGAGAGCAGACGACAAGAACATCGTGGATTGTCCAAAATCGACCCAACCTGCGGCCATTTGATTTTGAGACGGGTTTTCTTCTTCTTGTACGTTTGGGAAGCATGTGGCGCTCACATTTCATTAATTAAGTTACTCGAATTTCTTTCATGGGTACTTTCCTGGAGGAAGAATATGCCAATGACTTTTTGTTACTCTTCTGTTAAAGCCATAATGTACCATTTTTATTAAATTGTAGTGTATTCTTTACTAAAAATGCTGAAATGATATAAGCAATAACTGTCAAGAAAAGTTTCTGTCCATTTCAAGCCGACATAACAACTGCGTGGTAAAGTGAAAAAACCCTGGCTATTTTGGCCATTTAACGTAGAATTCTTTTCCGTCCAGGTTTGGTATTTTTGAAAAGCCCGCTTTACCAAATTTTTACATATGAAATGTAGGCCTAATTGTCTAAAGTCTGATAATTTCAAGTGGATGCAATGGTGCGTATGGACATGATGGAGGAAGCAGACTTTTCAAAAGCACTACGAACCGGACATGCAGAGAATAATAATTGTTCTTTAAGGTTAACACTCATTACAAACGTGTAATGGCTAACAAGAAATTAACTGGTCGGTAGAAGCCTAATTTAGCCATAAAGAGAATGCTACGAATATGATAATTATTTAGGAAATAACTCATCGGAGAATATCGTACTCTAACACTTACCATAACAAATAGCGATGACATTAAACAAACTCTCTCCCCCAAACTTCCGCTCTTAACACGGGGTGCGGAAGATATTTCACCAGAGTGTGGAATTACGTCTAATTTGTACCTCATAGCACCGTGGATGAGGTAGAACTACCTCTGATAGCATAGTGGATGAAGTAGAACTACCTCTGATAGCATGGTGGAAGAAGTAGAACTACCTCTGATAGCATAGCGGATAAAGTAGAACTACCTCAGATAGCATGGCGGATGATGTAGAACTACCTCTGATAGCACAGTCGACGAAGTAGATAATAGATCTACTTCTGATAGCATAGTGGATGAAGCAGAACTACCTCAGATTACAAAGGGGAGCAAGTAAAACGACGTACTTCTGATAGCACAGTGGATGAGGTAGAACTACCTCTGATAGCATAGTGGATGAAGTAGAACTACCTCTGATAGCACGGTGGAAGAAGTAGAACTACCTCTGATAGCATAGGGGATAAAGTAGAACTACCTCAGATAGCATAGTAAATGAAGTAGAACTACCTCTGATAGCATGGTGGAAGAAGTAGAACTACCTCTGATAGCATAGGGGATAAAGTAGAACTACCTCAGATAGCATGGCGGATGATGTAGAATTACCTCTGATAGCACAGTGGATGAAGTAGAACTACCTCTGATAGCATAGCGGATGAAGTAGAACTACCTCTGATAGCATAGTAAATCTAGTAGAACTACCTCTGATAGCATGGTGGAAGAAGTAGAACTACCTCTGATAGCATGGTGGAAGAAGTAGAACTACCTCTGATAGCATAGGGGATAAAGTAGAACTACCTCTGATAGCATAGTAAATGAAGTAGAACTACCTCTGATAGCACAGTGGATGAGGTAGAACTACCTCTGATAGCATAGTGGATGAAGTAGAACTACCTCTGATAGCATAGTGGATGAAGTAGAACTACCTCTGATAGCATAGTGGATGAAGTAGAACTACCTCTGATAGCATAGTGGATGAAGTAGAACTACCTCTGATAGCATAGGGGATAAAGTAGAACTACCTCTGATAGCATAGTAAATGAAGTAGAACTACCTCTGATAGCATAGTGGATGAGGTAGAACTACCTCTGATAGCATAGTGGATGAAGTAGAACTACCTCTGATAGCATAGTGGATGAAGTAGAACTACCTCTGATAGCATGGTGGAAGAAGTAGAACTACCTCTGATAGCATAGGGGATAAAGTAGAACTACCTCTGATAGCATAGTAAATGAAGTAGAACTACCTCTGATAGCACAGTGGATGAGGTAGAACTACCTCTGATAGCATATTGGATGAAGTAGAACTACCTCTGATAGCATAGCGGATGAGGTAGAACTACCTCTGATAGCATAGTAGATGAAGTAGAACTCCCTCTGATAGCATCGTAGATGAAGAACTACCTCTGATAGCATGGTGGAAGAAGTAGAACTACATCTGATAGCATGGTGGAAGAAGTAGAACTACCTCTGATAGCATAGGGGATAAAGTAGAACTACCTCTGATAGCATAGTAAATGAAGTAGAACTACCTCTGATAGCATAATGGATGAAGTAGAACTACCCCTGATAGCACTGTGGATGAAGTAGAACTACCTCAGATAGCACTTTTGATGAATTAGAACTACCTCTGATAGCACTGTGGATGGAATAGAACTACCTCTGATAGAATAGTGGATGAAGTAGAACTACTACCTCTGATAGCATAGTGGATGAAGTAGAACCACCTCTGATAGCAGAGTGGATGAAGTAGAACTACCTCTGATAGCATAATGGATGAGGTAAGACTACCTCTGATAGCATAGTGGATGAGGTAGAACCACCTCTGATAGCATAGTGGACGAGGTAGAACCACCTCTGATAGCATAATGGATAAAATAGAACTACCTCTGATAGCACTGTGGATAAAGTAGAACTACCTCTGATAGCATAGTGGATGAGGTAAGACTACCTCTGATAGCATAGTGGATGAGGTAGAACCACCTCTGATAGCATAATGGATAAAATAGAACTACCTCTGATAGCACTGTGGATAAAGTAGAACTACCTCTGATAGCATAGTGGATGAGGTAGAACCACCTCTGATAGCATAATGGATAAAGTAGAACTACCTCTGATAGCATAATGGATGAAGTAGAACTACCTCTGATAGCATAGTGGATGAAGTAGAACTACCTCTGATAGCATAGTGGATGAAGTAGAACTACCTCTGATAGCATAATGGATAAAGTAGAACTACCCCTGATAGCATAGTGGACGAAGTAGAACTACCCCTGATAGCACAGTGGATGAAGTAGAACTACCTCTGATAGAATAATGGATGAAGTAGAACTACCTCTGATAGTATAATGGATTAAGCAGAAGTACCCCTGATAACATAGTGGATTAAGTAGAACTACCTCTGATAGAACTGTGCATGAAGAAGAACTACCTCAGATAGCACTGTGGATGAAGTAGAACTACCTCTGACAGCATAATGGATAAAGTAGAACTACCTCTGATAGCATAGTGGATGAAGTAGAACTACCTCTGATAGCATAGTGGATGAAGTAGAACTACCTCTGATAGCATAGTGGATGAAATAGAACCACTTCTGATAGCAGAATGGATTAAGTAGAATTACCTCTGATAGCATAATGGATAAAGTAGAACTACCTCTGATAGCATAAAAAAGTAGTGGCTGCGTAGGTTTGAAAAATGATAAGTAAAAGAGTCCAAGAGCAGAAATATTTGGTGTCAAACCACATTTGTATAAATTTATTTGCGTAGCAAAATTAAACACGAATTTAGGCCGTATAAAATTAATGTTTTGGTTCTCGTCCAGAGGATTTTCATGAATTGATGAGGGAGGGAGGTGTTTTTTTTTGTTTTGTTTTTTTTTCCAATGTAAAATTAGCATTGTCAGTAGTTTTCGGTCTTCTCCAACAGTGCTCGAGGAAACGATGAGGCCCTTTTTTTTCAAATGTGAGATTCTGAGGATAAACCCCTAGAGTACCATAAAAAGACTTGGAAGTGATGCTTGTTCTCTAATAAACTTATTTATATGTATGAAGATTTCATAAATCATTCCAAAGTCTAAAAAATTGAAAAATCTAAAAAAAAAAAAATCTGACAAATCCCAGAAATTGAGGAGGGAGGGACGAGAACCAAAATATTAATTTTACACGGTCTTACGGTCATAGACCTTTGTCAAGGGTCTATGACCGAATTCGTGTTTAATTTTGCTACGCAAATAAATTTATACAAATGTGGTTTGACTCCAAATATTTCTGCTCTTGGACTCTTTTACTTACCTCTGATAGCAAAGTGGATGAGGTAGAACCACCTCTGATAGCACAGTGGATGAAGTAGAACTTCCTCTAATAGCATATGGGATCAAGTAAAACTATCTGATAGCATAATGGACGAAGTAGAACTACCTCTGATAGCATAGTGGATGAAGTAGAACTACCTCTGATAGCACTGTGGATGATGTAGAACTACCTCTGATTCTTACTTCTTCATTTATACTTTCAGTCGGTCGTTTTAGCAGATCCGCTGACTCGTGATCATGGTGATTAACTGCCAAAATTGCTGTAAACTAAGCTCGTGACAACCGGTACAAGTCTGTACCGCTGCGCCACTGTGCCTCTGTGTACAGCTAATTTAAATTTCCTTGTTTCTGAGTTTTCCCGCAAACTTTTAAAACAGATCTCGTCGAAATAGCTACAAATTTTACATACAAATGGGAAATCTGTTTTATAGCTTCACACTTTTTTATCAACATTTTAAAAGCGCCTGCTTACAGTTCAAAAATGAATATATTCAACAACAAAATGTAATCTCTAGTTAAAAACCGAGTTTGCAGTGTGAATATAAATAGTATAGAGTTAAAAGCAGCGATCTGCTGTTATTTAATAATACTAAAGCGAAGTTTTGGGCATAGCCTTTATTCTCATCCATTAGTCGTAAACAAATACGTTATATTCTGAAAGCAACCATTTTATTTGTAATCTTTTTCGTTGGTATAGACGGGGAAAGATTAAAATCACACTAAAATAAACGCTCGTTATACTACCACGGTACTGCTGCACCACCACTGTGAGTACATTTGTCCGTTACTGGTCTTTATTGCAAAATAACTTGCCTAACAGACCGCAACGTGAGAGAAATCTGTTTCATAATTTCGCATTGATTGATTGATTGATTGTGTTATTGATTGATTGATTGATTGTGTTATTTATTTATTTATTTATTTATTTATTTATTTATTTATTTATTTATTTATTTATTTATTTATTTATTTATTTATTTATTTATTTATTTATTTATTTATTTATTTATTTATTTATTTATTTATTTATTTATTTATTTATTTATTTATTTATTTATTATTTAATATTTATCTAGTTATCTAGCCTTTCTGAAAGGCCCGTTGGTTATTTTCCCACATAAATATTGTATCAGTAAAAATACCCAGTAATAAAATAGCATTAATAAAATCATCTGCAAATGCAAGTTTGACCATAAATAGTTTAAAGCCTAGTCGTAATTGGCAATTGAAATGAGCATTACAAGTTATCAACCAATCAGAAATGCTGTTAGATGACCGGTAGTGTCCAGGGGGTTAAAATAAACTCGCAACTTTGAGTTTAACAATTTTAAACTACTGCGCCACTGTGCTCGTACTGCACAGATAAGGTATACTTTCCAGTTTACACGGCTTACAAGCAAAACAACTTACAAAATACATCGTGACGCATTTTACGTACAAATGGGAAATCAGTTTCATAGCTCCACATTCTTTGCCAAATTACACCCGAATCCTAGGAAAAATGTTTTTGTGACGCTAGTGAACATCAGACTTTACAATGTTTGCAGTTCGGAGTTCAGAAACACAGGGTTACAAATATATTGGATTATCCGGTTCCACAATTTTCTTACCGTTTCTGAAAATAATTGGTAAAACTTTAATTAAAAGCTCTAAAATTTAAAGCTCTTAAAAGTGGGAGAAATGTACAAAATAGTACAAATTAAATTGATAACTTTATTTGTGTTACCAAGAGACTAGTTTTCTAAGTAAACGCAGTTTGTAATCGAGAAATAATGTTTTTTGGCTCAGGAAGAAACCAGATTTCAGGTTTTTCTCCTTTTCATATTTTACAAAGTCTTCTGTCGTGTCGTGTCCAGAAAACACGTTTGACAGAAAAGGTTTAAATGTCGTGTTATATAAAGGGTAAACAAACGTTCATTAAACATTTTTGAAAACGTGATGCAAAACATTCTAATTCAACTGATGAAAAATATTTTGCAAAAAATCGTTGCCAAAATATTTTACAATAACGTTTTAAAACGTATACTTTATATACCCCGACATTTAAGGGGTGGGGTATGAACGTTTGGACAGTATTTATTGTGGGACATTAGAGCACATCAGACATATCGAATTGCATTCTCAATACGAAGAATGTCCTTCTGATATCAAATAATTTTTGATTTTTTGAAATTCGCAATGTAATCACATTTTATGGCAAATCATTAAAAATTGATATTTTTGATATTTAACAGTACTCGAAGTCGAAGTAAACTTTATAAATCTGATGATTTATACTTAAAGTGTATGTAGGTGGGATGAAAAGCCGACGATCAATTGAAAATTTTGACCTTTCGTATTGAAGATATGGATTTTTTTCCCAAAACTCCAAAAAAATAGGTCTTTTGGGGAAAAAAATCCATATTTTCAATGTGAAAGGTCAAAATTTTCAATTGATCGTCGGCTTTTCCTCCCAGCTACATACACTTTAAGAATATATCATTAGATTTATGAAATTTACTTCGAGGACTGTTAAATATCAAAAATGTGAAAAATGTCAAATTTTAATAATTTGTCATAAAATTTTTATTAAATCGTCAATTTCAAAAAATGAAAATTATTTGATATCAGAAAGACATTCTTCGTATTCAGAATGCAATTCGATATATCTGATGTGCTCTCATGTCCCACAAAAATACTGTTGAAACGCTCATTCCAGATCCCTTAAATGTTACTAAAACGATTTGAATCAACGTTTTAAGTACATTTTTGTGTTTACTGGGTAAGAGACATTCATCCACTTATCAACTCATTTCTTTTTGCGACAGGTGATGTCTACGTTAGATCATTGGTGGTGCAAGCTTAGTGCAACACCACAGTAGCTATTCCATTTAAAACCCACACTAGCCCTGTGGAAGATTTTGGACATATCTTCCACAGAGGGAGTATGAATGTCAAATGGAATGAACACATTAGATAGCTCAATATGAAACTCACCCTCCCTCTGTGGAAGATTCAGGTTGAATCTTTCTCAGAGGGTGTATCAAGTGGGTTCATTCCATTTGAAATTCATACTCCCCCTGTAGAAGACATTTGAAAAATCTTCCACAGGGGTAGTGTGTGTTTTAATTGGAATAGCCACTCGTATGTGGTAAAGGGCTGATGTATAGATGATGTGACTTCTGACGTCAATGCCTGACAGTATGCGCACGCATCATCACAATTTCCATTGTTTTTTGCCTGGCAGTATGCGCGCGCATCATATTTTGTTCAGGGCTCGTGTTTTTAAAACTCCCGCCACATCACAATAAGACTATTAAACAGTGTAGTGGTTGCATGGGGTTCATTCAAGCATAAAGATGATACCAGTCCCTTGCCTTTGTTGATAAACATTGAGGTCACCTCATCTTTAGCTCTCATAACTTGGACCAACCAACGCCAGTGTGAAGGCGGTTAAAGGCATTGCCATCTCACCATGGTTCTTCAGCGCTGTTGATTGGGCTTCGACTGGTTGAATTATGGCATTTTGTTAGATGGCGTCTTGCCTTTCCTTGAGTCTTCTACTCCTCTTTTTGTCTCAAGGAAGGGTACGCTGCTGAGAATCCTCTTTCTGGATTTCAGTCCGCTGGTGGCTGGGTGTGGTCAGTAAGGGGGTGTCTTTTATCCGTGATTTGATCCGTGCGCAATGTCAGGCAACAACTAATGAGCTATTCCAGTTGAAATCCACACTACCCCTGTGGAAGATTTTGGAAATATCTTCCACAGGGGGAGTATGTTTCTCAAATGTAATTGGTCAGGGTTAATCACTGTGAAACCCATACTCCCCCTGTATTATGCCTTTACCTATATCTTCCACAGCTGGAGTGAATAGTTCAAATGGAAGTTACCCAAATGTCTATTCTATTTGAAACTCAAACTCCCTCTGTGGAAGACTTAAACTAAATCTTCCACAGGGGTAGTGTGGATTTCAAATGGAATAGCACAATACGATTAATGTTCCATACACCTCTACATATCAAGGAAATTCTTTCGGTTTCAGCTAAATGTAAAATATACCTGTATTTTTTTTTACGATGAAGCCGCCCTTTGTGAATACGGATTAATAACTCAAAGTTTCTTTTGATAATTTTATATCTTGTTGTACAAATGCTTCGAACCACCTCCACAAAGTTTTGATACACCTGTATCGCTATCACGTCGACATTTCATTCGCTATTAAACCATTTTATTTATCATGTCATTGACAGCTAACGAACGAGCGTTGTCCATTTGAGTAAATAGCCAAAGGGTGAAATTTGTATCAACGAGACAAAATAGTGTAAATTATCTCCGCATTACTCGCATTTGTGCCGCCGGTAAATTCTCGTTTCCTTCTCCAATCTCTTAAGTAAACTCATTGATCATGAGGATATTAAATAAGTAGGGATAAGAAGAAGGGAAGAGCGAGAGATAAAAAAAAAAAGAGACTCGCGTATGTATTACGCTATTCGCGTGATGTGCGCTTATATCCCGCGAGATAACGCGAGATAACGATCAAGACCGTGAGTCAAATCACCAAGGCTTGAAAACGACACACTACAATCAGTGCATTCGTATGTTTTGTTGGAAAGGAGTCTTTATAACCGCAGCGATAGATCTTTCATCACGATAGGGCACTGATTGCTTTCAAGCGAGGACTTAATGCCTGCCATTTCTCCATTTGCCTTGCGTACAATCTTGATTTCTTTCAATCCCCGAATCGTGCAAATTGGGAATTGAACATGGTGAAAAAAAATCTGAAGGAAAATTTATAACTGATATAAATCAGTAGACTGTTAAGAGACTGCGTGTGTATCATTGTATAGGTTATTAGCTATATGAGTATAGGGCAATGCAAAAACTACGGGAGTATATAAAACCGATAGTAATCTGAAAGATCGTCGAATTGAGAGCTGCTATAGCGAAGTTCTTTTCTGCAAAAGAGAACGAAATGAAGACGGTAAAAAGACAGAGTTGCACTATTGAAGTATATTATCTGGCGATGAATTGACAATATTTTTAGTGGGTAGTTAATCAATGGCCTTATTTATTAAATATCAGTTTCATAGCGGATATTGTTGCATGTATGTATAGAGGCTGTGTATTAATTTGAGTTGTTGGGTGGAATTCGCAGGGGGATCGGGATCAGCGCGGAGATCAGAGGTATACTTTGTAAAGATGCTTATTAATGAGATGAAGTGAGATTGAAGTGACAACAATTATATGACATCCGTTCGTTTTGGTAGCCTGTTAAGGTGACGGTGCATCTACTTCATCCACTATGCTATCAGAGGTAGTTCTACTTCACCCACTGTGCTATCAGAGGTAGTTCTACTTCATCCACTATGTTATCAGAGGTAGTTCTACTTCATCCACTATGCTATCAGAGGTAGTTCTACTTCATCCACTGTGATATCAGAGGTAGTTCTACTTCATCCACTATGCTATCAGAGGTAGTTCTACTTCATCTACTATGCTATCAGAGGTAGTTCTTCTTCATCCACTATGCTATCAGAGGTAGTTCTACTTCATCCACTATGCTATCAGAGGTAGTTCTACTTCATCTACTATGCTATCAGAGGTAGTTCTACTTCATCCACGGTGATATCAGAGGTAGTTCTACTCCATCCATTATGCTATCAGAGGTAGTTCTGCTTCATCCACTATGCTATCAGAGGTAGTTCTACAGTTCTACTTCATCCACTATGCTATCAGAGGTAGTTTACTTCATCCACTATGCTATCAGAGGTAGTTCTACTTCATCCACTATGCTATCAGAGGTAGTTCTACTTCATCCACTATGCTATCAGAGGTAGTTCTACTTCATCCACTATGCTATCAGAGGTAGTTCTACTTCATACACTATGCTATCAGAGGTAGTTCTACTTCATACACTATGCTATCAGAGGTAGTTCTACTTCATCCACTATGCTATCAGAGGTAGTTCTACTTCATCCACTATGCTATCAGAGGTAGTTCTACTTCATCCACTATGCTATCAGAGGTAGTTCTACTTCATCCACTGTGCTATCAGAGGTAGTTCTACTTCAACGACTATGCTATCAGAGGTAGTTCTACTTCATCCACTATGCTATCAGAGGTAGTTCTACTTCATCCACTATGCTATCAGAGGTAGTTCTACTTCATCCACTATGCTATCAGAGGTAGATCTACTTCATCCACTATGCTATCAGAGGTACATGTAGTTCTACTTCATCCACTATGCTATCAGAGGTAGTTCTACTTCATCCACTATGCTATCAGAGGTAGTTCTACTTCATCCACTATGCTATCAGAGGTAGTTCTACTTCATCCACGGT
Organism: Amphiura filiformis; assembly: GCF_039555335.1. Taxonomy (NCBI): domain Eukaryota; kingdom Metazoa; phylum Echinodermata; class Ophiuroidea; order Amphilepidida; family Amphiuridae; genus Amphiura; species Amphiura filiformis. The sequence continues at coordinate 17,094,699 of NC_092644.1, forward strand.
GCTATCAGAGGTAATTCTACTTCATCCACTATGCTATCAGAGGTAGTTCTACTTCATCCACTATGCTATCAGAGGTAGTTCTACTTCATCCACTATGCTATCAGAGGTAGTTCTACTTCATCCACTGTGCTATCAGAGGTAGTTCTACTTCATCCGTCGTTTTTCCCGCCAATTTTTTTCCATCACTAATTTCCTTTCTGATCAACTAATCAAACAGATCACACCTATTCTGTATAAAATGGGCAAAGAAAATAATGACTAATGTGAAGCCTGTAATGTTATTGATCATGTTGATAATTTTCTTCTACTATTGCAAAAAGACAATCCCATTTGGGATAGTGTCAAAACAGTGATATCTTTTAATATCCAGTAAAATATTCCTCTCATTGTTGAAAATGTCATGTTTGGTGAACATGGTTCACACAGCAAAGACAACTTGTTTGTCAACTATGTAATTAATTAATTAGCAAATGTAGATATAGGAACCACCCCGATATCTTTTTGTTTGACAATGAGCTTAAAATTCGAAATGTGTCAAACTGATCAATTCAGTTCGTTGTACTTTGTAGTGTAATGAAGTAGTCTTTGTATTCTAAAAATATTTGGTAATGATTCAAGTATATGTCTAATATGAGATTTCCTTAATGTTTATAAGAAAGGCTTATGCCTGATAACTCGTCAAGAAAATCAAACCAATACGACAATGAAAATGATAATGAGAAAACTATTTTGATAATGAGAAAAACTACCATAACCTAGTTCTACTTCATCCACTATGCTATCAGAGGTAGCATAGCCTTCTTCAAGTATGCTATCAGAGGTAGCCCTACTTCATCTACTATGCTATCAGAGGTAATTCTACCTAATCCATTATGCTATCAGAGGTGGTTCTACTTCATCAACTATGCTATCAGAGGTAGTTCTGAATCATCAAAAATGCTATCAGAGGTAGCTATACTTGATCAACTTTGCTATCAGAGGTAGTTCTACTTCACCCACTGTGCTATCGATATCAGAGGTAGTTCTACTTCATCCACCATGCTATCAGATGTAGTTATACTTCACCCACTGTGCTATCAGAGGTAGTTCTACTTCATACATTATGCTATCAGAGGTAGTTCTACTTCATCCACTGTGCTATCAGAGGTAGTTCTACTTCATCCAATGTGCTATTAAAGATAGTTCTACTTCGTCCAATATGCTATCAGAGGTAGTTCTACTTCATTCACATGGCTATCAGAGGTAGTTCTACTTCATCCACAGGGCTATCAGAGGTAGTTCTGTTTCATCCATGGTGCAATCATAGGTAGTTCTACCCACATCCACAGTGCTATCAGAGACAGTTCTACTTCATCCACAGGGCTATCAGAGGTAGTTCTACTTCATCCACAGTGCTATCAGAGGCAGTTCTACTTCATCCACAGGGCTATCAGAGGTAGTTCTACTTCATCCTCTCTGCTATCAGGTAGTTCTGCTTCATATGCAACTAGAGGTAGTTCTACTTCATAAAAATTAAATTTAATAATTTAATTTATAAAAAATCGGAAAACTTAGTAAATTCGGGAAACTGGCATCTTTGATCACCTTAAATGACGTCATAAAACACTGGATTGGTTGGGTATCACCTTAAATGACGCATCTTGTACCTGGTACTGAAAGACTATTAGCATGATTGCGTATAAACGATCAGATTGTGATGTTATCTTTCCCCCATCACAATTGTATTAGTTGAAGAGATTTTACTAAACATTTAGTTCAACAATCATTATTTATTCACCGTGCAACTGCATACTAAAACATCGAACTTGTTAACGAGATTGCTCAGCTAATACAGTCGATTTTATATCATTTGCGTCTGTCATATTATGCGAAAATCGAGTGCGGGAGGTAATGATATAGCAGTAAAATGCTGGTATCCAGTTTTTGTTTGAATAGCTATAGCTGTCAAACCTCACATATTTCCATCATCACACTTAATTGGTGGCTAAATTGATGGTGACCGACTTGTTCAATTAAGTGATTTTTCCAACCAACGACCAAATGCACACAAAAATGGAAGAATGATAACTGTTTGATACTTGTTTAAAAATCGAAAACTGCTCTTTAAACATGTTCAAGAAGGAAAAGTGGAGAATAGTTTCACCACGAAAGAACATCTTTCGTAATATATAGTATGTCACAAGAAACGGCACGTGATTTATAAGTGTGGGGGTGTCCGGGGTGCGCGTCCAAATGACAAAGTATCCAATATGCTAGTGTTTATTGTAGATTCACTTTTATAGGGTCGTTTATTTTTACAAAGAAGTCCACGACCCCGGTCCAGGACATGGAAAGTCTACCTATAAGACCAAGCATATTGGGGTGGGTGTGTAATGTATGTATAGGTGTTTTACAAGGTTGGTGTGTACTTGTATGTAAGGAAAGTGCCCGTTTGCGCAAGGTGACAATTCTAATTGCATAATCATGGAGTATATGTTTGAATTTCAATGAAAGGAAAGTGGGTAGATGTTGCATTTAAGATGTGGCATTATGGTTAGGGGTTAGAGGTCGTTTGTTTTAAATGCCACATTTACCGGAAAGAGTATATTACATGGCGCGGCATAGAAAGAAACATGGAAGTTTGAAAGCAAAGCTGACATGTTAAATTCCGAAGCAAAAACTATAATTATGTGGACGCTTCGTTTATGTAGAAATATTTAAGTATTAAAGCTACGAAAATACACCCCATACACACAGACACCCCTGCACAGTCACTTACCAGCAACATAATTTGTTTTGCTGTTTTAAGGGCTCTGGAATGAGCGTTTCGACAGTATTTTTTTTGTGGGACATGAGAGCACATCAGCCATATCGAATTGCATTCTGAATACGAAGAATGTCCTTCTGATATCAAATAATTTTGATTTTTTTTTAAATTCGCGATATAATACAAATTTTATGACAAATTATTAAAATTTGATATTTTTAAAATTTTTGATATATAACAGTCCTTGAGTAAACCATGGAAGTAAGAGACATGGAAGCTGGTCGATCCAACACCTATTGAATTATTTACGTAACATTCTATAGAGGGTCCGTATCAAGCTATTGTGATAACAATGTAGTCAGCGTGTCTTTGATGTGGATCATACTTGCCGCCTTTATTGCCAGTTTTTTTTTTTACAGGTTTATTATTATGATCAAAAATCGTGTTTTTTCTTGATTATGTTTCAAGTATGTTGTTTATATTCGGAAAAAAGTGACAGGGATGTTAGATTTGTAATCCATAATTACAGAAATCCAATCAAAATATCGAGTTCAACCCTATACTTACAGATTTTCTTAAATTTCAAAATATTGGAAATCATGCATTTACTTCTAAACCGCTAATTAGCCGTAAAAGTTGATATGCGCACTTGGCACATGCGTTACATTATAAAATTAATCCCGCATCTATTTGTGTGCCTGGGGCTGCCTGAAATTGCTGTTGACCAGAATGTTCCAGGGTCGGGTATTATTTTTACATTCTGCGTAAAATAAATTGTATTTCATTTCATTTTCTGTTTTAAAACTGCTATCTGAGAGTCTAGCATATATATACATTTAATCGGTATGTTATTACATAATTACATACCTTTAATAAAATTATATAAATTAAACTGATAGCATTCTGATCATTACGTAGGGATTTTATAAAATCTGTTTGTGTTCATAAAACTAGTCATGCACTGCGGTAATATAACACAGCCCATTATCAGGACTTAGTACACGACTTCGTACTGCTATTGATTTTAAGCGGGAACTTTGATTTTAGACATGGTACACGTTGACCATGCGTTGACTCAATTGTTCCCCTTTCACCTGTACTTCTTTTGTTCAGTATCGCGGCAAGTATGATACTCATGCTTCTGTCACACTACACCGAATAGGTCTTCCGTACAAGAAACGGATGGTATTTTAGTAAATCCGTTGTTGTTCGTCAATGATCGTTTTATGTTCTTTTTATGTCCTGCTATCATCCGCCAAATGCGTTTCGTGTTAGGTGATGTTCGTTAAGTCCGTCGGCATGCACAAAACTTGAAACGGAGTGTACCGAATACACATGTTCGGTATTTATCTGATGTGTGTTCGTATGGTGCTGAATATTGCCGGAGTTTGTTCGCTCTCCTTTCGTTCATGTTCGTTCTTTGTTCGTTGCACTCGGCCCGTGTTCGTTGCAAATACGTTCCTGTGAGGCCTTCACCACCGGATAGCATATTTTTGCATTCGGTGATGTACGTTGACCCAGACCGTGTTAGTGTCACACTACACCGGATCGGTCTTCCGTATAAGAAACGGATGGTATTTTAGCAAATCCGTTAGTGTTCGTCAATGTTCGTTTTATGTTCTTCATATGTCCTGCTATTATCCGCCAAATGCGTTTCGTGTTAGGTGATGTTTGTTTAGTCCGTCGACAATACGTTTCAAGTTTTGTGCATGCACAAAACTTGAAACGGAGTGTGCCGAATACACATGTTCGGAAGTTGTCCGATGTGTGTTCGTACAGTTCTGTATATATACCCTGGGTTTGTTCGTTATTCTTTCGTTTATATACCGCAGGTGTTTGCAAGGTTTCGCAGGCGCTTGTGCCGGATGTAGGCCTATGGCGAACATGTGCATCAATCATGGGGTGGGGGGATTTTCTGAAGGGTGTGTGACGCAATATCATATTTCCCCCAGTACTTTAGTGACTGACAAGTAGAAAAAAGGGGGAAAGGGGAGAAAAAAGAAAAGAAAGTGAGAAAAATTGAAGAGAGAAGAGAAGAGAAAAGTTAAATTGCACGTAATTTAGTAGGCCTATGCATGTAAGTAGTATTGAGCATGTTGAGGGAGGGCACTTTCTGAAGGGTAGAGGACGCAATATCAAATTCCTACCAGTTTTAGTGATTGACAAGAAAGAAAAAGAAGAGAAAACATGGAAAAGGTTAAATTGTATGTTATTGAGTAGGCCCAGGATAGTATATAGTAAGCCTACGTATAGGCCTGTGATTATTATAGGCAGTGCTTTAAATGTCGTTCCTTGGCCCCAAAGCCTGTGAAAATTAGGCTACTGCCGGCCTGTCGATATGTAGGGCCCATGACATTTTGTCACTAAAATCAGTATTTAAGACGGACTTAGGTCTATTACTGACTTTATTTTGAAAAATGGACAAGTCTTCCTTTTTGCTTCTGCTATGGACATCCACGTGTTATTTTTAAAACAATTGTTTATATTATACAATAATTGTGAAAACTTTTCAATGGCTTCAATTAGGCTTTCGTTTCACCAATTTGTGGCTGTTTCAAACTAAAATAGTACCCAATAATAGTGCTAAAATTGATCCAAAAATGACAAATGGCTTCAATTGGGCCCTCATTGTCCAAAGGTTTTTCACCTCTATTGCCCCATGACGCTGGTTGCCCTGATATATCAGATTTGTAGCCCTTTTGTACTTATTAGCCAATATTTGACCATTTTCGTCAAAGTTTCCCCCTTAAAAGTTGTCTTTCCCCACTTTGTTCACCCTCTGAAAAAGTGCTTGCTACGTCACTGCCTCTAAGGGGTCAAAAACCCTTTCAAACACCCTCTCCTCCCCCACTTTTCTGATAGTGTGGACGTCCCTGTTGGTGCCACATGCCACGGATTCGCCGGTTATTTGTCGGACGTTGAACGATTGAATATAAAACGCCTGCAGGATTATTAGCGGCCACAACGCATAGAGAGACGAACGGGAATCGGATCCCAAAATCCGGACATTTGTCGGACGTTGACCCCCAAATCCGGTCATTTGTCGGACGTTTAACGATCGAATATAAGACGCCTGCAGGATTATTAGCGGCCACAACGCATAGAGAAACGAACGGGAATCGGACCCCATATCCGGTCATTTGTCGGACGTTGAACGATCGGATATAAGACGCCTGCAGGGTTATTAGCGGCCACAACGCATAGAGAGACGAACGGGAATCGGACCCAAAATCCCACCGAATCTTCTGCCGGACTGGTGATTTTTCCACCGAATAAAATATTTTTGTATTCGGTGATGTACGTTAATCCAGTCCGTCGTAGTGTGACAGACCTATCACTTTGATGTAGTATTTGACCAGCTTCCATGTCTCTTACTTCCATGAGTAAACTTAATAAATCTAATGACATGTACCGTACTTAAAGTGTATGTAGCTGGGAGGAAAAGCCGACGATCAATTGAAAATTTTGACTTTTTATATTGAAGATAATACATTTTTTCCCAGAAAGACTTAAATTTTTTTTGTGTGTTTTGGGGAACAAAATCCATATCTTCAATACGAATTGTCAAAATTTTCAATTGATCGTCGCCTTATATCATCAGATTTATAAAGTTTACTTCGAGGACTGTTAAACATCAAAAATATCAATTTTTAATCATTTGCCATAAAATTTGTATTACATTGCGAATTAATAAAAAATCTAAATTATTTGATATCAGAAGGACATTCTTCGCATTCAGAATGCAATTCGATATGTCTGATGTGCTCTCATGTCCCACAAAAAATTTCTGTTCAAACGCTCATATCCCATCCCTTAAGAGGGTATTTCGTAATCCACAGCCTCATCCCCCCACTTTTCTCAAAAAAAGTTGAGATTTTTATACCACTGGATACCATTGGCTACATAATGTTTATGTATCAAATATTTCTTGCAGATTAATTCGTTTATCAAAATATCGCCAAATTTGAATTTCGTTCTGGTATACCAGAACGAAATTACAACAGTGGCCTATGTAATACACATAATCATTCATAACTCGCAAACGCAAAATCAGAATCAACTCAAAATTTGAGAATAAGCTTTTTTCGTGGATATCTACTGAAAAATGTCATAAAAGGAGGATGCTAGGATCACGAAATCCTCCCATTTCTTCCAGGTAGTAATCTGCTTCCAAATTTGCACTCGACTCACTTGAATAATGCATGACGGGATATCAGGAAAGCATTTTATATTTCACGCAGTGAAAATTTACATAAAACATGCAATTTTTTATAAGTGAAAAAGTGTTGGACCATACGCATTAATATAAAGGCCTATTACTTACCTTTATTCTTATCACGGTATAAGTCCTATAAACTCTCTAATCGCTGTTTCCTTGTTTAAACGGTTGCCCCGTGTGGAGACACGCTTGTGTACTGATAGGACCAGGCTAAACCAAAAGCTAAAGCCAGGCTAAAAAGCCTATAAGCATAATGGCCCATATTATTAAGGAGGATTTCGTGATCCTAGCATCCTCTTTTTTAGTAGATATCCACGAAAAAAGCATATTCCCAAAATGTCAGTTGATTCCGATTTTGTGTTTGCGAGTTATGCATGATTATGTGTATACACTGCTCCATAGGCAATACGTTGTAATTTCGTTCTGGTATATCAGAACGAAATTCAAATTTGACGATATTTTTGCTAAACGAATTACTCTGCAAGAAATCTTTGGTACATAAACATGTTGCCAGAGGTTTCCAGTGGTATAAAAATCGCAACTTTTTTTTGAGAAATGTGGGAGGATGAGGCTGTGGATCACGAAATGTCCTTTTAACATGATAAAAAGAGAAGTGAAAAACAGATTTGAAGATAAAGAAACCACTATAAACGTGGTAAAATGGTTGCTTCTAAAAACAAAGAAAAAAAAAAAAAAAAATAAAATTAAAAAAGAAAAAAAGACAAAGAAAAGAAAAAAAAAAAAAGTGTTTCATCTCTCCTCCGTGCCATGACACAAGATGGTGGTAAATCCGTGTTAATTGCCAAACGGTTTCTAAGTGGTATGCTTAATACGCAATTTACAGCCTTCAATTTCCCCTCACGAAACACTCCAGAGGATTCCAACCTAAAAAACTTTTTTTCTATAAATAAAAAGATCGTCTCCACTAGGCTATTCCATTTATAATCCACACTACCCCTGTGGAGGATTTTGGAAATATCTTCCACACGGGACGTATGTTTCTCAAATGTAATTGGTCAGGGTTAGTCAATTTGAAACACATACTCCCCCTGTATTATGGCTTTACCTATATCTTCCACAACTGGAGTGAGTATTTCAAATAGAAGTTACCCGACTGTCTATTCTATTTGAAACTCGTACTCCCTCTGTGGAATACTTTATCTTCCACAGGGGTAGTGTGGATATTAAAGGGAATAGCGCATTGTGTATTGGCACTTAAAATTTTATCTAAACTGGGCCACGGGTTATACCTACTTATCTCGATTTTAAAAAGCCATTTTGTGAACATTAGCCGTAAGAAAACATAAGAAAATACTGATAGAAATCAAGCGATCTAAAATGCGTGATGCAGAGCGAGATGCTTCCCTGAGAAATACACACGACTGGATATAAGGATGATTACCCCTCAGCACGCGATTTACAAATTGACAAACTTTTGAAGATTTTTTTTGTCTAAAAATTAAAACATTATTAAGCATTTGTCTCAATCTAAAATGTGTTTACATTAGCATACATACAGCTTATATTGGTACGGAGATTCTTGAAGTATATTTGCTATTTATAAAGTATCTGAAGAATTTAAAACGAAGTTTTTGTTGTCCATTAAAACTAAGTACCTCGCAAGCAAATCCTTAGTGCTGGCGATAGGCTTCAACATAAAGTTTTGAGATATTTTCTCAAAATATCAAGAGCTATCTTAAGAACCACTGAACCAATTACTAGGCTTGTTTGTACTCATTTTAATGTATTTTTCATGCTTATTCCAAATATGGTCATGAAAATGTACAATTCTGAATTAAAAAAAAAAATTCAAACTTGTCGTCTGTAGCCGACACCCGTATGGAAGGGGTTAAGAAGTAGTGAAAAACTAGGTTACAAACAATCAAGATAGAGGAAAAGCGCTGATTTGTTCACTTTGGCCTTTAGTTTTTACTCTGGTTTGATTTTGATCTACACACCGAATTTGAACTCGCCATTAATGGTGTTGATTTGTCCTGTGTCCCGCTCTATCCGATATGCCCTGCTCGCATTATTGTCTCCTTTATTTTTTATGACGTATATCTTTAAGAGCTCGAGCGATACGTATCTAACTGTATATAGACCGTACCTATAGATAGGGTCCCCGTGTAGAACTTATTATCATAAGTCAGAAGACGCACTGCTTTTTAGAGGTCCCGTGAATGTTAGATGATAATTGTTTCAGATATGAAAGAAATTTGACGCCATAAAAGGAATTGATGATGATATTTTGTTATGTTTCTACTGCAAGGTTCAGCAATGTGTTTAATGAAACAGAAAGATTAAAAATCAGTTTTTAAAAGTGATTTTTATCGTATCGGGGTACTTCTGAATATAGCAGCATTTCACTCCTGTGCTATCTTCTGAAGATAGCAGCATTTCACTCCTGTGCTATCTTCTGAAGATAGCAGCATTTCACTCCTGTGCTATCTTCTGAAGATAGCAGCATTTCACTCCTGTGCTATCTTCTGAAGATAGCAGCATTTCACTCCTGTGCTATCTTCTGAAGATAGCAGCATTTCACTCATGTGCTATCTTCTGAAGATAGCAGCATTTCACCCGTGCTATCTTCTGAAGATAGCAGCATTTCATTCCTGTGCTATCTTCTGAAGATAGCAGCATTTCACTCCTGTGCTATCTTCTGAAGATAGCAGCATTTCACTCCTGTGCTATCTTCTGAAGATAGCAGCATTTCACTCCTGTGCTATCTTCTGAAGATAGCAGCATTTCACTCCTGTGCTATCTTCTGAAGATAGCAGCATTTCACTCCTGTGCTATCTTCTGAAGATAGCAGCATTTCACTCCTGTGCTATCTTCTGAAGATAGCAGCATTTCACTCCTGTGCTATCTTCTGAAGATAGCAGCATTTCACCCCTGGGCTATCTTCTGAAGATAGCACCATTCTATACCTCTGCGCTATCTTCTGAAAATATAGCAGCATTTCACCTCTGGGTTATCTTCTGAAGATAGCAGCATTCCACTTCTGCTGATAGCACCATTCCACTTCTGTGATATCTTCTGAAGATAGCACCATTCCACTTGTGTGTTATCTTCTGAAGATAGCAGCATTCCACTTCTGCTGATAGCACCATTCCACTTCTGTGATATCTTCTAGCACCATTCCACTTCTGATAGCACCATTCCACTTCTGTGATATCTTCTGAAGATAGCACCATTCCACTTGTGTGTTATCTTCTGATGATAGCACCATTCCACTTCTGTTATATCTTCTGATGATAGCACCATTCCACTTGTGTGTTATCTTCTGAAGATAACAACACCCTACTTCTGATAGCACCATTCCACTTCTGTGTTATCTTCTGATAGCAACATTCCACTTCTGTGCTATCTTCTGAAGATAGCACCATTCCACTGTTGTGTTACCTTCTGAATATAGCACCATTCCACTTCTATTATCTTCCGAAAATAGCACCATTCCACTTCTGTGCTTTCTTCTGAAGATAGCAACCATTCCACTTCTGTGATATCTTCTGAAGATAGCACCATTCCACTTCTGTGTTATCTTCTAAAGATAGCACCATTCCACTTGTGTAATATCTTCTGAAGATAACAACACCCTACTTCTGATAGCACCATTCCACTTCTGATAGCAACATCCCACTTCTGTGCTATCTTCTGAAGATCAGCATTCCACTTCTGTGTTATATTCTGAAGATAACACCATTTCACAGTTGCGTTACCTTCTGAATATAGCACCATTCCACTTCTGTTATCTTCCGAAAATAGCACCATTCCACTTCTGTGCTATCTTCTGAAAATAGCAACCATTCCACTTCTGATAGCAACATTCCACTTCTGTGCTATCTTTGGAGGATAGCAGAATTCCATGTCTGATAGAAGCATTTTACTTCTGGGCTATCTTGGGAAGATAGCAACATTCTCTTTCTGATAACAGATTTCCACTTCTGTGCTATCTTCTGAAAATTGCAGCAATCCACTTCTGATTCCACTTTTGTGCTATCTTCTGAAGATAGCAGCATTACACTTGTGTGCTATCTCTTGTGCCTGTTAACAGATCGGCTGCCGTAACGTGTACACAACACCGCCGGCAGTGTCACGTTCTCGTCTCTGGTAGAAATTTTCAATGGTATTTTACCAACAAAAAAAATTAATTAAAAAACAATAGGCTTACTTTATGTCCGCTTGATTCAGCCATGCTGTGTTGATCGGAAAAACACTCTATGCTGTTTCTACCGAGCTGAATATCGGATTGACATATGGCAAGTATATTGCACAATAGAACAGAAAAAACTGGTTTTTCATCGATAAAAACCAAGTTTATCGGCCGACAAACCTGTTTTTTCGCCGATAAACTTGTTTTTCACTAATAAACCAGGTTTTTCGAATTTGATTGTCATAGTTTTTTGAAAAACCAGGTTTCTCCACCAAGAAACCTGGTATGACAATCAAATTAAAAAAACCTGTTTTTTCAATCAAAAACCAAGTTTATCAAATCAAAAAACCAAGTAAATGAAGTTTATCGATTTGATTGTCATAGTTTTTGATAAACCTGGTTTATCAGCCGAAAAACCAAGTTTATCAAAAAACTCTGACAATCGAATTGATAAACCTGGTTTTTGAATTTGAAAAAAAACCCTGGTTTTTCGATAAAAAAGTCATGTTTTTTCGATTGAAAAAACAGGTTTTTCTACTCTATTGTGCAATATACTTGCCATACAAGTGTCCAACACACTTACAACATTTTGCTAGTAGACACAAGCTATAAATAATAACGCCAGTTTTCACCCTGGTTATCCGCTCATACAAAGTTCCAGACTTTTACTTGTACACGGTTTATGACATGCTGTTAAAGGTTTGTGGTAAAAACAATGCAGCTTTCTTAGTCATTTATCTTTTTCATCGCTAAACAGTCCTTCAACAAAATAATTCCCTGTGATTCACGGATAAGAAGCTATTATTACTGCTCAATGATGACGTTTGATAGTCACCTTTAAAAAAGGGGAAAAAACACAGTGATTTATTGTGCGAAAACACAATCTCAGAGAAGTCCTGTAAAATCTGATTTCAGATGCTTCCCCAGTAAGACTTACACAGGGTCAGATTTACCATCTGGCCAGATAGCCCAGGCCCCCAAAATGATATTCTCTTTTCATTGAAATTGTATCATTGGTAGCAGATTTTTGTTGGTATTTTAATGCATAATAACTAAATAGCTGATGTGGTTAAGGGGGTACTACACCCCTGGCCAATTTTGTGCCTATTTTTGCATTTTTCTCAAAAATTATAGCGCATTGGTGACAAGTAATATAAGATATGTATATTATAGGGGCAAGGACTACAACTGCTGCACTGAAAATTCAGCAACTCAAGGCAAGTAGTTATTGATTTATTGATCAAATATTGGTTTTCCCTCATTTTTGACTGTAACTCCACAACTGTTGTCTGTGCTGAAATAAAATTTCCAGTGCAGTAGTTGTAGTCCTTGCCCCTATAATATACATATCATACTTGTCACCAATGCGCTATAATTTTTGAGAAAAATGCAAAAATAGGCAAAAAATTGGGCAGGGGTGTAGTACCCCCTTAAGGAGGGAGTATATCAGCTATCACATACTCTTTGAATTTTGACAATTGACCACTGCGGGGTGGGAGGAAGAGGGGGGCACGTGCCCTGGGTACCACCTTGAGGGGCAGCATCGATTCTGCGCCCCTCCAAGCGATGAAAGTCAAAATTTTCATGCGCTTTGTGTATCACAAATACTTATTTAAAAGATCAATTTTTTGAAAGTCGTAAAATGTTTTTTAAACGTGTTTATCTCCTTCGTATAACCAACATTTAAATGTTATTAAAATGTTTCGACCAAAACCAAAACATGTTTATAACCTGTTTATAATGTTTTAAAAACATTTTTGTGTTTGCTGGATTTCTTAGTGGAAAGGTTGGTAAACCGGTCGGCCGGTTTACCAACCTTTCCGCTAAGAAACTCCTCTGGGTTGACACAACAATGATATTTTTGCTAAAATCCAGCAATTTGTATGTATAAAAACCGTAATCATGATAATCATGATAACCTTGTCCTTGTCAAGACAAGTACTACCTGTCACGAATTGGGCTATTCCATTTAAAATCCACACTACCCCTGTGGAAGATTCTGGAAATATCTTCCACAGAGGGAGTATGAATTTCAAATAGAACTGGCACATTAGGCAGCTCCATTTGAAACTCACCCTCCCTCTGTGAAAGATTCAGGTTGAAGCTTTCTCAGAGGGTGTATGAAATTCAAATGGAGCTGGAATGTGCTTATTCCATTTAAAATTCATACTCCCTCTGGGACTCTAGTTTCCAAAATCTTCCACAGGGGTAGTGTGGATTTCAATTGGAATAGCCTGTTGCAACAATTTATTTTTATCTTATTTTTAATACCTCTAATCACTGCTGTCATATTTGGATTAAAAAAATTTACATAACATATCACCGACCATCAGGCTTTAGCAAGGATTTGCTGGACTTGTCCAAAAATAAATAATATTATCATATGGATTTACAAAAGAGAGATTGAAGAATTTGAAGACTATATTCCTGATTTTACTGATAAAAATAATTGACATTCAGTGTCAGCATGGTCAGTGGAGATTTTCATGCCACTCACAGGGTGTTACGTGTAGATCGTGTCTTACTCGCTACCCATATTTTAACATGGGTGTGCCTATTATAGCGCCAAATAAAACTGTAACTTTGTGAGCCTTTACTCACCAACTTTCATGTACATGATTTCAGATCAACATCCTATGGGCCAGTTTCTCACAGCTTGAGTAGAGGCAAAGGTTTGTAGGTCAGAGGGCTAGCCAAACCAAAGTACAGTTGACTTAGCCTAAGTCTTAGGAAGATTTTCATCATTGACAACATTAACATTTGTTGATGACCTATTTGGGGGGTGCAAAATGAGCTTTAAGTTGCAAGTTGGTAGTTTGGAGATGTCCTTGATGCTGTGTTGTGTTCTTTGATCCACACTACCTGCTCAAGCCAATAGTATGCCTGTATGTCCTTTGTGAATGGGGGCATAATGGGTCATTCACGAAGGACATACTACTGGGTACAGGTATGGGGCAAACAAAAAAACATCAACTAAGTCAGCCGGGATGTCTCTAAACTACCAACATGCGACTTTACGCTCATTTTGTGGAAGCAGATCACATAGCATGCATAGTGGTCAGCTCTATAGAGATGTAAAGGACTCTGGTCAAGCCATTGACTGACAGAAGGTCAAGCTAAATCCACACCCTTTTATCTTTCATCTTCCCACAAGACAATAGATCAAACTCACCACAAAATGATTAAAAATGTTTTGATTTCATATTTACTGGATCATAAGCACTGATAAAACAGTATTTGTTACCCAGAAAAAAATAACATATTCATTAATTCATCATCGTAAATGCTATAAAATGCTGGCATCTATATTACATATCATATATCATAAATAATGCAATGTATAATCTGACAATATTATGAGGAAACCGTTCTTCTTTCTTAGACAAAATATTATGCAATGTTTTTCCATTTAATATTTAATCTCTTAAGGGTGGTCAATGAAGAGATATCAGTATGTCAGTGAAACAAAGGGGAAAGAAAAATAGCTGCCTTATGCCATTACAGGGTGGGGGGAGTGGGGTGGGGGTGGGAGGGGACCATATGGCAGCGGTTCCCAAATTGTGTGTTGCAACCCTTTTTGGGGTTGATGACTCTTCCAAAAGGGGTCGTGGGACTTGCCAAAAAACAACAACTCCTTGCATTAAGGTACAGGGAGTATGGGTTTCAAAATGATTAGCACTGACCAATTACATTAGAAAAACATACTCCCCCTGTGGAAGATGTTTCCAAAATCTTGCACAGGGTAGTGTCCAGCACAGCTTCGCAAGACTTATCTCACCAAAATGGAGCTATGAAAGACTCTTTTTGGCCAAATTTAACACACATTTGATAAATTTTCCTCCAAATTTTGGGGACATTTCAAAAATGTTGGCTACAGTGAGGCAAAATTGAGCTATTTTCCGAAAAATGGGCTATTTTCTGAAAAAATTTAGAAAATTTTGAAGAAAGGACCTATCCAAACACCAAAATTGGCCTAGAAAAAGAAGTCATTGATATATACCAAAAAACTGAAAATGCTACCCATGTCTGTGGCACGTCCTCAAATGGTTATTTGTACTGAGTACCACCCTGCGGGTTTTCCTGGTTTTATTCTGTGTAAGCTTCAGTTCACAGCTCCAAAAGCCCCCTTGTACCAGTATGTCTTCAGCTCCGAAAGACTGTGGAAAGACCCACCATTTCAGTTCAAAAACAAAATAAGAAGAGGCAGCTATGGGGAGATCCGGTCTGACCAAATCTCAGTCCTGGGTAATGGCTGATAGCATCGTTTTGTAGCTGATAGTTGCAGGTATTAGTGGGCAAGAATCTAGGGCCAAATCAACACCATTAACCATGAGTGAGTGTTGCTATAACAGAACAAGATATTCATCAGCTTTAGAGAAAGTCAAAATTATCGGGTGAGCAGGCCAATAGCTAGGATTTATTCTGATGAGTTGGCAGAGTGGGGGATAAAACTGGCTCGCATGTATAAAGTGTATAAAGTGGACTATTTTGAACTCTTAAAGGGGCATAGTCCAATCTTTTCATGTTCTGTTTTCTTATCTTACATTCCGGCCAACAATTAAAACAATATGTTTCAAAATTTCGAGTTGGTTTGCTCCAACTATTTTGATATGAGAAGCAAAAATGTGCATAACAATGTCCCATATGTGACACGATCTGGTCCATGGGGGCCAAAGGAGGCATTTTTGAAAACTGAGTTACTGTAATTATTATATATTATACATACAATAGGCTATCATTTACTGAAAACACCAAAGGTCTAGCATACTTGATTCTAAAGTTATAAAAATTTTTGATGCCTATTTTCTTATGTATTTCATTGTTTTTTTACTCCATATTTTTACCTTTATCTCAGTTTCAAATTTGCCCCCATGGACCAGATCATGTCACATATGATATTACATACACTACAAGTGCGGTTACCACAATTCACCATGTTTGTATTCACACCATCTAAAAGAAGTTACAACTAAAAAGGAAATTCCCCCATCTTTCAAGTGAAACAATTTCACAATTTTAGTTGGGTGGTAAAAAAGGATGTCAGTCATCAAGAAAGGTTGTACACTCCCCATCCTGACTGGTCTAATGACTCCTTGTATAACCCAGCAAACACAAAGTGTTTTACAGAAAACATTTAAAAGTCGGGCTATGGACAGGGTATAAAACATTTTATAACATTTAGAAAATATTCTTGAAAATGTGATACAAATGTAATACTAAAACATTTTGTAATAACATTTTGAGAACATTTTTAAAATGTTGTTGTAGTGTTTTCTCATATGTGACATGATCAAGGGGAATGAGTCGCATGTCGACCCTGGTCGAAAATGAGTTTTACACATATTTCTAAAGAGGACATGTAGAGCTTCAAGAAACTGAAAAACACATGTTGATACAACATTTCTTTGCAAAGTTACGTCAATTTATCAATTGCTGAAAACAATAGAAAACACTTTCTTTGCCAATATCTCAAAATCAATGTTAGCGACATCCGACTCATTTCCCTTGATCGTGTCTCATATAAAATGCTGTAAAAACATTTTATTACCTTTATACATTTAAAATGTTACTAAAATGTTTTGACCAAAACCAATACATATCTAAAACATGTTGATAACATTTTACAAACATTTTTGTGATTGCTGGGTAACTTTACACTACAAAAACAGTTTTGTCCAACAATGTGCCATGTCAAAGTAAAATGGACTTTACTGTATATATCCATTTTAACATGCTGAATCAAATCAAATCAAATCAAATCAAACCAAATCACTGCTACTGAGACACACATACTGTACATTTGTAAACTACAGAAAACAGTAAACTACAAAAGATGAGTGTCCCTTTAGTATTGACCCATTCCAGTTTAAACCCCCTACAGAAGACATGACCTTAATCTTCCAAACAGGGAGTGTGAATTTCAAATAGGATTACCTGAACGGGTGACTCCATTTGAAATTCACACACCTGTGTGTAAGATTAAGGTCATGTATACCATAGGGGGTGTATGGATTTCAACTGGAATAGCCCATTATAACAAATCTACACAGATCAAAGAGATTATACCAAAAGAATGCCAACTCAGAGTTGCACATGCGTAACACTATGACAACTCCACCAGCTTGGTCTGTCCCGCTTGGAGACCAAAAAAGTGTAGCTCTCACATTTTTCTGCAAGAGCTAGAAATTGAACAATAATTTGAATCTCTGAGATTGAGAGTTACAGAGGTTTGTGGCTCTTAGCTCTTTACAGCATGTGGCACTCGGAGTTGGGGTGGGGGGGGGGGGTGGGAGAGGGTACTCAAGTTTGGTTTGGGTACACGGTTGTTTGATGGGATCATTTATTAATTTTTCAAACAAAACATCATGTACAACCAAATTTTAGGCTTAAACAGCCACAAGTAATATCATGTTTTATGTATACAGATGCTTTTGAGTCATTCTCAACTTTAATTTCCCCTCTTTTACAAAATTATTCACTTTTATTTTTTTTGGATATAAAATGTATCTATTAATGACAAAATAGGTGGCGCTATTTAGTTACTGAAAACTACTCTTTCAAGCTTTCAATACAAATAATTCCTTTTATCGTTTGATCAAATATGTTTATAAAATTTCCTTGTTGCTTGTTTCACCTATTCCAGGTGTTTTAATGGCAGTATTAATCACCTAACCCTTGCAAATAACGAAATATGATTTAGGATAAATAGCGCCATCTATAGTTAGCATTTAGTTAATAATGAAGCCAATTCTATATACATCAAACAACCGTGGGTAGGGGTGTGCTGCTGAGAATTTGAAAGGGGACCCATCAATATAACAATTTTTCAAGAAATCTGGACCCAACAATATACCAAAATTCAAATACTAATTGTCTTAATTTTTACAAAACTTCCTCCAAATTTGTTGGGAAATTTCAAACATGTTAGCTACAGTGAGACAAAATTGGGCTATTTTCCAACAGAATTGAGAAATTTTTGAAAAAAAGGGCTCATCCATATACCAAAATTGGCCTAGAAAATAGATATACCAAAAAGCTGAAAATGCTACCCATGTTTGCGGCACATCCCCATATGGTCATTAGTACCCCTTCCCAGGGTAACACTCAGCCACACCGCATCAGGACAACATTTCACACACAGAATTCAACAAGCATGCACTTGAATATGAAGTTATATTTGCGCATGGTGATTAAATTTGGAAGTATACTATTTTGCACTCCATGAGTGACACACAAACATAGCAGATTAATTGGTTCTAGTTGGGTATAATTTCTTTGATTACAGCAAATCTATACAGTTCCACACTTTTTACTTCTCAAATAGACCTACAACACTGTCTCTACATCAACTCCATTTTGAGAAAATTTTGTGCAGGTTTATTGGGGATGGACATGTACTTGTTGTCACTAGAAAGCCCATTATTTTCTGAATATGTTGGGTCGATCCTTCAAGTAATTATTTTGTGTAAGCTAATCCTAACCCAATGTTCCTAACCATAATCCTAACCTTAATCCTAACCATAATTCTCTTGTAAAATGACATGAAGGAATAACCAAATACTGGTATCAAACTCTCATTTTAGCCAAAATTGGAGACAAGGCAGTGTTGCACAGACAGAGCCCTCGAAGTGTGGATCTGGAAGTATCTAACTCAATAGTTTTTATTCATTTTAAAATACATATTATTCTACATTTACAAGAAAATGCAAATAAATTAATAATACACTGACCCCATTGTCTACTTTAAACAGCTAGAACCTTGGAAAAAGTGCACTTGTTTAATTATAACTTAAACAGAATTCAACAAACAACGTATTAATACTAAGCTGTATTGGCATCTTGATGTTAAGATATGCAACGAAAACTTCTATCTCAGTATCTTCAAATCAATTAATTTTCCTTTCTTACGCAAATCAAAATGACAAACAGCGACAAACTGCTTTGAAACCTGCCTCCAACTTCAAACTGGACAGTATGAATTAAAGATAAACGTAACTGACCACAAGAATAAGACAGAGAGAAAAAGTACATTTCCGTCATCAATAGATCTGTTTTTCAGATTTCAGTACAAATCTGTTTGCCCATGAGGTATTGCTTCAGTGGAAAGAAAAAAATATCAAGTGCAGTTTAATGGAAAGATTTATAAGGCACTTTTTCAAGATAACCAAAGCTAATTTGTAAAAATAGAAGGGGAACTATTTGGTTCTTAGCAACATGTGGCTGTTCCATTTGAAATATGCACTCCCCTTTTTGAAGATTTAACTTAAGTCTTGTGCAGAAGGAGTATGGGTTTCAAAGAGAATGGACAACTTGAAATACTCACTCTAGGGGAATATTTTAAAGATAGGCCTACATATAAAATTAGGTATAATCCTGGTATACCCTGCGCACAAGTATAACCATAACTATAACCCTAATCCTAACCCCAACCCTAACCCTAAAATACAGGGTGCACAAGGTAAACCAGAATTATTCTGCAAAGAATAGTGAAAACAAAAACACACTAAATGTAAATAAATTGATAAATACACTGACCCATATGAAAGAAAATCAAGGAAAATTTAACAACCCGGACTATAAATCATGATTTCTATAACTGCATCATGCGTGCATGAAATCAAAATTTTGTTGTGCTAAGGCGATCTAGCAGTAAGCACCTTTTTGAACATGTTGAAGTAATTTCAGGTTAAGCTGCATCTTATTTAATAAGTCAACATTGCTTTTTTTTACGAGTCGCTTGTAAACGTCATACTAGTAAGTTTAGTTAGCTGGACGATCCAAACTTTGGTCTTGCCCATCCTCCTGCCCCTGCAGACCTGCCAACTGTCCCTCATTTTGAGGGACTGTCCCTCATTTGGGGTTTACCAAAGTGAAAATAAGGGACAGTCCTGTTTTCTGACAATTTCAGTAACTGGCAAATTTAAATGTAAGAACAGCAGAAAATGGTGAAAATGTCACTTTAAAATTTGCTATATCATTCTCTTTAGTCTATTGTGATAAATTCAGACCTGCAAAACCTTCTGAATTCTGAAAGTATTGCACACCTCAAGTCTTTGAATTTGTATATTTATATATACCTGGTTTAAATACATGTACAAGATTTTGGTCTCAATGTCCCTCATTCTGAATTTGGTAGGTTGGCAGGTGTGCAGTGCAGGGGTATACCTCAATAATAGTATGTGAGTCAAAAAAATATGTCAGACCAAAATTGGGTCACTTGTAATAAAGTTTTGGAACTGCTGGTATAGGGCCCCCCCCCACAATCCAAATAATGTGCAACACACTGGATGTATGGGTAGAGTTCAAACTCTATTCGCCCTTTGCACGGATCCGCCATCTTGCTACCAAAACGAGGTTCTCCCTGCAAGTGCATGCGCAAAATGTGCATTTTTGTTTCTTGTGCTTTTCTAGCAACATGCCAGAAGACTTTTGCGTCGTGTATGTGATACTTAAAGCACTCATTTGACAGGTGTATGCACACACACAGCACACACTTTGCAGGTAGAACCTCCTTTTGAGATGACCGTGCGATCGGCCCATAGATAAGTCTGTTACACTCTAAATAGCCACTTGTCATGCTTACTGAACACACTCAACAAATTATATGAACCATTTATTTTTTCTTAAATTTCCCTTTGCTTCCTTTCTTCTTCTTCTTGTTACCAACAATAGAGGGCATCATTTTCCTCTTCTTCGCAGTTACCAGACTACCGGTATCAAGTCCACTACTGTATTCAGATATCCCTGATTTGCCCTTCCTACTGCCGGATGATTTGGACATCTTGTCTCTTCCAGGCCTGCAAAGAAAGACAAAATATAGAGAAAGAAGAACATTGTGTTTAGTTCATTTTTGCAATTTAGATGATTAAAAAGTGGGGTTTTCAATCTCATCTATTGGGCTGTTCCAACTGAATTCCACACACCCCCTACGGAAGACATGACCTTAATCTCCCACACAGGGAGTGTGGGAGATTAAGGTCATGTCTCCCACACTCCCCTGTGTGGGAGATTAAGGTCGTGTCTTCCACACAGGGAGTGTGAATTTAAAATGGAGTCGCCCATTCTGGTAACCCCATTTAAATTTCGTACTCCCTGTGTGGAAGATTAAGGTCATGTCTTCCATGGAGGGTATAATGGACTTTAACTACAATAGCCCATTGATGAATAGTAATCAGGTACATCTACACAACAATTAATGTAAGATTGATCCTTTTAGAACAGGTGTTAAAACAAATAAACAAAAACAAACAAGCAAGCAAGCAAGCAAGCAAACCCTACAATCAGTATTCGCTTAACCTGGATTTTTTCCCAGTTTAGTATCATATGGCCGCATGGGCAGTTTATTTAATATTTACACATTTTGCTTTCTTCCATAGATAGCAGCTTGGTTTAACACACACACACACACACACCCCCACCCACCATGTTATCTTCAGAAGATAACAATTTGTTTCACTACACACATATCCAGCATGCTATCTTCAGTAGATAACAATTTGCTTCACTATACACAAACATCCAGCATGTTATCTTCAGAAGATAACAATTTGTTTCACTACACACACATCCAGCATGCTATCTTCAGTAGATAACAATTTACTTCAAGACACACAAACAGTCAGTATTGATTCAATGTTATCTTCAGTAGATAGCGGTTAGCTTCCCTACACACATCCAGCATGCTATCTTCAGTAGAAAACAACATGCTTCACTACACACACAGCCAGCATGCTATCTTCAGTAGATAACAATTTGCTTCACTATACACAAACATCCAGCATGTTATCTTCAGAAGATAACAATTTGTTTCACTACACACACATCCAGCATGCTATCTTCAGTAGATAACAATTTACTTCAAGACACACAAACAGTCAGTATTGATTCAATGTTATCTTCAGTAGATAGCGGTTAGCTTCCCTACACACATCCAGCATGCTATCTTCAGTAGAAAACAACATGCTTCACTACACACACATCCAGCATGCTATCTTCAGTAGATAACAATTTACTTCAAGACACACAAACAGTCAGTATTGATTCAATGATATCTTCAGTAGATAGCGGTTAGCATCCAGCATGCTATCTTCAGTAGAAAACAACATGCTTCACTACACACACAGCCAGCATGCTATCTTCAGTAGATAACAATTTGCTTCACTATACACAAACATCCAGCATGTTATCTTCAGAAGATAACAATTTGTTTCACTATACACATATCCAGCATGCTATCTTCAGTAGATAACAATTTGCTTCAAAGACACACAAACAGTCAGTATTGATTCAATGTTATCTTCAGTAGATAGTGGTTAGCTTCCCTACACACATCCAGCATGCTATCTTCAGTAGATAACAATTTGCCTCAAGACACACACATCCAGCATGCTATCTTCAGTAGATAACAATTTGCTTCAAGACACACACATCCAGCATGCTATCTTCAGTAGATAACAACTTGCCTCAAGACACACACATCCAGCATGCTATCTTCAGCAGATAACAATTTGCCTCAAGACACACACATCCAGCATGCTATCTTCAGTAGATAACAACTTGCCTCAAGACACACATCCAGCATGCTATCTTCAGTAGATAACAATTTGCTTCACTATACACAAACATCCAGCATGTTATCTTCAGAAGATAACAATTTGCTTCACTATACACATACATCCAGCATGCTATCTTCAGTAGATAACAATTTGCCTCAAGACACACAAATCCAGCATGCTATCTTCAGTAGATAACAACTTGCCTCAAGACACACACATCCAGCATGCTATCTTCAGTAGATAACAATTTGCTTCACTATACACATACATCCAGCATGCTATCTTCATTAGATAACAATTTGCTTCACTATACATACACATCCAACATGCTATCTTCAGTAGATAGCGGTTAGCTTCCCTACACACATACATCCAGCATGTTATCGTCAGTAGATAACAATTTGCTTCACTACACACACAGCCAGCATGCTATCTTCAGTAGATAACAATTTGCTTCACTATACACAAACATCCAGCATGTTATCTTCAGAAGATAACAATTTGTTTCACTATACACATATCCAGCATGCTATCTTCAGTAGATAACAATTTACTTCAAGACACACAAACAGTCAGTATTGATTCAATGATATCTTCAGTAGATAGCGGTTAGCTTCCCTACACACATCCAGCATGCTATCTTCAGTAGAAAACAACATGCTTCACTACACACACAGCCAGCATGCTATCTTCAGTAGATAACAATTTGCTTCACTATACACAGCCAGCATGCTATCTTCAGTAGATAACAATTTGCTTCACTATACACATATCCAGCATGCTATCTTCAGTAGATAACAATTTGCTTCACTACACACACAGCCAGCATGCTATCTTCAGTAGATAACAATTTGCTTCACTATACACAAACATCCAGCATGTTATCTTCAGAAGATAACAATTTGTTTCACTATACACATATCCAGCATGCTATCTTCAGTAGATAACAATTTGCTTCACTATACATACACATCCAACATGCTATCTTCAGTAGATAACAATTTGCTTCACTATACACAAACAGTCAGTATTGATTCAATGATATCTTCAGTAGATAGCGGTTAGCTTCCCTACACACATCCAGCATGCTATCTTCAGTAGAAAACAACATGCTTCACTACACACACAGCCAGCATGCTATCTTCAGCAGATAACAATTTGCTTCACTACACACACATCCAGCATGCTATCTTCAGTAGATAACAATTTGCTACACTACACACACATCCAGCATGCTATCTTCAGCAGATAACAATTTGCTTCACTACACACACATCCAGCATGCTATCTTCAGTAGAAAACAACATGCTTCACTACACACACATCCAGCATGTTATCGTCAGTAGATAACAATTTCCTTCACTATACACATCCAGCATGCTATCTTCAATGCTATGATTCAATGATATCTTCAGTAGATAGCGGTTAGCTTCCCTACACACATCCAGCATGCTATCTTCAGTAGAAAACAACATGCTTCACTACACACACATCCAGCATGTTATCGTCAGTAGATAACAATTTGCTTCACTATACACATCCAGCATGCTATCTTCAGTAGATAACAATTTGCTACACTACACACACATCCAGCATGCTATCTTCAGCAGATAACAATTTGCTTCACTACACACACATCCAGCATGCTATCTTCAGTAGAAAACAACATGCTTCACTACACACACATCCAGCATGTTATCGTCAGTAGATAACAATTTCCTTCACTATACACATCCAGCATGCTATCTTCAGTAGATAACAATTTGCTACACTACACACACATCCAGCATGCTATCTTCAGCAGATAACAATTTGCTTCACTACACACACATCCAGCATGCTATCTTCAGTAGAAAACAATTTGCCTCAAGACACACACGTCCAGCATGCTATCTTCAGTAGATAACAATTTGCTTCACTACACACATCCAGCATGCTAGCTTCAGTAGATAACAATTTGCTTCACTATACACATACATCCAGCATGTTATCGTCAGTAGATAACAATTTGCTTCACTACACACACAGCCAGCATGCTATCTTCAGTAGATAACAATTTGCTTCACTATACACAAACATCCAGCATGTTATCTTCAGAAGATAACAATTTGTTTCACTATACACATATCCAGCATGCTATCTTCAGTAGATAACAATTTGCTTCACTATACATACACATCCAACATGCTATCTTCAGTAGATAACAATTTGCTTCACTATACACAAACATCCAGCATGTTATCTTCAGAAGATAACAATTTGTTTCACTATACACACATCCAGCATGCTATCTTCAGTAGATAACAATTTACTTCAAGACACACAAACAGTCAGTATTGATTCAATGATATCTTCAGTAGATAGCGGTTAGCTTCCCTACACACATCCAGCATGCTATCTTCAGTAGAAAACAACATGCTTCACTACACACACAGCCAGCATGCTATCTTCAGCAGATAACAATTTGCTTCACTACACACACATCCAGCATGCTATCTTCAGTAGAAAACAATTTGCCTCAAGACACACACATCCAGCATGCTATCTTCAGTAGATAACAATTTACTTCAAGACACACAAACAGTCAGTATTGATTCAATGATATCTTCAGTAGATAGCGGTTAGCTTCCCTACACACATCCAGCATGCTATCTTCAGTAGAAAACAACATGCTTCACTACACACACATCCAGCATGTTATCGTCAGTAGATAACAATTTGCTTCACTATACACATCCAGCATGCTATCTTCAGTAGATAACAATTTGCTACACTACACACACATCCAGCATGCTATCTTCAGCAGATAACAATTTGCTTCACTACACACACATCCAGCATGCTATCTTCAGTAGAAAACAACATGCTTCACTACACACACATCCAGCATGTTATCGTCAGTAGATAACAATTTCCTTCACTATACACATCCAGCATGCTATCTTCAGTAGATAACAATTTGCTACACTACACACACATCCAGCATGCTATCTTCAGCAGATAACAATTTGCTTCACTACACACACATCCAGCATGCTATCTTCAGTAGAAAACAATTTGCCTCAAGACACACACGTCCAGCATGCTATCTTCAGTAGATAACAATTTGCTTCACTACACACATCCAGCATGCTAGCTTCAGTAGATAACAATTTGCTTCACTATACACATACATCCAGCATGTTATCGTCAGTAGATAACAATTTGCTTCACTACACACACAGCCAGCATGCTATCTTCAGTAGATAACAATTTGCTTCACTATACACAAACATCCAGCATGTTATCTTCAGAAGATAACAATTTGTTTCACTATACACATATCCAGCATGCTATCTTCAGTAGATAACAATTTACTTCAAGACACACACATCCAGCATGCTATCTTCAGTAGATAACAACTTGCCTCAAGACACACACATCCAGCATGCTATCTTCAGTAGATAACAATTTACTTCAAGACACACAAACAGTCAGTATTGATTCAATGATATCTTCAGTAGATAGCGGTTAGCTTCCCTACACACATCCAGCATGCTATCTTCAGTAGAAAACAACATGCTTCACTACACACACATCCAGCATGCTATCTTCAGTAGAAAACAACATGCTTCACTACACACACATCCAGCATGTTATCGTCAGTAGATAACAATTTGCTTCACTATACACATCTAGCATGCTATCTTCAGTAGATAACAATTTGCTACACTACACACACATCCAGCATGCTATCTTCAGTAGATAACAATTTGCTACACTACACACACATCCAGCATGCTATTTTCAGCAGATAACAATTTGCTTCACTACACACACATCCATCATGCTATCTTCAGTAGATAATAATTTGCTTAAATACGCACGAACACCATGCTATCTTCAGTAGATAACAATTTCCTTCACTACATACACATCCAGCATGCTATCTTCAGTAGATAACAATTTGCTTCACTACACACACATCCAACATGCTATCGTCAGTAGATAACAATTTGCTTCAAGACACACAAACAGCCATTTTGATTCCATATACAATCACAAATATAGTTCTTCCAATACCTAACTCATATAAACTAGATATGTCAATATACATGTATTTGACTTTTCTACATCCTTACAAATGAACAGATTGATATATTCTCATATTAGTAGGTATTTTACATTAAAAATAAACTTTTGAGTTGCAACATCCTTATGCAACAAACGGACACCTTTGAAAATTATAATTTTGTTGAAAGTGCAAATGAAGTGCCAACTACCTAATGATAAATTTACTTTCAATTTTACAAAGTCAAACACTATTTATAAATGAGCAAATACTCTTCAAAATCCAAACTACAGCATCATCCACAATTGCACAATCCGACAATCACCTGTACACCAGCACATTACAAAGTGAACTTGTTCTACTAGCGATGCAACTGATATCAACACAATTTCCAAGCATGCAAATGTTGTATACAATGCAAACACAGTCGAAGATGGCAAACTTTGGCAGAAGGAATGAGAAAATCGCAAGTTGCTGAGGTTGTGTAAACTCGCTTAACTATCTTATGATCCGCCCCGCTGCACAAGTCAACACCGTCCTTCTGTTTTACACTCAATTTTGTATTTGAGACGCTTTAATTTCTATCAATATTAGATTTTCCGTATGATTTCACGCATGGAAAACACTAGGCCTCTCTTCCTCATCATACAGGGACTTGGGGTAAGTGGAGATAATATCAGTAGAGGCAAACTGGGACTGCTGAATAAACACCAACTCAAATGGTGATATCTCCACCATTAATTGGTAGAGATATTATATTAAAGACAGTTTAACTTTTGATGTTCAGGCTGGAGTCAATGATGACTGTAATGTTATTAAATGGCAAACTGTTTAATACCACTGTGTGTGAGATATAAAATTAAAAAACAGTCACACTCTAAAAGGGTAGATCCATTGCTTTCCCACGTTGCTTAGAAAAATATATTATCCTATATCAGAAGTGTGTCATTCTGTGTATAACATAACACATGATAAAGAAGGTCATACGTCACACATCGTCATCATCCCTATATCGTTGTGTCAAAAATTGCAGTGAGAGTACAGCGAATCCTCTCGTTTTTCAACAGCTACGCAGGGCGATTTTGTTCGAGATAGGCCGAGCGACTCAGGCTAAGCATACCATTTACACCATATGACTATCATATGAGATACCACAGAGTTTCTATATTCTACACATTATTACGATTTGTGAATGCTCTAGTACCCCATATGATGTTGCTATTACAAGAAAATTCGATTTATTTTCAGGTAAAACCCAGGTTTTGTTTCCAGTACACCAACTTGAAATGCAATACACTAATTAGCGGCGACTGCTGTTTGTTGTGTATATATTTTACTGCATTTTATCCGTAAAGATTTTTAAATCGCCGTAAAAATTTTGATATATTTAATTTTGAGAATTACAATTATACTTTATAAGTATAAAGGAACACATTTAGCCCAATCAGATCCAATTAAGATCCAGGTGCTTGTATAGAATATTCAATCACAAGTCCTATAACACAATGCATATGTAAACTTTCTTTATCTGTGTCAATAATAGAATATTGATTTCAATACCTCACCAACGGAGTATGGAGCTGTATGGAAAAAAATATTTATAATACAGGGTGTTGACACTGTGCGTCACCTAATGACATTTGAATGGATCTAGGAGCATTGTAGAAGTTTGTTTAAAATAGGTGAAAATGTATCAAAAATGATTTTTTCCAGTTTAGTATCACATAGTTCACTTAATATTTACTAATTTTGCTTTCTTCCATACATAGCAGTTTGGTTTACTCCACACACACATTCAGCATGCTATCTTCAGTAGATAACAATTTGCTTAAACACACACAAACAGCTATTATTGATTCAATGCTATCTTCAGTAGATAGCAGTTTGCTTCACTACACACACAGCCAGCAATGCCATCTTCAGTGAATAACAATATGCTTCAATGCACATGAAGCCATTATTGATTCAATGCTACCCTCAGTAGATAACAATTTGCTTCACTACACACAGCCAGCATGCTATCTTCAGTAGATAACAATTTGCTTCAACACACATGAAGCCAAATGTTATTGATTCAATGCTATCTTCAGTAGATAGCAGTTTGCTTCACTACACATGCAGCCAGCAATGCCTGTTGCTGCCGGGGGTCCAGGGGCCCGCTTAAGGGCCCCTGGTGGGGTCCAGGGGCAACACCCCTCTGCCTTCAAGGGGGCAAATCCCCTTGAAGGCAGAGGGGTTTTACACACTTGAGCACCACTGGAGATGCAATTTCATGGGGTAAAATGCAAAAATGAGAAACTGTTAAAATACTTCACTTTATTTTGAAAATCCGGATTTTTTTTTTTTTTTTAAATCACAAAAATCTGGAAATCCAGAAAAATCCGGAAAAATCACACCCCTGTAATATACATATTTTACTTGTCCCCAATGCGCTATAATTTTTAAGAAAAAAAAGCAAAAATAGGCACAAATTTGGGCAGGGGTGTAGTACCCCCTTAAATGAATAGACCTGATTGCTCTGACACAGGAGCTACTTTTCTGCAAGGGTGTTGTATCCGAGGTAGCTACCTTAAGGTTATTAATTATTTTTAACTGTTGTGATTTGGTAGTTCACAGCATCTTACGAATGGTAGTGAGCTTGGTAAAAACTGCATTGCTCAATTCATAGCGAGCGTGTAGAAGAATGAAAATATCACAGATATATTTTTATAGGTGCTGCGGTTCTTGACTTACGTTGTGAAGAGGGCTGAAACAACAACACTTTTGTAAAACGTACATAACTCATTAACAACAATAAATTAAGCAAGTTTATAAAGTATACGATTTGTAGAATGAACTTTTACAAAACATCAATGTGTTAATTTTCAATAATATATGGATCTAGATAATAAAAATCGATTTTTAGGTTGCTTCGACCAACAATACCTCGTCTACCCTTAATGTATGAAGTACCCTTTAGCCATTGGAAAATTGATCGACAAAACATTTATTCCTCCTGATTTTAAGAGAGAAAGAGAAATGGATTTGTATGCATTAACAGGTATAATTAATAATACACTTCTAACTATAACTCGACAAGAGTCCCAAATTTTTTTCTCCCAGTTCCCACACATATTTCCAAACAGAAGCATATGTTCCATTTTACCCCTTAAAAGCCAGCAATATGTTGAAGAAAACAGCAAACATGTGCCCAAGAAGATATCAGCTTTTAACTTCCCCACATAACTTTTGACCTAAACACAAAACTTCAGCGAGCACAAAAAATGATCATCCCTACCCCATATGGCCCGCAGTCAATCATAACAACCAATATTTGCCAACAACTTATTCATTGTAAAATGACTCACCGATTGCTACTGGAAAAAAAAAGGTCACAACAGTTCATGTCTGTGTGTCCACTACGCTGGCTGAAAAACAAGCCGGGAATTTCCCATAGGAATTCCCCCTTTTAAGATGCTGCCCTCGTGAGGGATAGCAAAGCTAACAGTAATTACTGGGACAAACTACCGCAAATTGTCCTTATATTTGTACAGAGCATATTAATAGTGATCAAGACAGTTTCATCTGCAAACCAATAGTTGTGCGCAAACATCGAGTGGATATTGTTTACACCAAAGGAGGTTATGGAAAGTAACCACTTGACCAATTATTATACTATTACCATACAATTAATATATATTTTTATGACCGTTAACAATGAAAACAAAAGTAGAGACAGAGCAGAGAGGGCCCAGATGTTGTCTTTCTTGATAAAGTATTATATGTAAAAACTAGATAATTCTAATCCAACTGACCAGCAGGGAACCAAAGGATGGATTGAAAAGGATACAAGTGTGTCACAGTAACAAAGGGTGAGTTTCAAACAGCAAAAATGTGACACAAAATCCAATGGGAGAAAGTGCATTTTTTTGTTTTTACCCACTTTGGATGTTGGGTCACATTTCTGCTGTTTTTAAATAAGTATAATAGTCAACCTAAATCGACTATAGTCATAAGGGGTGGCCATAGTTCTCTCGAGCTTTGCTCTGTTGTGGCGATTTTATTGATCTTTTTATTGTAATTTGATTTTGTTAGTATTGCTAACATGCATTGGCGCTGACCAGTAGTAAATTCAGATTTTCTTTGCTTTACTTCAGTTGTTTGGCTCAAAATTAAAGGGACATATCTGACAGTGAAAGAAATATTTTAATATTTCTTTTACTGTCAGATATGTCCTTTAATTTTAAAATCAGTTTTATTGAAATGGTACAATATGGCTTTAACAACAACCATTCATATAGCATCTTAGTTACAAAAGGGTATGAGAGAAGGAAAAGAGAACATCAGCAAAAGAACAAACAATTCATTGAAACAAATGTCTTGAGAAGAGACTTGAAACTTTCTACATTGGTTTTATGAAGCTATTGATTGAAAGGGTTCTACAACTTAGGAGCAGGCACGGAAACGGCGCTGTCCCCAGCACATTTACACATCCTAGGTTATATTCAAATAAATTAACATCAATTTGATAAAGGGCTGGGGTATGAACGTTTGGGCAGTATTTATTGTGGGACATTAGAGCACATCAGACATATCGAATTGCATTCTGAATACGAAAAATATCATTCTGATATCAAATAATTTTGATTTTTTGAAATTAGCAATTTAATACACATTTTATGGCAAATCATTAAAATTTATATTTTTGATATTTAACAGTACTTGAAGTAAACTTTATAAATCTGATGATTTATACTTAAATGTATGTAGGTGGGATGAAAAGCCGATGATCAATTGAAAATTTTGACCTTTCGTATTGAAGATATGGATTTTTTTCCCCAAAACACCAAAAGAATTTAGGTCTTTTTGGGAAAAAATCCATATCTTCAATATGAAAGGTCAAAATTTTAAATTGACCGTCAGCTTTTTCCTCCCTGCTACATACACTTTAAGAATATGTCATTAGATTTATATAATTTACTTCGAGGACTGTTATATATCAAAATTTGAAAAATATCAAATTTTTATAATTTGTCATAAAATTTGTATTATATTGTAATTTTCAAAAAATGAAAATTATTTGATATCAGAAAGACATGCTTTGTATTCAGAATGCAATTTGATAGGTCTGAGGTGCTCTCATGTCCCATAAAAAATACTGTCGAAACGCAATAAACGCTCATTTTAGATCCCTTAATACGATAAGATTGTCACTAAAGATAATATGTCTTTCTTTTTCAATCAAAACTACTAAAAAAGTCAAAACACCAGACAGTTGGAACATTTATCAAAATAATTGAATAGATTAAAAAAAAGCCACAAAATGAAATATTTACTAATGTTTTATTAGATAAAAACATACACTCTGTCACCACCAACCCTTACAGTAAAGCATGAGAGCTCAAACACAATAGCCACATCAATACGACCAGCCATGCGAGTAATTCCGCATGCGGCAGCCAATCGCTATTACCACCCGCCACTTTTTGCTCATTGAAATGCTGTTCAAATACCATTAGCAAAGATACACTATAATCTGTTTAATTGACAAAGTTTCACCTTTTTCTTAACATCACACAATAGACGACTATCATAATTAGTTAAAGTCGCTTCGGCAATCACCATGTGCATACGCTACCCACTTTCTCATTCATTCATTCATTCATTCATGTATGTGCATACGGCTTATAGCATGATTATACTTTCGTTAGTTGATCTTTTAATAAAAGCAATTAATTTGATACTCTTGAAGCTGTTATGGGGGTTTATGACTTTCAAGGATCCTTTCATATTGCCAGGAAACAAAAAATTAGCCTATATCCCACTGTCCAAATTTTCTTTAAGGCAGCTTTACTTCTGGATATTAAAACCGATTCAAATTACTACATTCAAACTGCACCAATTACCATTTTACCCCTCTCCACACAATGTCGACTGCGCACAACAAGTTCCAAATTTTCTTAAAAATTCAAAAATGTCAGAATTGCATATTTTCATGACCATATTCGGAATCGGCATGAAAACTGCATAAAAATGAGTACAAGCAAGTCTAGTATTGGTTCAGTGATTCTTGAGATAGTGCTTGATATTTTGAAAAAATATCTCAAAACTATGACTTTTTATATTGAAGCCTTAGGAAGGGGTTACAGGTAGGTAACTTTCATTAGGCGTCATCAGATGGTCATAGATTTGTCAAGGATCGGGGTACTCAAGAATTGCGATTCCTTAGGTTGGAATTGGAATCCTTTTTTGGAAATTTCGACTGCATCTTACAAAATTTTGCTGTAATATGTGAACCATCGTACTACACAAAATCAATGGTAATAAATGAACAGGAAATCTGGTTAGTTTGACACAAATTGGTGACATCAATCAATTGACTGGCAAATCATTCAATTAATCAATCATACAATCAATTACCCTACCACATGATCAATAACTGCCAAACTTAAATCTATTTTATGGTATACCTAACTGGTGTTTGTGCAACAATTTTATCATTCAACATAACCCAAAATAACATAAACAATCCACTTTCTTTACTCTATTCGCTGTCGTAGTGTATCATCAAAATCGACCGTTGCCAGGTCAACTGGTTCATGCTATCTGTGTTTGGAACCACGATCGAAATGATCACAACACAAAGCCAATGGGTTGCTAACAGGTGTGCAAACAAAACATTAACCAGTAAGTGAGATGTATTCACTATGACGACAAATAAGAGCAACACTTGCCAATTCAAAGCCTGATCAATCATATTTTTGATCAACCAATCATGATCCACTTGTCAACTTTACATAACAATTCTCCATCACATCCAGCTCTTGTAGTTGATAACCACAACCCCTATGAAAGACACAACCTTAATCTTCCACACAGGGAGTGTGAAATTCAAATGGAGTTACCTAAAATCTCCCACACAGGGAGTGTGAATTTCAAATGAGGTTACCAGAATGGGTCACTCCATTTGAAATCTACACCCCCTGTGTGGACGTTTAAGGTCATGTCTTCCACAGGGGGTGTATTGATTTCAACTGGAATAACCCATTCATCTGCTCGCTAAAAAACTACAAACCCAAAACCAATTTGTCCAATTAGGTAAATTACAAACAGCCTTTTCAATGCTTTTCATCAAGTAACACCAATTGTCTTCGAGGCAAAAAATATGTATCGCATTCCCGCCTTGCTCATCTTGATAAGTATGCGCTTGTATAGTACGCTGAGAGTGGTGGCCATTGTTGCGCTGTTAGCGATCCCCGGTTCTCAATGGCCACGGCTCCGGGGCAAGAGTTGGGCTTTGGTTTAGCACTGGTCTCTTAGCGTTACATCTCAATTGTCTGATCAAGCAATATCTTGAGGGCAGGGAAACTTGAATACACCACCATCCGTCTCAAAAAGAAAGTGTTAACACTTTGATACATTGGAAGTCGGCAAAAACACTTGTTCTAAATTGTGTTCCTTTTTTTTCTTCTCATGAACATATTTTTAACTATGAATTTGATTTCTTCGAGTAGTTTGATAAATTGTTTCATTTTTACAATGTTAAATAATAATTTCACATACTTCCTCCCTTGTGTATTCATATTGAAAACAAATTTGAACAATTAAAACTACTTCCATGGTTTGACATATTGACTAATAGAAAGGTTATATAAATCCAACTAGAATAAAGCCTGTAAAAAGTTTATATTCCCCTTGAAAGTTCTAAACCAAAGTGGGAGTCTGTAAATCTTTTATATATATATATTTTGGCGACATACAATGTTAAAAATGCAGTTAACCACAAAATATGATGCTAAAAATGATTTTTACATTTGCCAGGCTTAAAAAACAGTTGTCAATAAAAATTAAAAACAGGCAAAACATTTTGACAATTTTATACCAAATGTATGAAAATTTAAATATGAAAAAAAAAGCGACACATATTTTTTCTGATTTTTGGGTCAGTCAAAAACGGCAATATAAACTTTTAGAAAACCTGTTTTGTCAAGAAACAGTGCTTATGTAAGTTTCATAAACTTATGAATAAGGACTTAATAAGGAATAAGGCAAAAAAAGCAGTTCAAAAGTGAGTGATTTTATTTTATTTTAAAGTTTCTAGGGACCTGAGCATTTGGGGCCTGAGCTTTTGAACCTAAAATGACCCTAAAATATCTTTGCAAACATATTTTGTAAGTGTTTTGAAATAATTGTTTTCAAACATTTTCAGTTGCCCCCAAACGGCTGATTTTAGCAAAAAGTGAAAACAAAAATCCTCCCAAAATGCAAAATCTAGCTTGGTCGGACCAGTAAAACACGTTTTTTTCCCTGTCGACTTACATATTTTTATTGAAAAATCTGAATAATGAATTCAACTGAGGGTCAGAAAATGATGTGAGAGAGTGGGTGACAGAAAACTAAAACTTTCATCAGCCTTATGTTGTTTACTTGCACATACTGACTATTTTGACTTTATGAACAGGGTGATTAGCCTAACCCATCTCCCAAGTAAAAGGACTGTATCTGGTATGCAATTTGTATGCAGATACCCTATTTTTACTTGGGAAAGAGCGTCAGCTTAAATTTAAATCAACAAGCCATTAGTAGCAATTGAAATTGATAGCGTACGCTGCCAAATCTTACGACTTTATCAAAAACGAGAGCACTAGCCGTCAGGGGGGGTTGCCCCCAGGGCTGTCAAAGTCTTAGCTAATGGCATAATAACAAGTCTCTCGTCGACAGAGCGCCATTCTCGTGCTGGCCGGATAAGAAGCCGTTTGCGATTTTGACTGCCGATAAACGAGGGAGGATGATGGTAACTGGCAGATTACTGATGGCTTGATCTGGCAAGGTGAAGGGTAGGATGAGGATGGTGAGTTAATAGATGGGGAGTTAATCCATTTGGAGTTCTATTCAAAGATTAGAAATATGGAAGATGGAACTTGTGTTCGTATCAATGTAACATGTACAAAACTATACCAGTTCTATATTTCTACTATACGCTCAGTGACTTAATTTGTTTTGAATGCAGTTTGTATCAATTAATAATAATTTTGAACATCAGTTGCAAAAAAACCCCAACAAACTATTTGCTGCCCTGTGCTGTGAACAATTTTAGTGTACTTTTTTCTGAATGGATGTGAGCATAAACAATATTAATATAAAAGCACACAAGGCATTCTTTGGGGTTTTGATGTTTCATAAAGTGTTATATCATCACAATCATGGTACACCTCCATGACAATCACAGGGCGCTCATTTTTGGAATTGCTTGGGGTGAGAAACTGTTGAACAGTTGCATACTGGGACTACAATTGTTCAAATTTTGAGATTTTACTACCTTGCCATAAGATTTCACTACATTAGTGTGAGAGCGTGAGAAAGTGAACGAATGTGTGAATCTCATGCTGAATGTGTGAGAGTTGACAGCCTTGCAATCAAAGATATTACATTATACCATAAACATACATTCAAAAGTAACATGGAAACACAAACATGCATGCAGTAATAATTTTAAAAAAAGAGAAAGTTAGTAATAGGCACACACAAAACAGAAACAATTGCGTCAAAATGTATTTCTTTAAGGGCGTACTACACCCATATATTGGTTTGATTGGTCTAAATAAATATTTTTTCATTTATAGCTAAGCGATATATGCACGGATCATGTGAAATAAAAAAAAATATGAAAAAAAGAAGAAAAAAAGTGCTTTTAAACAATTGTAGTAAGTCATTTTAGCCCTATATATATTTTGTTTACTGTATCCTAGTTACTCAGATGCGTGTTTCATAACAAACCATGATTTATTCTATTCAGCATGTTCAAGTAGGGTACATGAATAGAATACATTAAATCCTTTGTTATACTCTCTATAGAAAATCTAGTGGTGCATGCAAAATATATAAACACTTACACAATGGATGTATAGTCATTAGTCAATAATATTATAATGTGTTGTTAGGAGAAGAAAAGGCTATTAGGTCACCGTATGTCAGGTTATAGGTCAATTGGTTCAGGTCAAATTTAAGCATCAATTTTGAATACACATGTGAGAGTTTGTGATATCATAATGAGGAATAATTTTGATATTCTGTCTTTAACTGGATATATATCGAGAAGTGCAAGGTGGATATACTAATATACCTTGGGATGTAAATGGTGAGTACAATTTAGAATGCCTAGTTGCGATGGATTTCACAAATAAATATAAAATAGTTACCAAAATCACAAACATTAAGCTTACGGAAAACTACCCAATATGGTGGTATAGGTGACAAGAAATACAATTTTTTTTCAACATTGCTGTAGTATGGTTGTGGTAACCTGTTACCTGTGGCTTAATTAAGTTTCAGTGAAATAATGTACATGCAAGTTAAAAATACAAAATATAGCTCAACATTGAAAATAGAAGCATTTTAACCAGTTCCTTTTTGATAGTTGTGGAGCACCAAGTTCATGAAGTCATAAAAGAAATCAGGAACCACTTATTCCCATTTTACATATCAACTTTATTTCCCTAACGTGTTAGCAACACATATCCAAAATTTTAACGAAATCCGTTGATAGTAAGTAAGCTTTCCAAAATGAAGTGAATTTAAATCATCAGTGATGTACCACCTTTTGGCTTCTACTTTTAAAAGTATGTAAGCTACGTTGATACCGATGCCACCAATAAAACGAGAAGATTTGCCCCTTCATTTTGCATACCACTTTGTCCATTTTTTTGTTGTAATTTCTTCACAAAATGCAAAAAAATGCAAAAGTCATTAAATTTGAAGTGAAGGAAGGCTATGGAAGAAGAAATACTATCTGATACAATCTAAGATTTTTTTAAAGTAAATTTTTTTCTGGAATGTGCAGTTACAGGGTCAAGTGATTATGTGGCTAACCACTGCAATTGGAAAAATAAATAAACAAACTACTGCAATTGAAAAATAAACAAGCAAACAAAAAAACTGAAATACAATGACAAATCTTGTAGTCAAGCACTAACAAAGTTACAAAAATTGTGTAACAGCCTTTTCCATACTTATGGAAAAATATCCTGCAAAAAAGTTCCCCCATCAACAAAATCTATAAACATATAAGCAAACTCCATTTATCAACAAACTCCCCATCACATAACTCCCTCAACCACTAGCACTCTGATTAGGGGGATGAGCTCACAACTCTACCATAATAGCCGTGTATAAAACAGGCGGCTTTGCTGCTTTTACACAACAAATAGCCTGCCTATCCCACGAGGGAACCCGGATAGCTAGCGCTAGATCGCTCGCACACGGAATCTTCTTCTGCTTCGTAATGTTGCTTATCTCCCCTCTTCAATAGTCTACCCTTTTTATCGCTAGCCAACAGTGAAAACAGGTTTAGATTTCCAGCAGCCTATTATAGTACTTTATAAAGATGACTATGGCTAACTCTTTCCATGCAGCTGCTGTGATTTAAGATAAAAAGATTTTAAAGCAATGCTGATTGAGTGCTTCTTGCAAAGTTTGCTTAATCTTTAACCCTATGAGAACTACCTGTTGATTGGCCAACATGAATATTGTGTTCAATTTTGAACCAATCAAGGAGGGTATTTAATAATAAAATCATCTGCATATGCAAGTTTGACCATAAATAGTTTAAAGCCTGGTCATAATTGGTGATTGAAATGAGCATTTCAAGTTTTCAACCAATCAGAAATGCTGTTAGATGACAGTAGTGTCCGGGGGTTAAACTGCATGTTGCACAGCAAACATCAATAAAGCGTAAAATCAAACTTCTAATAAAGCCACATTAGTTACTAAAAGTGAAGTTTATACATATTTGGACTTAAAGCATGCAAAGATTTTCTAAGCTTTTAAGATTTATAAGCATATTGACTTATAGCAACAATACCAACAAATCCCACACCACTAAATCCTCATGCAAAGGGTTAATCACACAAAAAAATGGAAACAACGTTAAGAATCGGTCATCCTGTCGCTACCTCGGGCTATTTGAAAAACGATCCTCATTTGTATTCAACAAAATCTTACTACCAACCTGTCTAAATAAACTTTAATAAATTAAGGAAGAAAAAGTAAATTACACCCAGATTTTAAGTGCGATTAGCGCAAGTTTAGAGAGGAAAAAAAATGTACATTTGCAAATCAGCGTAAGCTCACGAGGGATTTGTAAATCTTTTCACTTCTTGTTCAGTTCTATTTTTAAAGGACTGACCGATTTTAAATTTTAAATGAAATGCACAAAGACGGAGGTGGAGTGGGACGGAATTTTATTTGCAATTTAATTACTAGTGTCAAGCCGTCCCAATTTTCAGTGTCCATTTTAATGGTGTTAGTCTGACGCTGACCATTGTCCATCTTGGGACCAAGAGACCCATTAGCAGTAGTATCTCGGGCAACATGTCCAATTATGCCTATACCGTCCTGTATATAATTTGGTACTGCCAGATACGGGGAAGATTTGGGGTATTTGGGTCTTTGTCAACAGCAAGCAGGGAAAAAAATTGGCATCAACACTTATAAATATTATATACGCTTTTTTGCGCCACTGCTTTGACAAAAACAGTGGGTCACACCACAGGGCGGATCCAGGAATTTTCAATGGGGGGGGGGGGGCTGAGCCACTGCCTGCCTTAAATCCGACCCTACACCCCTATGGAAGTCATGACCTCAATCTTCCACACAGGGAGTGTGGATTTCAAATGGGATCACATGTATTCAGGTAAGCCCATTTGAAATTTATACTCCCTGGATGGAAGATTAATGTCATATTTTCCACAAGGGGTGTGTGGATTTTAACTGGAATACAGGGTGTCCCTGAAAGCACTGCATTGTCGGAAAGTTAATTGTTTTGGGTATTTTAACGCCACAACTAAACATAACTAAATAACCGGTGTGGTTGAGGAATAAAGTCAGCTATCACATACTTTTGACAAGTCACACTGTTCGTGAAATATAAGAATTTGAATAAACTCCCTCATTTTCGAACCTTTCCAGGGATTCAAATATCAATCGATGATCTGTATTCGGAGTGCTATCACTGCGCATCATCAGCGCATGAGGCGTCTATTTACCGTTGATAAATATTTGACTCCATGGAAGGAGCTGAAAATGAGGTAGTTTCAGTAAAATACTTTTCTTTCAAAAAGCGGAGCAGTCAATTGTCAAAATTCAAAAGTATATTCCTCAGCTACATTAGTTATTTAGTTATGTTTGGTTTATGTGTTAAAATACTCAAAAAATTCAGTTTCCAAGGATACAGTTCTTTCAGGGACACCCTGTACTCTACCTAAATCACCTATCATTGCTTTCAAAAGATCCAACAATATTCAAGACAAACTCGTCAAAGCAAAACTGCCACCACCAGATGATGACCTGCAAATTCTTATGGAACTGCAAACTGAAGGACTCTAACCAGAGGCATAGCCAGCTTTCTTGGCCCGGGGAGGATACAATTTTGGGGGCACAGAAGAAAAAAAAATTGCAGTTGGGTCATACATACATATACCGGTTTTGTTTTTTAGAGAGATTGTACATGTCTTTGAGCTTTCGCAAAAGGTTAAAAAGGCTTTACTGGGATGATGTGCTCGTGTAGCGTGCAAAAAATTTGTATTTTACACTAATTTCGCCCATAATTTGGATGAAAGGGGCTTTGTATATTTTACACTATTTTGGCTCATGATCGGAGTGAATTTTGGTAGAACCTTGCCCCTTTTCTTTTCCTTTGCCCTCTAGATTTTCTCTTTCATTTTTTGTCAGAGGGGCGCTTTTTTCTTTCATTTTTTGTCAGGGGGGCACTGCCCCCCCCGCTGGCTAAGCTAAGCTACTGACTCAACAATCAAAATGACATAACACAAATCTTAAATTATGGAGACTAGGCGGCACCCACCCGTCAAGTTTGAGGAACGTGCGACCCCCAGTCTCCGAGAAAAACAGTTTTTACTAATTTGACCCCTGGATGACCTTGGGTGACCTTGACCCACCAACCAATACAAACTTGTTCTGCCTGGGGTCAAGATACACCCACCCACCAAGTTTGAGGAACGTGCGACCCGTAGTCTCCGAGAAAAGAGGCGGACGGACAGACAGACAAACAGACAGACGGACAGATGTACAGATTCTGGTGAATTATAGTAAGATTCGGTATATAAACCTTGCACCTGATCGGCCCTGATTTGGTAAAATGATCTAACTTGAAATTAAAATTGCTGTTTCGAGGAAAAGAGCTTTAAAGTTTGAACACTTGACATTTTTTTTTTGAATAAAATAAATTATTAAACAGATCTGATGTCTTAGAAAATATAAAAATCCCATTATTTGGTAGCATGGTGAT
This sequence comes from Amphiura filiformis, assembly GCF_039555335.1. NCBI lineage: Eukaryota > Metazoa > Echinodermata > Ophiuroidea > Amphilepidida > Amphiuridae > Amphiura > Amphiura filiformis. Next base: position 17,135,704 of record NC_092644.1, read on the forward strand.
GATTTTAGGATGTCACCAATGGAAAGAGCGCCCTCACATTACCCATGATATGGATTTATCTCAAAATATCCTAATTTCAAGTTAGATCGTTTTACCAAATCAGGGCCGTGATGTGATCCAAGCTAATAGGATCAAAACCGGTAGTGCCTTTTTAATTATCAATTCTTATATCTCCTATTTTATTCACATTTTATACCTCTTTTATATTTGATACTATTTCAATTTTCCAATACCATATTATTTACCTACATATTCTATAAAACTAAATTTAATCTATGAATCACTTATGAACTTTTCACCTCCATCTATAGGCCTACTTCTTATCTTATTAATTTATACACTTTTAGCGTCTCTAAATGAAGGGACAGACTCCAACCCCATTATGATTTTACTGCGTAAATATTCAAGTCATTTTGCCCATTATGATTTTACTGCCGAAATATTCTAGCCATTTTGCTCCTTTCATTTTTATTCAAACTTAACTTAATTACACTGTAGAATCTTTTGTTTTATTTTTTATTAATTAATTTCAATTAATTAAAAAAATATGAACAATTCTTTTTCGCTGATAAACGCTCTCTGCCAAATCAAAAGAGTACAAGTTTAAAAACAATATTTACATTTATCGTTAATCAATTTTAATTCCATTATCTACTGTTTCATTATAAATTAAAGCCTACTTAGTGTCCCCACCTTCAAAGAACAATCCTTCAATTTTGATCAATTCCATCAATTAATTTTAACGACGTCTCTTCCAGCCAATGTTTTTAAATATTCATGCTAAATGGTCTATTTTTTTTGTTATCATGTGAATTCTAATGGAAAGAGCCTTATCATGCTTATTGGGCTAATCCAGTTGAAATCCACACTCCCTCTGTGGAATATTTTGGAAATATCTTCCACAGAGGGAGTATGTTTTGCAAATATAATTGGTCAGAGTTAATCATTTTAAAACCCATACTCCCCCTGTATTATGCCTTTACCTATATCTTCCACAGCTGGAGTAAGTATTTCAAATGGAAGTTACCCAATTGTCTATTCTATTCAAAATCAACCCTCCCTCTGTGGCAGACTTTAGCTAAATCTTCCACAGGGGTTGTGTGGATTTTAAATGGAATAGCCCATTAGACTATCTACTAAAAAGGTTTTTGACTAATTGACGAGGCACATCTTGTTATCATGCATATTTCAATAACACGCCTCATTTTGAAGAAAAAAAAATATGGCAAGCCTAAAATGTCTTTGGCTAAAAAACATTTGAGATCATAAAAGCATTACAAAGTGAATTCAGGTAGTCATTAATTTTGATCATATTAGTTTTTCCAATACATATTTAATGATTATCAAATTAATTTGTTTCCAAAGATATTGAATATAGGATGGAAATTTACAGTTTTAAAGTTATTAAGTTTTATATATTTTTTAAATCCTAGTCTGATCTATTCGGTGATTTGCTCATTCAGAAAATCATCAAAATTCCATTTTTTGCACCTAGTATATAGCATAGATGTGCTAATATAAGTGTAGCCTGCAAGTTGTTAATCATAAAGCTGTGTATTAAATACAAAATAGGACATTTTGCATGAACATTCAGGCCTTGCCGTCTAGATTTTAAAGGCGAGTGGTCAATCACTCGCTAGCATGATGCTAGGCGAGTGGTCGAATCACTCTCTACATTTTAATCAAATCACTCGCTAGGTCTGAAAGATCATTTATAAATACTAATATGAAACATTATTACACACTGTTCACAAAGCTTCACAACCTTTCTTTCGTATCCAGGTCTTATTACTGTAGATCGGATACAGGATACATTGAAGTGCTGAAACTTGCATGTAAATTGATATTGGATTCAATTTTGGGCGATTCGCAGCGAGTGATATTTAGTGTCTTTGGCGAGTTGAAAATCGCTCGTTAGAAATTGAGTTTGGGTGAGCGGTGGCGAGCGAGAGCGATCGCTCGCCTCAAACGGCAAGGCGTGAACATTGGTATTTTCATTGGGTTTATACTAGGGGGGGTAGTGCAAGACTTTTGACTTGGGCATTTGCATGCTCCCCATACAAATATGTATCTAAAACAACCTTCACCTTCTGTGACAGAGTCAATAGGGGTGATGCCCTTCTTGTATATACCTACCAACCTGTTGTTACTAACCACTGCATTTTAAAGCCATTCATCTACTTTCAGTGCCTGAGAAGATATCTTACACTTCCCATAATGCATTTCTCCCATTTCAATTCTCTGTACTGATTTGCTATCTAGTGCCACAATGGGTTGTGATATATAGTGACATAATGTACCTAAATCAACAGAGCAAATCTTGCAAAATATGTTTATTTCTTGACTATCGACCCATGTTTAACCAGTCTATTCTCAAAATGAAAACAAATGGAACCTGTACAAAGAAATGGGCAGTTGGAGGGCCATTCAACTTTGACGCGCTATTATTAAACTGTACGCTATGAATACGCACACAACGAAAATTTAAATTTGCTTGGTTTGGGTTGCAGTTTTAAAAGCTTCCAAATTTCTCTCTACAACTCCTAATAGCTATATATTTTATATATAACTACAAGAAAGGCTTTCAACATTCCATATATGTTCACAAAAAATACCGTAACTTTGCAAGGAATATGATATGGGCACATAAACACAAATTTTTGTCATGAATTGAGATAAAAGAGTAAGAAAAACTGCGTTATTTTAAAAATGGTGCGAGTTCATAAATCAGGAATTTGCATATGATTAGAAACATGGCTTATTATCCTCATATTAAAAAATCAAGATTTTTGGTTGGTTAAGACAAAAACCTGCCGGGATGAAAAGGGTATTTTACAAGACGGAAAAATACCAGTAAACAGTTAGGCCATGCGACAACAGCATTGAGAAGGTTCATGCGAGCAGTGTTAACTGCGCGCCAGCGTATTTCACTGAACGCATATGAATGGCGGCGCTTAGGCGCAACAAAGTCCTTGTGGCGATGTACTGCGTTCATGGTGTCAAGTCACGCGGTATTGTTATGAAGTTGTTTACTTAATTTTCGTCGATGGGCCTAATCTGGGTAACCAATTTAAACTATTATAACAATTTAGAATTTTAAGTTCAAAATTTGGGACAAATACTAATCGATAGATAAAGGTTGAAATTACTTGTCTGGCTAAAAATTAGAATGATTAAAGCGTTAAGACAGAAAATATCCGGGTTAAAAGTCCTTAGCAACGAAAATAAATTTGAAGGTAAAGCAAACGCAAAAATCACGAATTCTAACGACAAAAGTAGACAAAATGGAAATCAAGTAGAGAATTGTGAAGATATTTTCTAATAAAACTTATTTGTTAATTGCCCAAGATGATTGGCTACACATAATACGATACATTTCAAATCGAAATTTTCCAGGGAAAAGTAAAAAAGCATACCCAAGAGTGCGACGGTCATTTTTGCCAAGGTCGCGTCCGTTAATAATTTGACCTTTAACGGAAAACGCGCATGATGGCCCTCCGACTGTGGGAGTGAGGTGATACATCATGTTGCAAAGGATTCTGGGAAGGGTAAGATATCCATTTTCAGTGCTATCAATTACAAAAATCATCCATAATAACATCCTTCACCTTCAGTGATAAGGGGAAACTACATTCATGTTGTTGTATTTCCATCCTTAAGGTGGTTTGAAAGGCAAGGTTTAGGGAAATCATGAATTCCAACATTTTTGCAAATATCTCCAAAACCTTTCATGATACAATCTCAAGTGAGTTTGCGTTTATGTAGGGATATGTTGGCCATGTTATGAAGGTAATACAACCGTTGCCATGGTAACCAAGCAGTCGCTATTGGCTTCTGACCAATCACATTCAAAGTTTTGTTTTTTTTGTTTTTTCGCAAATCACTTCATTTTTCCCAATAGAAGTATACTCACATGTTGAGTCATGTTCCTGCACACCTCCACTGATTTTCCCGTAAAAAAAATCCCAGTGGAGGGGGGGTCAAAGCGAAATTTTCGTTTTTTGGCCAAAAATTCCATATTACTTACAAACTTTTTACGGGAAAATCAGTGGAGGTGTGCAGGAACATGACTCAACATGTGAGTATACTTCTATTGGGAAAAATGAAGTGATTTGCAAAAAAACAGGAAAAAACCAACTTTGAATGTGATTGGTCAGAAGCCAATAGCGACTGCTTGGTTACCATGGCAACGGTTTTATTACCTTCATAACATGGCCAACATATCCCTACATAAACGCAAACTCACTTGAGATTGTATCATGAAAGGTTTTGGAGATATTTGCAAAAATGTTGGAATTCATGATTTCCCTAAACCTTGCCTTTCGAACCACTTCTGTCACTTTGTTGCAAATAATTTAATGATGATTATTCCGTAGCTGAATAGAAAAAATAACTTCAAATGGGTAAAATTAGGCACACAACTATACAATGTACATACATTAATTGTTTGTTTTATAATGATTTTAATCATTGGTTTTGGTGCTTAACTGGCTATAACGTCCATTTTATATCTAATTCTACATTTTTTATTACTTTTTGATGAGTACCAAATTAATTACTAAACAATCTCCACACATGGTACCCGCCCTTGCTGCTTAAAAGTCTAATCGCCATGTCATTAACCAAAATGAGTTTTTTCTCTAATAAAAACTCATTTTTCATTTTCCATACAATGAAACAAACATTTTCACAGCTACATTTTCCATTAAAGACTATCACAATCTAATTTACAGTGCCCTAGGTCTGAACATTTTTCAGTTGCAAAAAAAAAAACATGATAAAAGTGACTATTATTGCTGTTTTTTAGAAATTAATTTAGGTAAACATGTGCCTCATTCATGCTGAACGTACCGCAAATGCGTTATAAATGACAAAAGATTAATGATGTGTTTCCAAACAAAATGGGCCATTCCAGGTGAAATCCATCACCCTTATGGAAGACATGATCTTAATCTTTCACACAGGCAGTGCAAATTTCAAATAGGGGCTACCTGAATGGGGCTTCAATTTGAAATCTATACCCCTTGTGTGGGAGATCAAGGTCATGTCTTCCATAGGGTGTGTGTATTTCCAATAGAACAGCCAAATGCACATCATCATCACTAGGTCCATATAACAACATATTGATAAGTAAATAATAGGCATGTTCACATGGAGGGCTTTTTGCTTAAACAACACGGTTTCTCACGAAAAATCTTGGGGAAATTCGCTGTGTGAACTACCTCAAGGGCTCCAATCCCTAAGTTTGCCCACATTTTTGTCCACAAGAATTTTAGGGGATTTCATGATTTCCTCCCGAGTGATGCTTGAGTGGTCCTTGAGTGCTACCGCTATGTGAATGATACATTTTGTGATTCTCGAGTAGGCCTACTGAGCATAACCTTGTATTAATTATATTTAATACGGCTCAATTCGGCCATAGTAGATATCAGACATTGCAAAATTCGAGGATTCCACAATCAGCGAAGAAAAAACCCAGTTGGCACACTTGTTCAAAACAATTCAAATGCATGTCATACCAACAATATGAAGGCAAGTGATTCAGGTCTGTCATTAATTTGAAGTAGAGACTCTGCCCTGTATCCATCTGCCCTGTATCCCACCCTTCCCCACTCCATTTGTCCAACATTGAATTGGGGGAGCGGGGGCACAGAATCACCCAAAGACAGTAAAAGTATGTGCCAACATATTTTCCCTGATTGCAGGCTTCAATTGAGTTGTGTGGACATGCACTTGACTTAGGAATTGCAATTCTCAAGCACACCAATCCTCAAGAAATTCTATGAAAGTCTGAATAAGACTAATATATTCATCAAAGAAACTAATCAAAATATACCGGATTAATCGTGTGTGCAGAGCATGATCGATAGGTTTTTAGATCTTTTAAAGCGTAAGTAAGTATAAATATATCTTTCTAATAGTGTCATTTACTAGAAATTAATTATTTGTGTATAGGTAGGACATTATTTTTTAATTTCAGGACATCAGTCGGCATCTGTTGCTGTTGATTAAAAAATGGTTTCAGTTGAATTCTTTTCTCCTGGTGGTAGATTTAGACTTGAAATATGAGCGTGTATACTGAATAGAGCAACACTGACAGCCGAATGGCTTGTTAACATCAGCCATTATCTGGTTACTTTCGAAGGTCCGATTTCTCGAAGCTTGGCTAGTGGTCAGGCATCCTAAGCCAGAAGGCTAGCCCGATCAATTGGATCCATTTTATTGATTTATCTTTCTAGGTGATGTATGATGTGAAATTGTAAGCACTGGTATATAGGACTAATTGGGCTTAAGTGGGTGGCTTAGGAAGCCTAACCACTAGCCATGCTTTAAGAAACTGACCCTTAGAAGTGTTTCTGCTGAGAAGTAAGCAATTGGTTGATGGATGATGGGTAAAAGCTCTTGTCAGGCTGAAAGTATACACAGTGTTATTCTTGTCAGGCTGGTTACTTTTTTCTTCTCTTTTTGGTTATCTCCAGTGTTGTAACAAGTCATGAATTGTGACTTGAAGTAAAATGGGACAAGTGACGTGGTCCCATTTAATTTGTACAGTGACTTGACTTGAGCTAACAATTAGGCCAAATGACTTGATTTGACCTGAATTTTTGGTTGACTTGTCACAATACTGGTTATCTGCGCAACTGGCTAGTGACAAATAAAGAAAAGGTACTCTGGCCAGAGTGCTGCGCTAACTGCGTACATGCCGTTCTATATCAATACACGATGTTACAAGTCTCCATTTTTTCACCTATTATAAGCCGAACAAACTTTACGCCAGTCTATATTCCAATGCCTTGTGGACCAGTTTCAAAACAACAACCTAAATGACTTCAATCTACTTTACTATCAACTTGATAATAAATTAGAGCAAAATTTGCACTAATTTCTAAAACCAGACACTAAATACGTTGTGCTCAGCCTACAACTTTCATGTACTTCTTTTTTGTTAACAAATTCCTATTAAAAATGTGCACATTAACACTAAATTCTAAAAGATCTGCTAATGTTGCAATACTTACAAATTAATAGGTGACACATAAACCAACTGAGATGTTACTAAATCGACCTATGCATCTAATTGAAATATGCATCTAATATCAAGCTGAATGAATGAAATCGCTCGAGTTGAAATTCTCGACGGCCCGTGTACTTTTCCCAAAGCAACCCTTCACACAATAACATCATTAGGTTTTAATACGATAGCTCCATTCAACAACTTAAGTGTAAATTCTCGAGCTGTGGACGCTTGATTAGTCGAAATCAGAGAATGATTAAATGAAGTAAGAAGAGTAAATGTGTTCTTATTGTTCGCCGAGACAAGTCCTTCTATAGATTGTTATTAAAAATGTTGCTAAGTGGGGTTTTACTGCACTATGGAAATCTTGCTATATGACTGACTTTCTCACACCGATGACAAAGATGTTAGCGATGGACAAAAGCGTCGAAAAACGTGTCTCATTCACGGGGTGTTACGACTTGATTAATACGCTGAATTGGGAGCTGTCGTGTCATAAAGACATGACATTATGCTGATTTGATTTATGCTTGTAAATTGTGAGAAATTGACTTTGGATGTTATTAATTTGATTTGAATAATACTTTTACTCCATCATAGCTTCATTGTCATGTTAATATGAATATGTGTGAAAAAAAATGATGAATTCAAAACTTCATAAAGATTTTGTTTGTTTGTTATCAATGTGTTATGAATGTTTAATAGGGTCCTTACAATCATGAAATTTGTAATCACAATGTTTTTGCTTCCTTGATTTTTGCACCCTGTGCCCATAAAAAATTATTATTGTGTCACCTTCATGTGATTATTAAACCTAATGCCCCAAGAGTAGTTTAGTACCCTATGTGTTGATGGCCCCTGCCTGTTGGAGGGGTGGGACCAGTATTTTATAAGGTGGTTTAGGGATGAAAACCCCCAGGGGGCTGATTTTGAGAAAGTGGACATTTTTTCCAGGGGCAATTTTTGTAAAAAGTGGACCTTCTTCCCAAAATTTGAACCTTCTTAGACCAAAAAAGCATAAAAAACATGATTTATTTTGCTCGCTACACTAGGCGTTCAACCAAAGCACTTTAGCGCAACCTCTCTAGATAGTATATAAAAGCAAGTCAGAGCCCGAAAAAAGTGCTACTATGATGGTTGATCCCTTGCCTGATCTCTCTGGCTGGGAAAAAATATAGGTCGACCATCATTCTTTTCTACGACTGGCCCTCAAAGTCAACGATGTCTGGGAATTGCCTATTTTACATGCAAAATCATGTCAGTGTTTCTGTAAAGAAAAGGCTGCTTAAAATCATTAAAAATTATTCAATCTCTCCCATCTGTGGTACACTTGCAGTATTTAACATTACTAATCATGAGCAATCCAAATTTTGCCAAAATTTCTGCTCATTTTAATGCTTAATTTAGCTGTTTAAGGGTTTTTCTGAGAATTGAAATTAAGGGTGCACAACCATATAATTCTATTTGGTGGTGTGAAATCTTATACTTCCCAAGTATTGTCATATCAAGTTGATCCAATGGAGGGTTTGAAAGAGGTGGGCATTTCAAAAACACCAAAAAAAATTGATAACATATGAAGAACAATGATTTTGATACAGTCTGCACTTAATGCACAGTCACAATGCCTAAATGTTGATCCACAAGCCTCAGCACACTTTACATGTTGTTGCTGACCACTACGGCCCACATCATTCCATAAACCATTTAAAAACGGCAACACAGGGACTTGAAGCTAAGAATCGCCCACCCTAGACATTCCACAATTGACCTTCACAGCCAGAATCAGCTCCCCAAGTTTCGTACAGGTTACAAGGAGACAATTTCAGTAAATTCCTTGTCCTGGGGAATTTCAAGCTAAACTCACACCAGAGCCTACTTAGCACCATCAGGGTTCGAACCCGCGACATCTCGCACCATAGTCGAATGCATTATCGATTGAGCTAACATGGGAACGACAAGACACTTGGACAGATGACCTTTTTCTGAATTCAAATTTTGTATCTCGCTAAATGCACTTACGACTTTCAAATAGCTTTAATTAACACGGTAATAAACTGCGATTACACAATCCATATAATTAAAATGGATTATTTCATATTTTATTAAAAAGCCTTTTATAATCAAATATCTAATCATTTCATATACAATAATCATCTCTTGATTCATTGATATACAGACTTGTGCAAATTAATTGATTGATTGACATCGTGATTGATTGCTTCATTAACTAATGAACATGTTAATAATACTTAAATATCATCTGAAATACAGATATTTAAAAACTAATTTACAGCCACACTTGATACAGACAATAATACAGGCTTATCATAATCATCACCCTACCGAACATCATCACTGACTACCGCAACGACACACCCAAACACACACAAACAATAAAGCCGCAAATCCACGCCTATGATCCAGCTGAGGTACTTCACAAAAACTTTCTAACATCATCCACAATTATCACCATTTTACAATAACTCTTTTTATAATTGTAGATCTTTGCGATAACACACAACAATCGCTCTAGGGCACTCCCATCATTATACATATTGTATTTGTTTAAAACTCTTCAATGTTAACTCTCTCCAAGTGGGTGTCGACTGCAGACGACAAGTTTCAATTTTTTTTTGTTAATTGAAAAATTTCAGAATTGTACATTTTCATGACCATATTTGGAATAAGCATGAAAAAAATGCATCAAAATGAGTACCAACAAGCCTAGTATTGGTTCAGTGGTTCTTGTGATAGCTCTTGATATTTTGAGAAAATATCTCAAAACTTGGACTTTTTATGTTGAAGCCTATGGCTAGCATGCCGAGTATTAAACGAAAAATCTTGCGTATGAGTGATCGAGATCTCATTAGGCTTACAAACATTACCCTTTATTATGACACTAATGACATTAGTTTAATTGTTAATGAGTACAATAGAATCGGGTGTGAAAGTACATGTTTAAGGTTGCATTCAACATCATCATCGTGCCAATGACCCTTGTGTCTTTGTGCCAGGCCCCTGTATCATGTTAACTACTAAATAGTACAACACAACAAAAAACACACAAACAGCTGTTAAAGGGAATGATATTCAAAGAGTAACTTATTACAACTAATACGATTCATTTCAAAATCATGATAGCGTGAAAATAATCTTCAAAATAACCCAAGAAAGCATGAAAACCATGTACTAGAAATGATTAAATCAATGTTTGCTTATGGACTGTGTCTGTACATGTAATACGGATGCACCAAATCTGATGTCACGGTCGAATTAAATGCAATGATTTTTGTTAACAACAAAAACCAGACAACTATTAAAACTTCTACAACCCATTTCAAATCATGATACCATGAAATCAGGTGCAGAACAACAATGTATAAATTGAGTGTTAATTTTCAACCAATGTGCATCTGTTTGTATGGGTAATTCCGCAGAGTGTGGGTACTCAGTGCAAATGACTAGAATGGATCTGCCACAAACATGAATCTCATTTTCGACCATTTGTTTCAATGACCCCTTTTCTTTGGCCAATTTTGATATATTTAAAAATATAGCCCAATTTTGTAAAGTATAGACCCAATTTTTGAAATTTGCCAAAAATGTGTGCAATTTGCATTAAATTTGGCCAACAATTTGACTTATGGTGGCCCACACAGAGGTGTGTTTACAAAGGTTTGTAGATACAAATAATATGCTAAAGCCTGAAGTTTTCCGCGTTGCAGATTTTCTGCGATTAAAGAAGAATTTAGGATGAAAAGCAGAAAATGCAGTTTTCATAAGAGAATAAATAAAAAAACATCAAAACCCCACAAAAAATGAATATAATGAACAATATTACCAATAAAATGATATAAATAATAAAATTGGCTTCAAAATGTAACATAATAAAGAATGTTTTACCATAATATATGGACTATACATACTATACTTTTTGTGACAAAGTAAGAAATTTGAAAATTGCAAAATTTACAAAGCAGAATTTGACATTTATAAAGCAGAATTTTTTTGACTTTATAATATGCAATTGAAGTCATTAATATTCATAAATATGCAAATAGCATGACACAATCTATACAACACAAGAGGTGATTATACTCTACCCAACCAAGTTTAGTAGTAGTATCCTACCCTTCACAACTTGAGTTTTTGTAGTACTTTTAACCCTTTGAAACCTTCAAATTCAAATTTTAAGTGCCAAAGTTTATAAGGTTTTAAAGTTCCAATTTTAAAAGTCAAAATATTTCCAGTAGTCACTTACAGAGTGCCCTAGCAGCTATTCACCTTTAGAATACTCATTATTTAGCCGATTTGTACCAAACAACTTTGATCACCTTATAACTTTGTTCAAAGCGGAAATTCAATTTAGTATTACACCAATCAGCAGTGTTGCCAAATCTTTCAGCCCAAATCACTGGTCATGTCACATGGGACAAGAAAGTGAAACTACGGAAAATCGCAGGACAAATGTTGAAAAGTCACCCAATTTTGTTCCTTACCATTGGTTTCTATGTTACAGGAAATGGTTAAAAGTTGACAGGAAAATCTTAAAAAGTCACCCAATTGGGCTACCAAATCGCAAGTTTGGCAACCCTGCCAATCACACACTGCATTATTTGTTTAATTACAATGCATATACAATAACTTGTATTAACAAAAGTCAAAATACTTTTTTCACAGCCCAACAACTTCCTCACATGGGATTAGTGTATGTATGGCCTTTAGTGCTAATCACCATGTCTCCAGTCTCCGCACTATTTGCTTAATTACACTGTACCAACTTACCACAAAAAAGAGAAGAAAAGAAGACAAAAATGTTAATTAATTGGCGATTTGGTTGGCTTTTTAGCGGCCATTGACCCCTTTAACCTCTTGTTATTGATATTCTACCTCACACCACTCCACGCCATCCATAAATTCTCCCAGTCACATTTCCCCAATATGAAATTTTTAAAAAGTAAAATTTTAATTTTAATTCTTTTAAAGTTTGGCAGAGGCGGGGTTCGAACTCACGGCTCACCGCTTTGGCTGGTATCACGTTTACCATCGTCCAGCGCCTTAGACCTTCGACCACGAAGAACTTGATAGTGTCATCGTGAAAATTTATACCTATAATATTAATAAATCGCAACTTCATTACTGCATCATATTTTGGAATTTTATCTGCTTAAAACATTAATGTGTATTATAATAAAGCTACCATTATTTATATTGTTGAATTCTCAAGCGCATAGAGACAATTAATACGAGGGTCCTATGAATAGGCCTACATACACAATACATAAAATCGATTTTGATATCGGCCATGTGCTCTGCTGTGCATGTGCTTTCCGCAGTGGCGGAAGTTGTATTACTGAAGTGCATCCGAACTCCATTTTGAAGCAAATGATTTTGACAAGGCATTGGATTGTTCCAGTTTGCATCCTAAATCCACATTAGACCCCTAATTTTATTTACAAAATCAAAAGATTAGATTATCATAACAACAAAAGCGGTAATCTTTTGTCGGGTCTAATGTGAAAATTACATTAAAAAATGCAGTTTTACAGAATTAATTTTCACTTAATTCCAAAAAAAAAATGGCGTATATAAGATTGAAATAAATTCTCTACCTTCTATACTAGATCAATTGTGGCGCAAGTTGTTATCAAAAATTGTTGTGATAGATGTACAGTTAATATTCATATTATCCATTACTTATCTGATGGTACAGTTTTTACACAGAAAATATTTATTTGAAAAACCTGCCACTCGGCTTTTTCGGAAAGGTCACAGGGTCGCCGTGACCTGTGCAATAATTACAATTAAAATTTTTCTTATTCCAACAGCAAGCGTTTCTAGAATATATTATGACGAAATGTGGTGTAATTCTACCTGGACTATTATTGAAGTCAGGACAAATTGTGGCACAAATGTGAAACAAATGTGCAATTCCAGTTGAAATGCATACACCCCCTATGGAAGACACAACCTCAATCTCCTGCACAGGGGGGTGTTGATTTCAAATGGAGCCACCCATTCAGGTAAAAAAATTGTTAATTCTATTTGAAATTCACACTCCCTGTGTGGAAGATTAAGGACATGACATTGTCTTCCATAAGGGAGTATGGATTTCAAATAGAATAGCCTTACCAGGACAGGAATGGTGTGGTTCTACATGTAGTACTCTCAATGTAAAAAAGTGAAAAACTATGTTGGGACATACATTTGCTATCTACTGAAGATAGCAACATTCACAGATAACCTATGAACCTGGCACAGTGAAATCAGGATCAAAAGGTGCTTAAATTTGCACTCATTACACATTGGCCAAAATTAGCAATTTCTTGCGAGTGAAAATTGATACAAAACCTACCATCAGTGGTGGCGCTACGAGGGAGGGGCAAATATTTTCTTGCCCCCCCATTTTTGAGACAAAACCCCCAAATCACATAAATTTCAAAAAATTCCTGGCGCCCCCACTGCCTACCATCTGTACAGAAACATAAAATCTTCTTAATTATTACACCTCATACATAACTGTCATATTCATGAGTAAATCAGGGCACTTAATTGGTCAATCACAAATGTGACTGGGCACTACGAATGAGCCGTAAACTCGACAAATTGTATTCTGAGTTACAGTGTAAAATGTGTGTGAATGACGTATTCATAGGTATCTGAATTTGTTGCAACAAGTATCTCATCAAGCACTGTTTAAACCAATTAATAATCCTATTGCTGAAGAGGATAATAAGCTTCTGCCTATTTCTAAAGAATCTTTTTAAAGATAGTTCTTGTCTTTGGTTGCTTTGGCTAAATCTTGTTCAAGTGGTGGATAACAAAGCATTGTATTGTCTATAGGTATGTATAACCAACAATTAATAATGAGAGGACATTCCTGAACCTGTTTGATATTTATTACCAGATATGTGGAAAAAGAGAAACATGTAGAACCGAAAAAAGGTACAATTTTGTTGAAGGAACAGAGTTCAACAAACCATAACCCCGCTTCTGGATATCGTTTGAAGTCAAATGATATACCATTTTATAGCTTATGATATATATTTTTTAAACACAAAATAAAACAAAATTGACCGGGGGCCGACTTTACGGCTGATTTGTCGTGTCCACTCACCAATGACACGATGGGTTTGGGGTGATATGCCCATAGCCAGTACCCGTTTTTGATAGTGAGCATTTTTATTCACTCACAATAACATCCTGAACAAGTTCAATTCCCATTTGACAACACTCTCGATGACTGTGAATTTACATTAATTAATCAATTAATTAGTTTTTAGATGTAGTTGACTCAAATAGCAATCCAAATGTAACTCCATCTGGAAGTGCTGAAACAGTACCATAAAACTTCATTCACAAAACAAAAAGTGTTTGTTTAGGCCTACAGTCTAAACGAGCACGAGCTTGTGGGAGCACGGTGGCCTAGCGGAACGGGCACTGATTCATAATCACCCAGGTGTTTGGAGGAGTCTGGCCCAATCGAAAATGAAAAAGAGATGGGCACACCGATCACTGTTTATACAGGATCGTCTCCTTTACCGTTTTTTTTTACTTACAGTCTAAAAACGAAATCAACAAAAAGTTTAATCAACGTCACTCTAAACCCACTACTAAGACATCAATCTATTTTGACTGTAATTAACCTTAATGCTCTGCGTGCTAGCCATGCCCTTCAATGGAAAAAGTTCAAGTTTTGAAATATTTTCTCAAAATATCAAGAGCTATCTTAAGAACTACTGAATCAATACTAGGCTTGTTTATACTCATTTTAATGCATTTTTCATGCTGATTCCAAATGTGGTTATGAAAATTTACATTTATGAAATTTTGGAATTTTAAAATTTTTTTTGAAACTTGTCGTCTGCAGTCGACACCCGCGTGAAGAGAGTTAAAAAATAAATAATTCATTTCACTTATTTTAATGAGTCATAATTCATTATAGCTATCGGTGTTTACAATATCAATTACACCTAATTCAGAATCTGAACTTGACTTGTGTCCAGCCTCATTAAGCAGGGTCTAACGAGCCTACTCAACTGGCTAATTAAACAGCCATAACGACCTCTGATAACCTCTTTTAACCCCAGATAGCCCTGCTTCATGACAGCTGTCACATGGGCTACATCCCAGTCACAGTCATACGTCTCCTCTTCTCCACTCTGTCCACTGGTTGCCTGTTGCCAGTGGTGGCACAACAGAGGGGGTTGGGTGGGGATTAGGGGTGGGCATTATAGCCTTATCAGGATTAAAAATGCGAAAATTGCCAAAATTTCAATGTTTTGCAGCAATTTTACACCCAATATATCTCCACTCTCTCCACTGGTTACCTGATGTCAGTGGTAGCACAACAGATGGGGTTGGGGTGGGGGTTAGGGGTGGGCATAGGGGGAATTATAGCCTTATCAGGATTAAAAACCCAAAACAAACAAAAATTTCAACGGTTTGTGGCAATTTTACACCCAATTTGTTGATTTTGCCACCCCAAAGAAATTCACTTTGCCCACAATGCCCCCCTGAAAAAAATTCCTGGCACCGCCACTGCCTGTTGCACAGAGGATTTATTTAAGAGTCTTGTCCAGATATTCAAAGCGTTTTATACTCATTCACCTGGTTAAATCTCTTCTTATTTTTAACCTTAGACCCACAAAACTATGCCCTTTGCTCTGACTCTGCTGTCACATTAAAAATGCCTCGTTCCAAAAAGCAAGCTGGCGAATGCCAGTCCAATGCCTTTGGAACAAGTCGCCCATCACTATCCGAGATTAAGAAAATACCACCACCTTCAAGAATCTTTTTAAGATCCACCTCTTTCTCACTGTATAGCTATTTTCCTTTCTTGTCTTTAAGTGGGTACTACACCCCTGCCCAATTTTGTGCCTATTTTTGCATTTTTCTCAAAAATTATAGTGCATTGGGGACAAGTAAGATATGTATATTATAGGGGCAAGGACTACAACTACTGCATTGGAAATTTTCTTTCAGCACAGACAACAATTGTGAAGTTACAGTCAAAAATGAGGGAAAACCATTATTTGATCAATAAATCCAATAACTACTTGCTTTGAGTTGCTGAAATTTCAGTACAGTAGTTGTAGTCCTTGCCCCTATAATATACATATCTTACTTGTCACCAATGTGCTATAATTTTTGAGAAAAATGCAAAAATGGGCACAAAATTGACCAGGGGTGTAGTACCCCCTTAAGTGCCTTGCCTACTTTTCATTTTAATAAAAACAAATTCAAATCTTTTCTCAATGTCTGTAAAGATGATCTAAGCATTAATACCCATTTTGAAATGATCTTTCATCAACAATATGTAATAGCCATTAAGACAGCGTTCAAGCTTTGACTTACGTTTGGCGGACAAACCGTGAAAAAAGTATTTAGGGGTGAAAACAGTCAAAATTCTTGATTACTTAAATGTTATTAGGGGTAAAATGTCACATATTTTCAGATTTTGGTACTTAAAACCTCTTATTTTTCACTGATTTTGAGAAAAATTCATTTTTGGTCCAATTTTGGCGAAAATGGCCGTTTTGGGGTGACAAAAATTTTGACTTGCTAATTTCCTGTGAGTGTATGAACATGAAATCTATCAAATAGTGCCTAATTTTCTATGCTAATTGTGAAACAAGGGTACAATTGTGATATTAAAAGCATTGAATGGGATCCATATATTTCTATATTTTCGTAGCAGGGGTAGAAACTCAAAGGTTCGGGTGACAATTGATTTGGAAAAAAGTATAATATTTGCCTCATTTTTGATTTGAAAATGCCATATCTCCACAATGGTATGAGCTATAGGGATGTTTTAAGTGTCTTTTTGCTCAGTATTTCAATAGCTAAATGGTGATATAACAAATAAGTAAGCTAGATTTACAGAAAAGAAAATAACTTGCAATATGCTACCCCCCCCCCATGAATTTTGAGGCGTGAAAAAAGTAATGGATTTTGTTAAAAAAATAAGTCCTTCAAAACTGGGAGGTTTAAGGCTAAACAAAGAACATGTTGCTCTTACCAATACCTTTCTCTAGAGCAACATGTTTTTTGTTTAGCCCTAAGCATCTCCATTTTGAAGGACTTATTTTTTTAACAAAAATGTTTGCTCAAATTTGACGATTTTGGGCAGAAATATGCCTGTACAGTGCTATGGGGAAAATTTTCAAGTTAATAATTATGCATTTTTTATGTCAGATTCGGTTTCTACACAAAATTTCACCCTAGAAAAAGTTCTTTTAAGTAGGATATCTTTCACTTTAAGTTTCCTCCATTTTGTCCGCCAAACGTAAGTCAAAGCTTGAACGCTGTCTTAAGTACTGTACAAATGCCCGCTTTTTTATTTAAAATAATGAAAAAATGAAAGTGGAAAAAATAATGAATAATGAAAAAGTTGCCTCACTGCGTTGCTGAAACATGTTATGGGAAACTTAGCATCGACTTTCATGAGCATGATGAGCCAAAACTACTAATAATATTTGTTTGTCTGCATAATACACCTTTTACATGCATGGGACAAATACCCACAATTACAATAATTACTTCTCATAAAAGGGAAGTACAATACCACTTAAAAGGCACTTTACAACTTATTAAACACCAAATTCTTACTTTATAATACACTTGAGAATTCAGATTTGTCAAATTTAGCCCTCGCATTATTCCTAATCAGCGTTTATATCAATGGTGTCCACTAAAACCCACCGAGAGGACATTTTCCGCTTGGATAGAGCCCCATAAAGGCCTAGAAATACACAGTTTTGTTAAGGTTTTGTAATCTTGACATTGATCTAGTGCATTGACCTGTTGTACAAGTAAACATCTCAAAAAAAGTAACTGACCCCCCTTAAATAATGACAATTATTCAAAAACGGGTGATTGTATTACAAATCTGTAAAATGTGTTGGAAGCAGAATTTATTTCTGCACATTTTGACACCTCATTTGTAGCAATTGACTAAATATTGACGTCACAGCGTACATTTAAATCAGTGTAGCCCAAGATTTGAAAGTTGCAGTAAATTCTATTGATTTTGCATTCAGTGTAATGGAAGGAAAACTGTGTAATGATATCTTAGTGTTTTTGTATTGTAAAAATTTGTATGTAAGTGCAGCTTTCAAATCTGGACCTCACTACATTAAATTGACTGGTGTTTTATTGTTTTCTGGGCTATCATATGAAATCAGGTGTCAAAATGCGCAGAAATAATTTCTGCTTCCAACGCATTGTACTGATTTGCAATACAATAGTCCCTTTTTGAATAATGGTCATTATTAAAGGGGGGTTAGTTACCTTTTTTGAGATGTTTATAACAATCATTCAAATAAACTTAATGTCACTCAATTGTTTCCCCTCTCTCTCTCAAGACTACTCCCGGGCATAAAACTGGACAAAATGCAGTTAAAACTACGTAAATAATTGGATGACAAGTGTTGGTTTTGGCCACATAATAGCCATGTCATGGGAACTAATCCATTAGGAAAAAAATTATGGGAATAAACAATTTGCGGTATAAATGATGAGAGGTAAAGCTCTTTGAAACAGTATTTCTTGAAATTGATTGTCATGACTACATTGTACAATGTTCTGTCAGTACAGCTCAATTGATCGTACTTTTCCTACATTCGACCTTGCATGATTTTTGAGTTGACACAGTCATGAAAATAACTATAGGGGAAGGTGGGGCATAACGGACCCCCGGGGCAAAACGGAACCACCTGGAAAAATAGGCCTTGGCAGTACTGCCGTCTATGCAAATTATATTGAGGAACACAAGTATGGCTACGAGAATTTACAACAAAAATTTTATCTGAAACAATCCACTGACATTCGAGCAAGATCGAGTCAAAAAATTACTACCCGTCTGGTGTAAGATATGTAGATGTTTAATGCGCTGAAATTTTACTTCATTAATATCGGATTCCCAAATAATTATGTATATTGTAAACCCGAAGGTACTAGCCATGAGCTGTATTAAGTGCATGGCCTATATGCTATGATGTATTATGCATGCAACCTATTTCTAAAAAATCGGGTATGGGGCAAAACGGAACCCTAGGTGTGGGGCATAACGGAGCAGGGTTCCGTTTTGCCCCGGGCGCTTTGTCCCACAGATGGGTTCCGTTTTGCCCCAATTGGACATAACTTGTCTTCACTCAAGGAAATGTAGGCGTTATCTAGGGGCCTACTCGAACATGGTAAACACTTCGGCTGAAACATAGACATATAACTAGACCTACAGATAGAATTAATGATTAAAGGTTAACCACTTACTCCACAGAGATGGTAGGCCTACTGAATATTTCTTTCTAATCAAATATTGGTCATACATATTATAGGCCTACTAGGCCTATAAGAAGTTAACCACTCACTCCACAGAGATGGTAGGCCCACTTAATATTGTAACTGAATATAGGCCTACATATAACTAGGCCTAGGGCCTACCGATGGAACAACTGATATAAGTTTGCACCCAGGGTACCGTTTTGCCCCATAGGGGTTCCGTTTGCCCGATAGTGGGGCAAAACGGATTTATTTTTTTTGAAAATATTTCTTCATTTTTATAAAAATTGTAAGATTCAAGTTATATTGGTTAATGGTATATTAAAGGTAAATACAAACTTCAACTGAATATATAATTTTTACAGTCATATTACTTATGGTGACCTCACAGAGCATCCTCAAAGTTAAGTGTTCCGTTATGCCCCACCTTCCCCTAGATACTTGACAGACCATTAAGCGCTTCAGACTCCGTATTGTACGTACAATATTGTATGTACAATACTTTTCGTGACGTCAAAAAGTATTACACGTGCAATAAATAGTATGTACCGGGAAAATATATATTTTGCTACAATCATTGGTTGCTTAATTGATACGGAGTTGCCAAATTTCTAAGAGTTCTAAATTTAGTGAGTGCACGGAATGATGAACATCTTTTAATGTCTTCTTGTATTCAACCATGGTAGGTATCATGATTCAACTGTACTTGAATTATTATATAATCAATGGGCACCTTTTTAAAGTTAATAATACATCGTATTAATACTAATATTAATAATATTAAAATTGTAATAATAATATAAATGGCACATTCAGATCTTATTTATTTATTTATAGATTTATCTATTTAGGCCTATTTATTTATTTATTTATTTATTTATTTATTTATTTATTTATTTATTTATTTATTGATTGATTGATTGATTGCTGATTGATTAATTGATTTAGAGATTCATTTATACTGATATTTAGTCATATATTGATTTAGAAAGTTTAAAAGTATTATTTGTAGGCCTTTGTATTTATTCTGGTTCTGATTTTATTGATACTGATATTTTTGTTAATTTTTAAAGTTTTGGCATATAGCATTTGTTACATTATAACACGCTGTGTTATGAATTTGCAACACCTTTTTACATATTGATATCGTTGAGACATGTTATGATAGGCCTACTTAAGATCATCACAATACATCCATAAATATGGATGTGTTAATGCAGTAACCGTAGCGTTAGGGGCACGGAAGCCCCCCCCCCCCCATTGATCTGAAATCTATACTAATAAAATAATAAGCGGTCTCTATCTGTGTATCTATCTGTCTGTCTGTCCGGCTATGCGTTTACGCCGCACTTTGACGATCGTGCTGAAATTTTGGATATAGGTAGGTATTGGGAAAAGCATGTTGGCCATGTGGTTTTGAGGGTCATCGGAGGTCAAGGTCAAAGGTCAAAATTTCAAACTTTGTCCGATCGGGCCCAAATTTGGTGGGTGGAATCCTTGATAGGAGGGGAATATAATGCGCGAAATAAAAGCAAGGTCAACCGAGGTCAAAGGTCATTACGGAGGGGTCAAATTTCAAACTTTGTCCGATCGGGCACAAACTTGGTGGGTCGAAACCTTCGTATGAGGGAAGCATGAAAAACATTATATGGAGGTCATCCGAGGTCAAAGGTCAAAGGTCATGGATTTCAAACTTTGTCCTATCGGGCTCAAAATTGGTGGGTGCAATCCTTGATGCGAGGGAATATATGCGCAAAATAACATTGAGGTCAACCA
The DNA here is from genome assembly GCF_039555335.1 of Amphiura filiformis. NCBI lineage: Eukaryota > Metazoa > Echinodermata > Ophiuroidea > Amphilepidida > Amphiuridae > Amphiura > Amphiura filiformis. The sequence goes on from NC_092644.1 coordinate 17,156,777, forward strand.
AGGTCAAAGGTCATGTAGGGGCTAAATTTAAACTTTGCCCTATTGGGCTTAAACTTGATAGGTGGAATCCTTTGTATGAGGGGGCCACGAAAAAAAATTACACCAAGGTCATCTGGGGTCAAACAGAAATGCTATCATGCCAGTGCTCTCACAGCATCAGGGCTCTCACAGCTGCAGGTGCACTAGTATTAGAAAATCCCATAGGAAAACTGCCGAAAACGGCTTGTGCCCCTCCCCCCTCATCAGAACCGGATGCAACGCCTTCTATACTTTTTCATTCATTAATTATAGGCGTATTAATAGTAATGCGTTGAGTTTTTAAAAAGTAATATCCGCCTTTTTTTTCTTTCTTTTTGAAATGACATACGGTACTTGTTACAAAAACAAATCAGCATTGAAAACATTTTTTTTCGTCAGCGGCAGATATTTGGCCTTTTCAGTGTCATAAAGCTACAAAATAGACGATCTTTTAAAATCATTTTAAATGGCTATTTATTTTTCAACCTTATTGTTTGTATTTGTAATGTTCACACAATCTGAACATGTGCTTGTAGGACAACAATTTTGAATTAAACATGTTAATTGTGATATTTTAATTCCCCTAGAACACCACAGTTAAGCGTCCAAAATTGTAAGTGGTTTTCTTTTATTTAACCTCATTATTTCGCTAAAATTACTCGAAAACCCTCCTAAGAGTTGTTGTTACTAATAAACATTTCATAATTTTGGGCAAAGGATAGCCAAATAGTTGACCGAAATCGTATATTTGCACCAATATTTGACTGAAATCGTATATTAACATTACCGCCCCTTCGTGGCTTTATTGCAAGCCAAAGTGTGAAACGAGAGTTGAAAGAGTTTCAAACCTACGAATATATTTCTGAAATATGTCTCTCTGATTGGTTGATGGTCAAGAGGATTACGGCATCCTCAAAGCCTCTTGCTGTAATTCTCTAATCGATATCTATTATAGGACCGATCTTTTGAAATCCATACAACCGTGTCAAATGAAATAGTCTCAAATCATAATTTGTGCACGTTACAACGTTGATACGTCAGATTTCGGAATTTTATTAAAAATAGGCATAAATCACATTGAACAGGTTGAATGCTGGCAAAAGTAGATAAAATAACTATGGGTCGAATTTACATTAATCAGTGTCCTGGGGCCAGGATAACATTTAGGACTCCTTCGAATGCTAAAACAATACTTCGCCAAATGTCCTTACTTTCATTTTCTCATTTAATTTGTTTTAATTTTAGTTAATTTCTTTATCCACTGGCTCTGGTAAATCCGGTATTGCCAAATATTTCTTGTCCATTACCCGTGTTAATCTATTTATTTATTAAAATGAACCATCTATTAAATTCCTATAATACAATGTATAGGCCTAGTGTATTTGATAACAAATTTGTTTTTATTTTTGATTGGAATTTGGGTTCCATTACACGATTTCATAATAAGATATGTTTGGGCATGGCGGAATTAGTATATAAATAAAAATAGACATACTCTTCGGCCCCCTTTTTTTTAATGTTTGTAGGCCTACATTATTGATATCAATATTTATGTACAAAATGCAAAAGAATGTATATATATTTGATTGTTTTGTAAACATTAAATTTGATGTTTACTCATAATTATGTCTGGAAAGTCAGGGAAAAACTAAGGAGTATCGGTATTTAGTTTCCTGGGAAAGTGGATCAGATGAGCAGTGAGTAAAAACATTTGCCCTAAATCTTTATTTGATTTTTATTGTTTTATGAATTTATTAGGGCTACTGGTAAAGTGCAGAAAAACCTCCAAACGCACTCTAGGATTTTTCATCAGCAGCAGTAGAAATTTCTCTTGCATAGATTTTCTGGTGACCTCGCTTGGATTTAGCAAACAATGAACAGTCAGGGTTATTGCGCGTTATTTAATCTGATTCAACTCGTCGTGGCACGTATATTTATTGCACGTGTAATACTTTTTGACGTCACGAAAAGTATTGTACATACAATACTGTACGTACAATACGGAGTCTGAAGCTAGCCTTAGTAGCCCAGTTCTGAACCTTTTCATTGATCATAGGTATCTGATGGATCAGTGAAGATAAGAAGGGATTATAATATATACGTAACCTTGATATTATAGTACATCTCGAGGAAAAAGTGCAATGGACATGTTTTCATTTTATGTTTCAAATATCCCGCGCATGAAAATTGAGTATTTAACCCAAAATGGAAAATGGAACAATTTATTGGAAATCTGTTTAACAGATTTTTTTGACATCTTTTTCTGCACTGTATTATACCTAAATTAAGAAATTTTATAAATATTCAAAGAAAATATAGGTCATCCAAAAAAATTTGATTTTTACACATTTTGGGGCAAAAAAGGAAAAATAAGCAAAAATATCAAAATCTGTTTAACAGCTTCATTCATCAAGTCATAACAAACGGCCTACATGCTTAATTTCTAATAAAATATTGAAATTGTGAAAAATTAGGTATTTATTGATTTTCATGGTTTTTCTTGCAAATATGCTAATAATATGCAAATTATGAAATTGCAAAATAAAGTTTCTACATAGCATACATCTTTCAAGTGTGATGTTCAAAATGACAGACATCAAAAAGAGATTCGATGAAATGTAAAGGTGTAGTAACAATTTTGGCATGGACTGTCTGGTCAGGAAAAGTACGGTAATTTGAGCTGTAGGCACAACCATACCGAGCATTTTTGCTTGAGCAACACAGTTCTCTTGCAATCCTCAAGAAATTTTGGGGATTTCATGATTTTCCTGAGTGATCTTTGAGTGGTCCTCAGGTTCTACCGCTTTGTGAACGACATCCTAAAAAATTATGTATATTTGAACGTTTCTGTACTGTTTTTATAAGGCCTTTTTAGAGCGTGTAAGTGCCCCATAAATGTGTGCCAAAAATTGCTTTCCCCCTTTTGACCTGCCAAAAATTGCTTGTTCCCCATTTGGTTTGCCCAACAATTCTTGCCCCCCACCCCCCCATTTTACCCTTTCCCCACAGCTCATAATTATTGCACAGCCCCTGATCAATGGTACTCAATAAAAGCCTATGTCAGGGACTGTCTTTTGGAATTTGCAGGAGAGCATAAAATAGCTCTTCTGGAGTCTTTAAGGAGAGCTAAGCTAAAAATCACTCTCCTATATCAGATTTAAGGAGAGCAGTAAAGAGCGATTGCTCTTGCTCTCCTACAAAGGCAGTCCCTGCTAGCTATGTGCATGCTTCTGTAGTCTCAGTTGCACCTCAATATTTTAACTCAATTACACATTGGCCCATGAAACATATCAATATGGACCACAATGGCCTCATCCCAATGGCATAGTTCAATAACCTCAATTAAACACTCATAGTGCAAAATTTGACTTCAAGTTGCAGAGAAGTTGCAAAGTTTTTGTACATAAATTTTTTAAGGTCATTCAATGAATGGACAAATGTATTGGGGTTAAAGAACAGAGCCCTGATAGATGAACATGTTGTGGATCTTAGTGTATAGGCCTACAGCGTAAGTCTATAACTATAAATGCCCATAAAAAGTATCTGAACACTTAAAACAAAAGCCATTTCTTAAAGACACTAAAACTAAATTACAAAATAAAGTGGTTGATAGACAGAGAATTTTGTTCTGCATATTTTCATACCTCATTTGGCACAATACAACTTTATTTTTTGTAACTTTTAGCAATCTGAATGAAAGAAAGCTTTTCAAAAGTGACAAAAATGTACATGGACTTTTCCCTAAAAGCATGCAGACCTAATACTGATACAGCGGAGCTTTATGAACCCGTAACAAAAGCAGCAGAAAGGTCCTTGAAGGAGGAAATATCCACATTTGTCACTTTTGCAAATTCTACATTTTGTCATTCAAATGAATATAACTTAGTGGAATAAATGCATATCATGCCAAATAAGGTATCAAAGCATGCAGAACAAAATTCTCCATCTATCGACCAACTTTATTTAGCAATTTAGCTTCAGTGTCTGTAAGAAATTGCTTTTGCTTTAAGAGATGGGGTATGGACGTTTGGACAGTATTTATTGTGGGACACTAGAGCACATCAGACATATAGAATTGCATTCTGAATACGAAGAATGTCCTTCTGATATCAAATAATTTAGATTTTTTGAAATTTGCAATGTAATACACATTTTATGGCAAATGATTAAAATTGATATTTTGATATTTAACAGTACTTGAAGTAAACTTTATAAATCTGATGATTTATACTTAAAGTGTATGTCTACAGGTGGGATGAAAAGCCGACGATTAATTGAAAATTTTGACCTTTCAGTATGAAGATATGGATTTTTTCCCAAAACACCAAAAAAAATTAGGTCTTTTTGGGAAAAAATCCATATCTTCAATATGAAAGGTCAAAATTTTCAATTGATCGTCGACTTTTCCTCCCACTGCATACACTTTAAGAATATGTCATTAGATTTATAAAATTTACTTCGAGGACTGTTATATATCAAAAATGTGAAAAATATCAAATTTTAATAATTTGTCATAAAAATTGTATTATATCGTGAATTTCAAAAAATGAAAATTATTTGATATCAGAAAGACATTCTTCGTATTCAAAATGCAATTCGATATGTCTGATGTGCTTTCATGTCCCACAAAAAATACTGTCAAAACGCTCAAAACGCTCATTCCAGATCCCTTAAGGGCTCGGATACTTTTTGTGCACAGTATCGAAAGAATGGTAACAAAACTCAGAAAGTATCCAGAGCACATCCAACATCTGTTCTTAGCCCAACCGATTCCATCGCATGATCATTTTACGGAACAACATCCCCATTTAACAAAGTCAGCTATATGTTAAACATCCATTATTCAGTGTGAATCCATGGAAAAACAATAACTAATTGTCATTCTATTGTTTATTAAGATGAATGATTTATTACTTAATACCATAATGAATACTGATTAGACATAATAATAGCTTTGTTAATGAGCTGCGTATACATTACCCTACTGTCACCCATCCAAAACTAATGGGAACAACAAAAACAATTCATAAAAATATGTTCTTTACAATGTTCATTTTTCCATAATGAAATTATTTAGGCATGCATGATAGATTATAACTTACCGTGAAGGCCTTTTTTGTGTTATTGCTATTCCATTTTAAAGTAATTAGTTTTCAAATACGTAGGTTAAAACTCTAGTGTTAATAAATTATTGAAGCTTAAGTGTCTGAGTTTAAAAAGTACATTTCACTAGAAACTTGCTTGGATTCTTAATTTTATATAGAAACTTTATATAGAAACTTGTTTGCCTTTTGGGAAGGCCTAAAAATATTGGGACTTTTAGCCAACGGATGGGGTGGGTTATAAGGTTGGTCTTATCATTGGAATTGTGGAAACTTGTTAACCTCATAATTGCTTTCAACTGTTGGTCTAAAGTATATAGTTTCCAAAAATATTCACCAAAAATGGACGAAAAATGACAAATTTTGTAAAAAATCATACAAAAGCATGATTTTTGGTGAAGTTCAAAAAGGTCAAAATAGATATAGTTTTTGAAATCAATAAAAAAAGTACTCTAGAATTTTTTTGTTTTTCAAAAAAATTTCTTTTTTTGAACATTTTTTACCAAAATTTGACATAGATGCATTCATCAAGTGTTTGCCATTCTAAATACCGTATTTCCTTGAATAATCGCCCCCGGGGTGTTGCATTTTCCAAAAGAGGGGGCATTTATTAGAGGTCATTTTTAGAACGATAATTCCCAATAAAATCATTAGGTAAGCTTAAAACTCATGCAGAAATGACGAACTATGAACTTTGGAATGATGAATTCCGCATTTATGACCAGATTTTCGCCAATTACCGACACCATTAGCAACCATGTGTGCACCTTGGTAAGCTTACTACACAAGATAGCATGGAAATATCAGTATTTTTGAAACATCTTGGTTGAAAAAAGTGGTTGGGGCATTTAATTGCACATTTTTTGACTCACCCTGTACTCTCCACAGGTCTTTAGCCTTTCACTTTTATCAATATTCATTCCCGGACACCGCATGATTCATGATTCACCAAGTGTCATAGCTCCTGTACACAATGCCCATCACTTCTTACACATATTATACAAAATGAAAAAAAAAAAAAATGCAACATTTTGAAAGCTATTCTTATTCTTTTTTAAATCATTCTCAAAAGTTACAAAGATTATAGAATTGAATAGAAGAAAAATATCCCCCATATGTGTGTGTATCCTCCTCTAACAGTCAACACAAAAAGGATTAAACTTCAACCTGGGAATTCCGGCAATGTCACAATTAACCTGCCTTATGAAAAACCAAATCCACCATTAGCCAAGAAAAGCGCGGCCCAATGGAGCACGACTCCATTCAATTGGCACGCTATTCTAAACTGCTTGCTCTCTCTCGCGCCAACACTGGATGCGTCCACACGGCAGGTGGAAACTTAGAATCAGGGGTTTTGCCTGTGTGGATACACTTAGAGGTTTTACACTCCAAGGCGAACTTTGTGTTTGACCAACATCAAATCCTCAAGATATATTTAAAGGGTTTAGTTGAACCTTTCAAGTGCAATCAGCAGAAACTTGCAAGGTTTGTACCAGGTGGATATATTTGAGGGTTTCATTCAGTGTACTACATACTGCACTTAGAGGCTTTAAACTAAAAGGGAAAACTTAGTGGTTGGACCCACATCAAAGATATTTAGAGGGGTTAGTTGAATGTCCAAGTGCATTCAGTGGAAACTTGTGAGGTTTGTACCATGCGGATACATTCAATGATTTCATTCAGTGTACTACTGCACTTAAGAGGTTTTACACCAAAAGGGAAAACTTTATAGTGGTTGACCCACCTTAAACCCCTAAGATATTTAGAGGGTTTAGTTGAAACTTGCAAGGTTTGTACCAGGCAGATACATTCAAGGGTTTCATTCAGTGTACTACATACTGCACTTAGAGGCTTTAAACTAAAAGGGAAAACTTAGTGGTTGGACCCACCTCAAATCTCAAAGATATTTAGAGGGTTTAGTTGAAACTTTCAAGTGCATTCAGTGGAAACTTGTGAGGTTTGTGCCATGCTGATACATTCAAGGGTTTCATTCAGTCATGAATAAGTGTACCACTTAGAGGTTTTACACTAAAAGGGAAACTTAAAGGTTTGACCCACCTCAAATCTCAAAGATATTTAGAGGGTTTAGTTGACCCTTTCAAGTGCATTCAGTGGAAACTTGTGAGGTTTGTGCCATGCGGATACATTCAATGATTTCATTCAGTGTACTACTGCACTTAGAGGTTTTACACCAAAAGGGAAAACTTTATAGTGGTTGACCCACCTTAAACCCCTAAGATATTTAGAGGGTTTAGTTGAATCTTCAAGTTCATTCAGTGAAAACTTGGGAGGTACATTCAAGGGTTTCATTCAGTCATGATTCAGTGTACCACTGCACTTAGGGGTTTTACACTAAAAGGGAAACCTCAAACCCCAAGACATTTAGAGGGTTTAGTTGAACCTTCCAAGTGCATTCAGTGGAAATTTGGAGCTTTATGCCACATGGATACATTCAAGGGTTTCATTCAGTGTTTCACCTTATGACTGTGAATAGTGATGGCCAATTCCTGTTTCTACTTAAAGAGGAAGCCCCAACAGAACAATTCTTCTAGGATGAACCAAACCTGCCTGGTTATCAAATTAATCAGTAACAAGGTATCTCTGAATTTGACAGGTGCTAATCGATGCAATAACATTAAAACATCAATTAGCACCCGTCAAATTCCAAGACAACCTTGACACTGATTAATTTGATAACTAGGCAGGTTTGGTTCACCCTAGAAGAACTGCTCTGGCGGGGCTTCCTCTTTTTAAGTCTGTCCACATCACCACATGTGTTAGTCACATGGCTCAAGGGTTTCAGTTAGCAAAGCACTGTGTGGACACAACCACATTGACTTAAGATTTCACAATCTTGGGTGGTTCATGACAATCTGAGCACATCTACTTTTGCTCTATCCTTTTTTTAAATGCTGGCCATTCCAAGAGCTAAGTAGCCCAATGAAAGAAAAGAAACAATGGTCCCTGGTGGCCACTTCTCCCTACCTAAAGATCAGCTAAACATATTTGGCTTGGGAAATGGTGGGAAAAGTCAAAAAGCTGAAAGGCTGCCGCGTGCCGGATATAAAAGATGCAAACAGACTTTTGATTTTATACATGGCCTGGCCAGAGAATGTGTCAGCAACAAATACTATGTTTGTTCAAATCACTCCATGCATCTGTTGGCTTTTTAAAAAAAAAAAAAATCCAAATTTACGGAACAGCAGAAAAACAAAATCATCAAAACACTAAAATTCATTATTAATCAAATTTCAACTTTTTTCCGAAATTATCAAAGGGTAGCCATTGCACTTCTGAACAATTAAACAAATTTTACGACAATTTGAAGCTCAAATTCTCTTTTCTTATCATCCGTCTTATTCTACTAAGACCCATTAAAAGGCAACTAGAGAGCAACACAATGGCTCGCATCAACTTAATGAATAAATAGAAGGGGAAACGCCATGCGGAAATGCCTCATCGGGGAACGGATCATCAGTAACCATCTTTCATACTTCAGAGAAATTAACCCATTTAAAGCATATTTCAAATGGGGATTATAAAAGAATACAATCTTTTTTTGTATTTCAACATCTGTCTCATTTTTTTCTTCTATAATGTATCCTCTATTTCCCACACTGTCATACATCCAATCAGAACTGAACGTTTTATTATTGTGTTGGTATCATCTTGTGCACGAAGAAGACATTTTTTCCCTATTGGTCATAATTTGGCTTTTCCCAGTTAAAATCCATACACAAGCCTTGAAATAAGCGGACTGGAACCAGGGGCAATTTGCTTTTCAACATTGCTCCTGATTCAATGGGATTTTACAAGAACCAGGAGCAATTTCTGAAGAAATAGGAGCAATTTTCAAATAGTAATAGTAAATCCTTTTCTGCATAAATACAATACAGCATACCAGCACCAGTGGCAATCCGTGGCTGCTCTTAACCTCAGGGGCTGGAAAAAAGGTGCAAGTTTGCCAGCCCCCTTCAACATCCTGAAAAGGTTGACCCCATTTTTTTCGATGGTTTGAAAAAGTGAAGAACAAAACAAAGATGATAATAAGCACTTGCAACCTACAAACAAAAATTTTTTACACATTTTTGACAATTTTACTTCCTTTTCCTTAAATTTAACTGTTTCTTTACACCCTTTTTTCTTTAATAATTCTTTTTGCCACCCCTTCCTTTTTGCTGCCCCCTGCTTTGACCCTGAGGGCTGGCGAATCCAAAGCCTCCCCCAAAATATGTATTTGTATGGTGATGAAAAAAATCCCCCCTGATAAGACTTTTCAAGAAGGGTTGGTCAGTCTGGAGGCTAAAATGACTCTTAACATATTGTCAAAAAGCTTGAATTGAAAAATCTGTCAAAAATTTGATAATTTTGTGCAAACATAATAATTTGAAAATGCTCTAAATTTTTTCTAAAAAACAGCATTTTTTTCTCATCGCCTAATTCATAACTCCTTAGCTTTTTATCTCGCAATACTAAACAGTCAGTAAAATTTGTCTCAAATCTACTTCCCTACTATTGGGCTATTCCATTTCAAATCCACACTACCCCTGTGGAAGATTTTGGAAATATCTTCCACAGGGGGAGTACGAATTTCAAATGGAATTAACACATAAGCAGCTCCATTTGAAACTCACTCTCCCTCAGGGGAAGATTCAGGTTAAATCATTCTCAGAGGGTGTATGAAATTCAAATTGAGCAGCCTAATGTGTTCATTCCATTAAATTCATACTCCCCTGTGAAAGATATTTCCAAAACCTACCACAGGGGTAGTGTGGATTTTAAATAAAATAGCCCAATTTACCGGTAATATTTGTTTCACTTACTTCTTTTAATCAGCTGAATGCCTACAAACAAACAAAAGCCACTAACGCAAAACCCAATTATCTGTTTTTTAATTCTTTTAATTCACTTGCGTTGGTCACAAAAGCGGCATCTTTGTCATGTCTGTCCTAATTGCTTTTGGGATGATTGAATTTTCAACCACTGACCAACCAATTCAATTGTTTTATGGGCCATTTATCACAAACAATACAGGTCATAAACATCAAATATTCATTTATATTTTTTTCTATATTTTTGTTTTTGTTTAAAAAAATAGATCGTGATAAAAATACTATCGTACGCTTTGTGTAACTAGAATGGCCATTCTGCCTTCATATTTAATGTATTGAGCAAATGCATCATCATGATTAGACCTAATTACATTGATTAGCACCCATGACTTATGTTAACTGTATGTTTGTAAGGTAAAGGTAAAGGAGACGATCCTGTATAAACAGTGATCGGAGTGCCCATCTCTCTTTCATTGGCGATTTGGCCAGACTCCTCCATGTAATGTTGCTATAGGGGGATCGCTATACCTCCTCTATATACAGCGAGTCTGTTACCTTCCCAGCATTTAAGAATGCCGGTACCCATTTAAACACTTGGGTGGAGAGGAGTAATCAAGATAAAGTGCCTTACTCAAGGGCACAACACGATGGCGTCGCCGGGGTTCGAACCCGCAACCTTCCGATTATGAGTTAGTGCCCATTCCGCTAGGCCACCGTGCTCCCCAATATGTAATATGAGGGGCGGTCAAAAAGTTTGTTGCACTGTAATGAATTTGGTATAATTTGGAAGCTTGTTCCTTCAAAACTTTATCTCAAAAATATTCGAATTTTGCATCACTATATATGGTTAGGACACCCTGTTAACATTGTTCGTTTTATGCAAATCCAAGAAAAATGAAGATGTAAAGGGGGTACTACACCCCTACCCATCAATTTTGTGCCTATTTTTGCATTTTTCTCAAAAATTATAGCGCATTGGTGACAAGTAAGATATGTATATTATAGGGGCAAGGACTATAACTACTGTAATTTGAAACTTGAAAAAATCAATCCTAATAGCCAACGTCACCATGAAATTCTGTTTCAAAAATCCCCTAATTTTGTTTTGATGGTCATGGCCATGTGTAGAATAATTACTAAACACACTTAGTCCTTTTGTAACAGTTAAATGTAATTTTCTTTCCAAAGCTTTGAAAGTCATGGATTGCAGTTGTTGCATTCTCTGCAACTTCAGATAAAAAGTGTGTTTTTTTTTACTTCCTAAGCATTTAAAATTCCCAAGTGCAAATCAAGGTCAACATTTAGCCCATTATAACACATTTTAAAATCCATTCAGCTAAAATACAAAAGCTGTGTTCACATTGTTAGACGTACACCCGGCGGAACTTGGTCAGCACAAGTTGCTAGTAGTAGCAGTGGGCGCTGATAGGAGTAGTAGCGGTGTGAACGATAGTCAGCGTAAATTCTACCAGGCGTATGTCTGATGAATTACTTCTGACAAAAGTCTGTAGTATAGCAAGCTAGGTGTAATCTCTGCCAAGTGTAAGTTGCAATGCGAATGCTCTACGCCTGGCATCCAGTGTAAGTTTGAACTTTTTTGGTCGGAACTAAGAATTAATTACATATCCAGTGGTTGAAAAAGGCCACAGAAATACCGGAAGTGTTAGCCGATGTTCAGTTTATGCCGACCAGAGGTGAATGCTTGGTGGAACTGATTGGCATAGTGCTAGGAGTAGGCTAGGTGTGGACAAACGGTAGGAGTATGGAAAATATTTGTGACATGTTAGTGTAAGTTTACGCCCGGTGTAACTCAAAATGTGAATACGACTTAAGACACTTTCATCTCTTGATCTGTTAGTATTTGACAAATTCCTGCAGCATGCTGATACATCTAATAATATATCCTTTGTTCAATTGTATCATCTTTATCATAATTTGAAAGGGCAAAACAACTTAAGAGTGTCCATTTTACTTTGCTACAAGCCTTAAAAACAGTTATTTCCCTCCATTTATTATATGGTCATGGTCACAGTTGGTTTAAAATGGCAAATAAATTAATAAAATTTTGCTTAACATTTCACAAAATTGCAAAAATTCGGGTTGAAAAGGCTTCAACATACTAGTCAAAGTTAAAGGATGTTTTCTCAAAATATAAAGAGCTATTTTAAGAATCACTGAATCAATACTGGGATTATTTGTACTCATTTCAGCGCATTTTTCATGCTGATTCCAAATATGGTCATAAAAATGGACAATTCTGAAATTTTTGAATTTTTAAAGTAAATTTGGAACTCGTCGTCTGCAGTTGACACAATGTGGCCGGGGTTAAGTCAACTTTGGACATATTCCAAGTTACACAGGGCTCATATCTATCCATTAGCTTCTTCTTCTGTTGCCTCTGGAATAATGGGCTATTCCAGTTGAAATCCATACACCCCCTACAGAAGACATCACTTTCCACACAGGGAGTGTAGATTTCAAATAGAATCACCCACTCAGGTAACCCCAATTGATATTCACACTCCCTGTGTGGGAGGGTGGTACTGTATACACCCCTTGATAAATTTGTGACTATTTTTGCATTTTTCTCAAAAACTAATAAAACACTGGTAACAAAAGTTATGTATATTACAGGGGCAAGTAATCCAATTACTACACTGGAATTTCAGTGACTCAAGACAAATAGTTATTGATTTATTGATCAAATATTGGTTTTCCCTCATTTTTGACTGTAACTCCACAACTGTTGTCTGTGCTGAAATAAAATTTTCAGTGTAGTAGTTGTAGTCCTTGCCCCTATAATATAGGGCCTACATATCTTACTTGTCACCAATGCGCTATATTTTTTGAGAAAAATGCAAAAATAGGCACAAAATTGCCCAGGGGTGTAGTACCCTCTTAAGGTCATGTCTTCCACGGGGGGTGTATGGATTTCATCTGGAACAGCCTGTCTACTGACCTTCTTCTGTTTAATCAAACAGTTAATGGCTTCTTGATTCCCAAAATGGATTTCAAACTAATGAAAAACACATCATTTATAGGCAAATTAAAAAGGATCTCAGATGGTAGAAGGGTTTTAATAATTAAAACTACTGGCTGAAAAATACTTGGCTCAACATCTCTTCTTATTAATAATTTATTTATTAACTGTCCATTGGTTGATGGTATCTCTGGTGAAGATGCAGCTCTGAATCGATTAATATGTTTTTTAAAATTTATTTTATAGCATGAAATTAAATAAGCAAAATGGAAGCAAATTAAACACGCAAACAAATATGTGTGGCCGTACACCACAAATGAGCCTTAAAGTCGGCAAATTGTATTCTGAGTTACAGTGTAAAATGTGCATGAAAGTCGTATTCATAGGTACCTCAATTTGGTGCGACATGTATCTCATTTTGATCAGACCTTTTAAACCAATCAATAATCCTATTGCTGAAGAGGATAAATAAGCTTCAACCTATTTCTATAGAATTCTTAAATAGCTCTAGTTTTTGTTTGCTTTGGCTAAATCCTGTTCAAGTTATGGGTTACAAAGCATTATAGTTTGTCTAGGTATGTATATCCAACAAGTAACAATGAGAGGAACCTCGTTGACTTGGGGATGATTTGAAATGACCCCCAATTACGACTGTTTGATATTTATTACCAGCATAGGAGCATAGTTCAACAATCCATAACCCGCTTCTGGATATCGTTTGAAATCAAATGATATACCATTTTAAAGCTTATGATATGTATTTTCTAAACACAAAATCAAACAAAATTGACCGGGCCGACTTCACAGCTCATTCGTGGTGTACGGTCACATATATTCAAACAACTAAAATTAACCTCCAAACTCACAGATCAGCAGACCATGAACAGACCAATAAAATTAAAAAAAACTGACAATTGGTACATACAACATGTTCAGTGAGCACCCTCCCCCCCCCCTTATCACTGATCCCTACAGAGGGCTAAATTAGTATTCATTTTCAATAAAATATTAGCATTTACTGTCAGATATGTCCCCTTTAATTTTGAGCCGAACAAGTGAGGTAAAGCAAAGAAAATAGGAATTTACAACTAGCGCCAATGCATGTTACTCGGCGTTTGTAATATGGTACGACCCTCCGGCGTGTGTGTATTTGTCCCGCACGCCGTGTACGTAGTACTGTGTTGACATCGCATACGCGTTCGACTAATATTTCTATCGTAATAATAAAATGCTGATTCAAAATCTCGGCTTTTGACTAAACTACAGCACCTAAAGTCTTGATTTTTGCAGAGAATCTTTGTTTACTAAAGTACATTACAATCGTGTAAAAACCTGAATTTAAAATTTTTTTGAGGGCGTTCTCCTCAGCAAATGTTATAATAAGCTTTAATGTAGTCCAGTGTTGTGCATATGAATAATAATTTTAAGGTAATGCCTATTTTGTGGTGGTTTTAGGCTTTCCATATAAAACAAATCGATATTGAAGACTTGAAGAAAAAGACAGTTTACAAGCGGATGTATCATATCAACATGATCAAGAATCAATCCTATTCCGCACAGTATTGCAAAGCGAATACCGCAACCACTTTAAAGCAGCGAGGGATGAGCTGTGGGAGTTGCGATTTTAATCATGCATAGGTTAAGCTTACTGGAATAAAGTGATATTAATATATTATGACTAAAAGAGGTCATCTGAATATTTAATAGATGACATCAGCATCTCCTCATTTGCATACTCGGGACTTCTATTATATGAAGTCATCACCCATCTCTCATTCTCCTGTCCAGTTAATCACATGACTAATCACATGATTTCAAAAGTTTCACTATCCAAGCAAACCATCAGAAGAAGTTTAATATCCAACTACATTGTAGAAAACTTTTCTTTACAAATGTGTCCAACACAAGGTATCGTTTCAAAATACTGATTTTGAAAAGTCAATTTCCGCTCCAGGCAATAAATGATATCCCCTCCCCTCCTATTCAACCTATTCACAATTGTCCCATCCCAAACAGTTATCCAATATGATTGATACCTGCTCTGACGATATCGTCAAAAAATCTGTGAAAGATTTGAAAAGTCCACAACGCTACCTCACACAAAGCTTTCATTCTTTTGGCAAGCAAAGATCATTTTATTGTACACCCATTTCTGAAATATTAACCTCCATGTAGGGCTGTTCCAGTTGAAATCCATACGCCCTGTATTGAAATCATGACCTTAATCTTCCACATAGGGAGTGTGTATTTCAAATGGGGTTACCTGAATGGGTGATTCCATTTGAAATCTACACCCCCTGTGTGGGAGATTAAAGTCATGTCTTCCATAGGGGGGTGTACGGATCTCAACTGGAATCGCCCAATTGACCACTGCCCTATATCAATACCTATTCCCAGTGAAACTTGTACTAAATACAAGACAGAAATAGGATTATGCTCTAAAGAAAAGAAGCTCCAGTTAACGTTTGGCTTTATTCCATGCACATAAGCACGGCCAACCGATCCCTTAATTTGAGTAAAAACAGCTCTTCTATTCGACCGACTGAAAAGTATAAGTGGCGGGTATGCATAGCTTTAGCCCCGAGCACCTTTTGGAGTAATCATTTTAGCGACACGGTAGGAGTGAATGGAGGCGGGTCCCACGAGGGCGCTACTAATTCAAATGTACAAGACAAATCAAGGAGACCGAGGATGTTAGCTTGTTACGGAGAAAGCTCTCCATTACAAAGCGATCTGTTGATTGTACTTACTCTGTATACTGATATGCTAGGCTTGCCATTTATACACAAAAAAAGAGTGCTTTTTGCTTGTCGTGTTTTGGTTTGAAACCAATATGCCCCAAGGCAGTTTAAGCTGGTGAAAAGAACGCTTCACTCTAATTCGGTGTCTTGTTCAATGCGTTTCACTGTATTAGATCACCTATTGCTGAGAAATCACACTGCAATGCACATTTGAGATCATGTCGGTAATGGATACATATAATGGAACAATTCAGTCACAAGCAAGCTGATGCATGCATGAAAACATGTTCGGTGACAGGAATATAAATGTGTTTCTTATTTGCTTTGTTTAAATGTATTTGTTAAACAAACTAGTTTTTTGGTAATGATTACTGGGTAGAAGTCAAAAGTTAAGTCAATAAACTTTTGGAAATGTTTTTTAAACTGTAGATCAAAGTTGTGCTGCCATATTTGATAAGTGTTAAAACAAGTTAAAAGAAGACTAGCAAGACGGATGGAAAATTGATAAAAAACAACAAAAAAACCCAGTCAAATACACAGAGAAAGGAAAGGAAGAAAGCAAGAATGGGAGATAAGAAAGCAAGAGTGGAAGAAAGCAAGCAAGCAAGAAGGAAGGAAGGAAGGAAGGAAGCCGTCAAAAGAAAGACAGATAGAAGGAAGGAAGGAAGGAAGGAAGGAGGAAGGATAGAAGGAAAGGAAAGAAAGAAAGAAAGAAAGAATGGCAGGCTGGCAGGCAGGCAGGCAGGCAGACAGACAGACAAGCAGACAGAAAGAAAGAATCTACTGATATTCTGGTAATTATCGAAAAGGTCTATTCCCATACAACTTGCCAACAACATGTGGAGCCAAAAGTGTCGCCTCATTGTGGTTCATTCTGCCATACACCATCACCAGCCCATTGGGCTATTCCATATAATATCCACACTACCCATGTGGAAGATTATGGAAATATCTGCCAGGGGGTGTATGAATTTCAAATGGAATTATCACATTAGGCAGCTCTGTTTGAATGTCATACACCCTTTGAGAAAGATTCAACCTGAATCTTCTGCAGAGGGATGATGAGTTTCAAATGGAGCTGCGTAATGTGTTAATTCCATTTGAAATTCATACTCCTCCTGTGGAAGGTATTTCCAAAATCTTCCACAGGGGTAGTGTGGATATTATATGGAATAGCCCATTGTCACTGGTTACTTAGGCTGCGATCACATAGAAGTATACGGTATACGGTATTCTGTTTTTCACTATACGATTAGCGCTCATTCGATCAGGCTGAGTTCACATATGAGTATACTATGTGAACTCCGCCTGATGAACAGTGTTTACCGAATACCGTATACTTCTATGTGATCGCAGCCTTATGAACAGTGTTTTCCCTGTATGGGTCCTATAATAGCAGGGGGAAGATACGCAGTTATCATTTTCAAATACTTGTCACAGACACATATCTTGTTTGCCATGCAAAGTACCAGATATACCGATTTCTACAAAACATGCTCAATGAATTAGTGGGTTTTTAGCGGGTTCGCCGTCGGACAAGTTTAGAACTGTCAAGCTTTTGTCAGGAGTAGCTCTGACTTCTTCAGGACAAAGTACCTAAGAATGAGACATGTAGACTCGCCTATCTGCTGATTTTAAAGGTTTGGTGGCTCTGAAAAGAGACGTTCACTGCTTGTTTCTGTAGACAAGGGGCAGTCTTCAGCGAACAGCTCTTTTTCAGAGCCACCAAAACCTTTTATATTAGCAGATAGGCAAGATCTGCTTGTTCTCTGTTGACAAGAGGCAGTCTTCAGTGAACGGCTCTTTTCAGAGCCATCAGTAGGCAAGGGGTGGTCTACATGTCTCATTCTTAGGTACTTTGTCCTGAAGAAGTCAGAGCTACTCCTGACAAAAGCTTGATAGTTCTAAACTTGTCCGACGGCGAACCCGCTAAAAACCCACTAATTGTTATGAATTCCCGTCGTAAAAGCCTATCCCACAATATGCTCAATGAATATTGCGTTTGCAGCAAATACCGACTGGTTCTATGAGAAAAAGTTTCGGAGAATAGATGAGGTGACTTCTGACGCCAATGCCTGGCAGTATGCGCACGAATCATCACAACTAAGTTGACGGAAGAACGGAAGATACGGACTTTGACTGTATACTTCATAACGCTTCCGCAGAAGCTAAGCGCGACGGGAAGGAGAAAGAAAGAAAGAAAGAAAGTATTTGCAGCAAATACCGACTGATTCTATGAGAAAAAGTTTCGGAGTATAGATGAGGCGACTTCTGACGTCAATGCCTTCATCACAATTTCCATTGTTTTTTGCCTGACATTATGCATGCGCATCATATTTTGTTCAGGGCTTATGTTTTTAAAACTCCCGCCACATCACAATAAGGCTATTGAACAGTGTAGTGGTGGCATGGGGTTCACTCAAGCATATCAATATACCAGTCCCTTGCCTTTGTTGATAAAACATTGAGGTCAACTCATCTATACAAATTACAATATGCAGAATGATGCAACTGTGGCAATCATTAATTGAATGCATTATGTCAAAGTTGATCTACAATTTATTGTTTATTTGACATCTTTAAGACATTTTAGTAAATTAAAGCTTGGGATAATATTTCAAAATATATATTTTCCATATTTAAAGATTTGTTAGCATTTAGCCACAACATACAGATAATGTGTTTTGTTTAATAACAGATTTACATCGCTCAACAAATGTTATTGTCATCCGTGATTCATTCATTACACGTTTCCAGCTCAATTAACATGAAATTTGTGTCAAACATGAATACACGAAAAGTGTGTTCAAATGTATGTGCTTACACATAGGGGAATTAATAGCACATTTTAATCACATTTAAACATTACGCAGCCAAAGACTTCTTGTTGTACGAGCACCGGGGACACACTATGGTAGCTTTGTGACCTTTATTGTATGTTTTTAAATTCTCATTAGCAATAAGCCAGTGTCATACAAAACTTGTATAATGCTTATCACTTCTATAACAAAGCTTTTTGCAAACCATGGGCTATTCCAGTTGAAATCCACACTACCCCTGTGGAAGATTTTGGAAATATCTTCCACAGAGGGAGTATGTTTTTCAAATGACATTGGTCAGGGTTAATAATTTAAAACCCATACTCCCTCTGTATTATGGCTTTACCTATATATTTTCCACAACTGGAGTGAGTATTTCAAATGGAAGCTACCCAATTGTTTCTTCTATTTGAAACTCATACTCCCTCTGTGGAAGACTTAAGCTAAATCTTCCACAGGGGTAGTGTGGATTTTAAATGGAACAGCCAAATGAATATAAGCTGGCGATCAACACTGTGGCCCATTTAACCTGAGCTATTGTTAACGAAAAACAGATATTAATTTGTGTAAAAGCACTGGCTATTGTTATACTGAGTACTATTTTCACTCCCTGCACACTGAATAAAGTAGCAGAAATCATTGGAGTGAATAATGAGAGGGGCAAATTATGCGATAAAAATGCCGATGAAAAAGGAATCCCACATCATTAGGAAGTAATGCCTGAAGGCTATGTTTGTTCTCTCTGTGTTTTGTGTAAACTTGACATAGGACAGGGTGTAGATTTAAGTGATGAATGAATTATAGATTGGTATAAAGAGGGATTTGGTTAAATAGTATATATATCAGCTGGTATTTATTAAACTAATTGGTTTATTGCCGACTGCAAAGTAATGGAAAGTTGTTTAATTAATTAATTGTGACTGATGTAGGATGTGGGCCAAAGGATTCATTTTTCTTTTTAAAATTTTTTACTATTAAAATGCTGTATCAGATAAATATGACATCGTCGTTGGGCAGGAAAAACCTCTGATGTAGTTGGCACCCTTGAACATGTTTAAAACAAAACTGCCAAGAGGTTATAGGTTTTGCTTTAAACGGGTTCAGGGGCCAATGACACATAGGGTTTTTTTCTGCCCAATGACAATATAGGAAATACATGAGCATGCATCGTCTTATCATTTCCTCCTCATAATGTATTTTATTTATATTTATTTATTTATTTCATATATTAAAATGTCAGGTCAAAGATATTAAAAAGGTATAGTAGACAAAGTGAGCTTTTAATGGCATCTAGATGATAAAATTGAGCTATCAGCAGCAGATAGCTGAAGAAGGTAGCTACTGCTACTAACCAGAAGTACAAGTACAGGTGTGTCAGAAGCAGATAGCTGACAATACATACAGTTGGTCCACTCTGAAGTACAAAGTGACAATGCTCGCATATACAGCGTGTTTCAAACAGTGCGCCGTGCTGCGTCTCTGCTGAGGTATGTGTGCCTTCAAAGTCGGCACAATGTGTGCGTCCGCGTCGGTACTTTGTAGAGTAGACCGACTGTAGACAAGGAGATTTCAACTAGTTAGAAGCTTTGAGTAGATGGGGAATGCACTCGATGGAGTATTGAGCAATCAGCAACAGACACATGATGAAGTATTGAGCTATAGAGAACTTGTGATGTTTTGGGAGTATATTGTTTGTATAGTATTGAGCTATAGCTACCTGCAGTAGATTAGCTGCTGCAGTTTTGTGCTATCAACAGTAGATATTGAGCTATCAGCAATAGATAGCTGATAAGGTATTGAGCTATCAGGAGTAGATAGCTTATAAAGCATTGAGCTACTAGCAGTAGATAGCTGATAAAGCATTGTGCTATCAGCAGTAGATAGCTTATAAAGCATTGAGCTACTAGCAGTAGATAGCTGATAAAGCATTGTGCTATCAGCAGTAGATAGCTGATAAAGCATTGTGCTATCAGCAGTAGATAGCTGATAAAGCATTGAGCTATCAGCAGTAGATAGCTGATAAAGCATTGTGCTATCAGCAGTAGATAGCTGATAAAGCATTGTGCTATCAGCAGTAGATAGCTGATGAAGTATTGAGCTACCAGCAGTAGATAGCTGATAAAGCATTGTGCTATCAGCAGTAGATAGCTGATAAAGCATTTTGCTATCAGCAGTAGATAGCTGATAAAGTATTGTGCTATCAGCAGTAGATAGCTGATAAAGCATTGTGCTATCAGCAGCAGATAGCTGATAAAGTATTGAGCAAAAGATTGCTGATGAAATATTTGGCTATCAGTGATATATAGCTGACTATTTCATCAGTTATCAGCAGCAACTTGCTGATAAAATAGCTACCAGCAGTATCAAAGTAGTATTCTATATCAGCAGTTGACCCATATCCAATATACTCAGAACAGCCAAGGTTCCTTACTAGAAAATGGGCTATTCCAGAAGAAAACCATACACCCCCTGTGGAAGACATGATCTTAATCTCCCACACATGGGTGTAGATTTCAAATGGAGTCACGCCCATTCAGGTAATCTCATTTGAAATTCACACACCTTGTATGGAAGATGAAGCTCATGTCTTCCATAGGGGGTGTATAGATTTCAACTGTAACAGCCCCATTCTCCCAAGGTGACGCTTTGTAACTATTGCCTTTATCACAATTTATACGATAACTGCGTAAATAGCACACGCAGTAAGCATTACAATCTAAACATCGTTACTTTGTCCCAGTATATTGATCCCTACATTCACGCTATTATATCCCTTACGAGCCCCCGGAAACATGGATATTTATCCGCAGTCACAATCAAACACCAGAGAATCCTTCGATATCAAGCCAATCCCCGATTAGTGTTATTTTATACACAAACATCACCATCATCGCGATTTGGCTTAAAACGGAAGACCTGCGTCTCAATTATAATAGAAGAAGGGCTCGTAATTGTATCTAGTTTTGCTCAACGTCAAACTCTTTAGTAAGACGTTCAATACCTTTGACTGACGTTTAATCCCCTAATTGGATGTTTCTCTCTATTGGCGGATTGCTTGTACTAACAAGTTGATGCATACCCCCGCACCCTACTTCTCGTTTTTTTTTATTACTTATATTCTATCACTGGCTCTACGTCTCATTGGAAATCTACGAGTTAATTCTGGTGCATGCAAAATTCACTCGAGGGCACCCTTTTGAATATTAACATCAATATCGTTAATTGAGTGGGGACCAATCTTAGTACAACCAGTGCACTCATTGTGTAGAGTGGATAGGCCACCCCACGGTATTAGGCACACAATGAAATTAGGCAGTCATCAATGAGTGAAATGAGAGCGATCCTCTCACACAATGAGTGGGGGAGAAGATGAAGAAATTAAAAAAAGAAGCGAGCTTTTTACGGCAAGTCGGGGTCGAGCTATATTTTTCAAAGTATCGGCTAATCAAGAGTAAATTACTCTCACATTAGGTGCGCAGACATTGACTTAAGTGGGATCAGTCCTTTTTAATATCCTTCCAATTTGCTAAATTGGATAACATTTACTCGCACAAACAGGTAGAAAATCTGTGGCAAAACTTGCCTCAGGGATTAACCCGTTATATGCTTACTGATTATACATTTCTGACTTTCACCTTCTTTCTATTATTTAAATCTATAACATGGGAATGCAGTCTGATACGTATAGAGTGGTTTTTAGGTTCCATTTTTACAAACTAATCGGCAAATTTGCACCTCTGCACTGATAGTAAAGGTGTATACATAACCCTGCTGACTTGGTTTACGTCAACCGATCTGTTTCACTAATTGACGAGTACTCCTGGATACAAGTTTACGCTAGCTCAAACAAAAAAAACCCACAAAGGAGAGAAGCAATTTAGTGAAAATGTCACCGCAACAACTTGTCCGTGTGTCAATTTGCAAAAGGCCTGTGATTGTTGTACGGAAGCGACAATCCCCCCAGATTGACTTCTCAATGACTCTGATACGCATCACAGTCATACCTAAGGGGCCAAATTATGCCACCGAACAACTAGGCTACGGGCTTGGTTGCCCCATAGGCTAGCAAAAACACAGCTCATTTCTCATAGATTTCCCATGTTTCTCTTTTCTGATTTGCTAAGCTTTGCCAGTGCCAACACGCCACAACTATAGGCTCTTTATATATTAACAGCCATAGGCAGGCAAGCATTCAGAACAGATTTGACAACAAAATTCTCTCTAATTCTTCCCATGCTGTTTTATAAATAAATGAAAAGGTTGGTGTAAACAGGGTGACACAAAAATTATATTTTGTGTATTTTTGTGGTTGCACTCCATAGAAATAGTAGATAAGATACAAAAAGAGTGCAATGATTTATAGTGAGCTACATACAGGCACAATGCCTTGACGTTGATCCAGTGGCATAGCGACGGGGAAGGGGGGCACGTGCCCTGGGCGCCACCTTAGGGGGGAACCAAATTGACCAATTAAGCATTTTTTTGCGTGCTTTGTGCGCATTTCAGCACAAAATTATTTGAACAATCAATTTAAGACCGATATTCAACTTCGTTATAACCAAAATTAATTAGTGGAAGGCCCTATTTGTGCAAATTTTCACGTGCTGCGCGCAATTGTTTCAAGAATTGGGGAAGGGGTGCCAGTATTGGAGGAGGGGCGCCATTATGTATCCTTAGCCCTGGTCACCATAACCCCTAGCTACACCACTGCATTGATCTACAAGCCTCAGCACACTTTACAGGATTCAAGTGACAGCAATTTTGTCTCATAAAATTTGAAAAAATATCCAATCACTACAGACTAACCCTAACCGCCTAGGGGCTTTTTGGCGACGGGAAGGGAAAGAAGGAAAGAATAAAGAGCGAAAAGAAGGAAAGAAGTTGTTTGCTCTGGGTGGGATTCGAACCCGAGACCCCTCGCATGCCAAGCACTCGGTCGGGCGACACTTTGCCACAGGTCTTGGGCTTCGCTGGCCAGTGAAACCGTGCCTATATATCACTTAGGGCGATTGCGTCATCACACCACGTGGGATGCATGCACGAACAGCGCATATACAGAGTAGTATTTTGTAGTATTCAGGAGCGTTAGGGTTAAGGAAGCCTATACTGAGTTTCGATAGTGGTAACCTAACCCTAACCGCCTAGGGGCTTTTTGGCGACGGGAAGGGAAAGAAGGAAAGAATAAAGAGCGAAAAAAAGAAGGAAAGAAGTTGTTTGCTCTGGGTGGGATTCGAACCGAGACCCTCGCATGCCAAGCACTCGGTCGGCGACACTTTGCCACGGGTCTTGGGCTTCGCTGGCCAGCGAAACCGTGCCTATATATCACTTAGGGCGATTGCGTCATCACACCACGTGGGATGCATGCACTAACAGCGCATATACAGAGTAGTATTTTGTAGTATTCAGGAGCGTTAGGGTTAATCAACGCTTTTTATTTGCATAACATTAACAGGGCATAGAACTGGGGTCCATTTCACTAAACTTTTAACCCTTTGTATCTCGAGTAACCATTCCCAAGTTACGAATACCCTTTCACTAGACCATAACTTTACAAAGGGTCACTGTAGTAAATCTCAATTTACACTTAAGGAGGGTACTTATTGTAAGTCAGTTTAGTGAAATGTATTTTACAATGTGTTCTAAATTACATGTCTGAAGATATTTTCCACCACACACTAGCATCAACTTTCTCCACATTTTATATGTTTTATGATAAATTTTGCAAAATTATCACATAAATATGAAAAATAAATATTGATAGAGGGACACACGTGGTGTACCTGGGAAAATTCCACAGGGGAAAAATTACAAATTATCCTGCTGATCCAGACTCCCAAAATCACTTAACCATCACAAATGTGCGCAAAGAATGTACAAATCGGCAACATGAGGTTAATTTTGGTCTGAAAAAGGCTCAATGAAGATATACATCATTAATCTCTCTTAAGGCCTAAATTTTTGATTGGCGTAACATAAAAAAAAAATTAGGGTTGGTCGTGGGCATTAAAATTTTTATTTTTTACACACATTTTATGTTGTAAATTGCTTTTTTTCCCTTTTTAAAAAAAAATTTTTGGTTAAATTTTTAATTTTTTTGCAAAAAAATAAGAAAAAAAAGTCTAGGGTCGTGCCTATTTTTAGGGTCAGTCGGGTTATGCCAATCAAACAATTTTTTTAGGCCTAATGAGAGCGTCGCATGGCCTGTGTTTAAGGTGTTTGATTCTAATGAAAGAAGTCCCCGGTTTGGTCCCCGGCACAGGCAACAATCATATTCAATCATCCACTCCCCCATTACTGCATTTGAATTGTGAAGCAGATGCAGTGAATGACAAAGATATCACAGCCAGTTCCGATCAGGGTGACATCTGGAATTCCAATTTCTTCCTCAGTGGGGTTGTGGATTTTAAATGGAATAGCCCAAAGTATCATTTTTAAAGCAATTTACAGCTAAATGTAAAAAAAAAAGTTATGCAAAAAATGTTTTTACAAATTTGAATTATGGTAAGCACTTCACTCATATTACCTGATCACATCACCAGAACCAAACTCACATCAAATACAAAAAGAGCATACACTTAAAGACCAATTTCAATCGCTTGTATTTTGTTTTTAACACTTGACTAACTAAAACATCGATATAGTCTTGTTAAGATAATGAACCTCATCATCATGTGGTGTTCATATTCATCAAGTAGCTGTCTCGCAATTAACAAAATTGGACTACCCGACACGCACAACCTTGGCAACCCTCGGCTATTCCAGTTAAAATCCATACTCCCCTATGGAAGACATGTCCCTAATCTCCCACACAGGGAGTGTGAATTTCAAATATGGTTACTTAAATGGGTGGTTCCATTTGAAATCTACACCCCTTGTGTGGGAGATTAAGGTCATGTCTTCCATAGGGGGAGTAAGGATTTCAACTGGAACAGCCCCTTGCTGTGTCGAGACAGAGCTGTTAGCTTAATCAAATGACTACAGTTGTGACAATTTAAAAAGCCGTTTTACTCGATTACATTTGACTGCGCACATCATTTTATTCTAATAGCCACTTAAAAACTGCTGTGCAGGGTGTTTTTTTCGATGGTGTTTATTTTTGTGGATTTCTAAAATCATCATCGATGATTACGATACTGGGGGGAAGAGGGTAAAAATAGAAAAACATAATACATAGATTTGGCAAAAATGAGCAATTTGTACAATTTCCAAAGAGGAAAATATTTGCAAATGTTGTCTGAAAAATAAAAGCAAATACAGTTGCCTAATTTGGAACTCTGGAAACAACATGTTGGTTATATTATTCTTTTATCACAAAATATTTGAGTTGAATTTAATAAATTTCACGTGTTCATCTTAATATTTATTTAATTCACTTTTATGTATCCAGAATGTTATTAATGTATAATAACATTTCTCAAATTTCAAATTGGAATTTAATTTATCACTGTGCAAATCATAGTAAAAATCTAATTTGTATAAAAATTGAACATTTTTTCCTTCAAAATTGGTATATTTTCCCAATAGCCTATGCTTTCCATGTATATCTTCATTTTTAATTTTCTTAATTCCACAAAATGACAGAGAATTTCCTGAAGAACCACTAGCCCACTACACCAATACTGTACATATTTGTGCTCACAGAAACTTCTTTACAATATAATTAAGTTTTTCAAATATTATCATGAAAATTTTTGAAATTTATTTAAAAACTAAGACAACATTATTAGCAGAATTCAAAAGCACTAAGCCGTGGCTCATCTAAATGTCATTACTGCATTACAACTACTCAGCTACGCACTCAATTTGCGCCTAATTGAAGTCGTTAAGGAGCTATTAGAAACTTATTTGAGCGCGGCGTATGAGCATCAAGTCATCAATTTTTAAAATGAAGATGCCATTAGTATATTGTTCCTCTTCATTAGCTATTCGGGTTTTTATTAGTTGTTCACTCATCTTTTAATAATGCTTTACATGCTAGCCATAGGATTCAACATAAAAATCCCAAATTTTGAGATATTTTTCTCAAAATATCAAGAGCTATCTTAAGAACCACTGAACCAATACCAGGCTTGTTTGTACTCATTTTAATGCATTTTTCATGCTGATTCCAAATAAAGCCATGAAAATTTACAATTCTGAAATTTTTGAATTTTCAAAAAAAAAAATTGAAACTTGTCGTCTGCAGTTGCCACCCATGTAAAGAGTTAACTTAATTTTGGCTGTTGCATTTTAGTGAAGGAATGGTAGCCACACCGTGTATGAGATGAGACCATCAGCAAGGTAAAGATACAGGTATATGCAATATGGGACATTCTAGTTGAAATATCAGGTAATATTGATATTCACACTCCCTGTGTGGAAGACGAATATAATTTCTTCTATATATACCGTATTCGTTCCAATAAGCGCCCACGCCCCAATAAGCGCCCACCCAGGGTATTTTCAATTTGCTAAAGGGTATGTTGAAGTGACTGATAGACATTGATACAGTAAAATAGCTTGAGGATATGAAGTCCTGTGTAAACTTGCAATACATTTTCTGCATCAAAAAAGCTACTAGAACGTCTCATGGCCCTTTTATGACATATGAAAATTTTAGGTAAACAAGGTAAAAAAATAGGCGCCCATCCAAAATGACTTTGTTAAGCGCCCTGGGCGCTTATTGGAATGAATACGGTATATGTGGGTGCAAGTATTTCAACTGGATAGATACCAGGCAATATCCCCTGATGCAGAGAGTCCTCCAAAAAGCTATGACTTGTTGATGCTATCCCAGAAAACACAATTTTTCCCCACTAAATGTTTAAATGTTGGGTTATATAAGCTTATAAAGATTGTGTAAAGAGCCAAGGGATACAAGGAGGTTGCTGGTTCAAAACCCCACCAATTCAAGCAACCTTTCTCTTCATATAAGTAGATAGGATTTCTTGATGGGAATTCATAATAAGTTATAGTCAGTGGCTACAGAACTGGGGGTAGTCCATAATTTTCAAGGGGTGGGGGGGGGGGTACCCTAATTACGCAACATCTTTCCTTCAAACAGGAAATAAAAAGTTCTGTAACACCTTTTCCTTCAACAGGAAATAAGAAAAGTACTGTAACACCCTAGAGGCCCCCAATAATTTAAGGTAAAATTCATAATTTTAGGGTAAAATTTATAATTTTAAGGAAAATTGCATAATTTTAAAGAAAATTACATAATTTTAAGGAAAATTCATAATTTTAGGGTAGAATTCATAATGCAAGGTACATTTCATGTTAAAAATGTATGCATTTCAAAAGCTGCACAGGAGGGGGATACCCACTCCTGCACCCACCCCCTTTACTGTTTCACGCCTCAGAACAGGCCCCATTTTCATGGGCCTCCAATATTAAAAATCTCCCGGAGCCTCTGATAGTATTTCCAATGTTATACTTGTAGAAATATTCTTCGCTTCATCTGCCGTTCTTTCCTCTCCCTCTGCCCAAAACCAAAGGCAGTGTGAGGGTACAAGCCAGCCAGGTTGTTACATGGGGAAAGGACCCAGTCGTTATATGACATTTGTCCTGCCCCAATGCTTCAAATTTGGACCCAGTCAAGTACAGGCGCGTAGCAAGGCGATAAAAAATGGGGGGCCCTAAGTTACGTGAAGCAGTAAAAACATGCATAAAAGAGCAAAAAAAATGTGAAGTGCAAAAAAGTGGGGCGCCCAGGAGTATTGCAGCCTAGCTGAGTATCAATTAATCTATAGGGGGACCCTATATATCACTTACCCCACTTTATCAGACCAATTTGCAAGTTCAACAAACACAATAAACAGATCAAAAAATTAAAAAAGGTCGATGACAGAGAATTATTTCATCATGCGAAAAACACAACCAATCTCAAAATTACAAAACCCACATACAAAAGAAACTCACCACCAAATTACTTCTCAAATTGGTTTTTATGCCATTGTTTTCTCAAAATCTGTGTACTTTTCTAGCCATTGTGCCAGTGAGTATCCACATATTTGCATGTTAACAAACAAGGTATTAATGGATTTGAAGCATTTGTATGTCAAGGGGCTAGTGCACAAGAGCCCTATCTGCAATAGCTGCCAGGTGTCATATTTATAAATGTGTACAATATAGCATGCAGAAATTCTCAAAATGTGCACAGGGCAGCTATCGTAGATAGGGCCTTATTCCACTCGTATGTATTCAATCTCTTTGTTAATGAGGTTGTTAGCAATTAACTTTACATTTATTTTAAAGTAAGGTAAGAGCTTTTAAATAATTCGATTTACCAAACAGCTAAAGTGCAACAAATGAGGTGTAATGCTACTAGTTATGACTTGTCAACATGTTCTGTTTGTTTGTTTTGCATTGTCTACGAATACTTGGTTACCAAATTCAGGTCACTTTTGTAAAAAATGTACTTTTGAAATGCTTTTAACATGATTAGGACAAAATGATAAATAAAAGGCTTTTCACTCTCTAACATTCTGCAAACTAGCTATGTGCTATGTTTTTTTTCTTTTGTAAAATAAGCTATGCGAAGACCAGTTATTTTTTACTATGTCTTTAGCCTACCTTCTCCTTGTTTTCGGCTATGTGGCCATTTTATTAATTTTTTTCTGGTAAAAAATAGGCCTGTAAACACTCCTAGGCATAGCCTTTTTTCTACATGCTAGAATAGCTTTTCCATGAATATGCATGCAGGTTTTGAGAGAGAAACCTTTTATTTTTTGGCCCAAATCCATTGGTACTGCATCGGTACAAGCTTTTACTCAGTGGCAGCGCCACGGGGGCCCCCAGTTAGAACTCCTGCCCCCATGTTTTTCCCCCAGTAAAAACCCAAAATTACGAAAATTTCACCTTTATGCGGTAATTTTGCATAAAATTTGTTGATTCCCCCCCCTAAAATTCATTTTGCCCCCTCAATGCCCCTCCGGAAAAAAATCCTGGTGCCGCCACTGCTTTTACTCAAGATTACGAGGTTCTAGGTTCAAACCCCAGTGACACCATCATATTGTGCACCTAGGCACGGCTCTTCACCTCTAACTGCCTTTCTTCTTTATGTGTAGGCAGACGACAGAGTAGTGGACCCCACATCAAGTTATACTGATTCATCTGGCCAAAACCAGTCCAATAAATATACGATGGACATAAGGAGGGTGATACTTCAGAAGGGCAGGATGGTCTTCTGCAGTTTATCCTTTGATGCTATGATCATCTCGCCTGAACAAAAAGTCTTCAAACAAGCCATTGAATCAATTTATTGTACAAAAGGTCAATAACTAAACAATAACTAAACTCTCTTCCACTCAATTGCATTTTCAGTCACAAACCAATGGAATGTTGTGCTCTGTGCCTCCGTGCAAGCATGACGTTGAGACCAGGGCTTCAGATAACTCAAGTTCAAACTCATTCAATGTCAGAGTTACAGATATTGTTAAATCAATCGCATTTTACTTCAAACTGAGTCAAATAAGCAGGTTTTTACCATGGCATTTCTTGTAAACTTAATTGTATTGCAAATAACTGAGTTTATACTGCAGTCGTAACTGTGTCTGAAACAAAGTATGTACTTCGATTGAATGCCACTTCTTCAACAGGTGCGAGCAAGTCATGTACATGATCTCAACATGATGTGAAATTCCTATAGAATTATGATCCAGATGACCGTCCATCTCTTCACGGTCTATGGGTAGTCTTATTGAACAACAACAGTCATTTCCGTTAATCGCTCCTTTTGAGCACTGTTTTATAACAAATGGTACCAGTGGTGGTAAAAGCATTAAATTTTAGGGAGGAGTGGGTCTTGTGGCGCAGTGGCTAGAGCATTGGACTCATGATCGTAAGGTTGTGGGTTCGAAACCCATCTCGGCCATTGCTTCTACTCAACAGACCCTAGAGTAATAGCTACATGTAGTAATCATTGTACCCTCCAAAAAATGGACCATCAGGCTATGATGTTTCCAAATAGACGTAAAAGTTTGTAGAAATTGACCCTGTGTCAGCTTGGTGAAATGGTGATGGAAATCGCCCTGCCGAGTTCCTCCGGGAGTTTCGATTAGACAGACAGACAAGCAATTTTTCAGCTGGTTTTACTGGGAGGATAATAATCTTCTACTTAGAATCATTAAATAGCTCTAGTCTTTGTATGCATTGGCTAAATACTGTTTAAGTGGTGGGTTACAATTGCATTGTATTTTGTCTAGGTATGTATAAACAATAAACAATGAGAGGACATTCCTGAACCTCGTTGACTTGGGGATGATTTGAAATGACCGCCAATTATGACTTTATTACCAGCAATATGGAAAAAGAGACACATGTAAAACCGAAAAAAGGGTACCATTTTGTTGAAGGAGCAGAGTTCAACAAACCATAACCCCGCTTCTGGATATCGTTTGAAGTCAAATGATATACTATTTTAAAGCTTATGATGTATATTTTCTAAACACAAAATAAAACAAAATTGACCGTGGGCGAGTTTACGTCTGATTAGTTGTGTCCAGTCACATATATTAAATCATACCACCAACCTTTAAACCATCACAGTTATTGAATTTCAATGAATTACCTATTCTGAAATGACTTTTGCGTGAGCAAGATAAGATACCGGGTTTGCAATCAGTGAAAAACCATCAGTGTATTGAAAAAATGAATACCAATTTACATGAATGAATGCTACCGATAACTTCATTAACGATATCAAAATAAAATGTTTGCCTCAAAAGCTGAATACCACTATTATACCACATAAAAACACATCCTGTATTTTTAAATGAAAACCTAGTAAAAAAGTAATCAAATTGTTTATGTATACAAATCCGCTAC
This sequence comes from Amphiura filiformis, assembly GCF_039555335.1. Lineage (NCBI taxonomy): Eukaryota > Metazoa > Echinodermata > Ophiuroidea > Amphilepidida > Amphiuridae > Amphiura > Amphiura filiformis. Next base: position 17,188,076 of record NC_092644.1, read on the forward strand.
TTGATTACATTTCAATTTGATATACCATGGGAGTTTAAAACTACCGCTATTATATCTAACAATACAAATTATTTCATAAGCCTTTCCCGAACATCTCAATAAGTCCTCAAATCTTTTGATTAATTTGTCTCATTGACAATACCCAATGCTAGTTTCTAAACAGTCATCACGGACCACACAATGGCCTCATCCCTATGACATAATTCAATAACCTCAATTAAACAATCATAGTACAAAATTTGACCTCAAGTTGCAGAGTATGAGTTTTTATACCCAAATTACAGGTCATTCAATGAATGTGCAAATGTATTGGGGTTAAAGAACTGTGCACTGATGGGTGAGCATGTTGTGGATCCTAGTGAGTCTTGTTTTTATTTCTTGACCTTGGCTGCGTATGTAAATCTTTAGAATCCCTACTTTAACTCTGACGAGATAAATAGCATTGACAAACCGCTAGGGGACGCTTTGGAGTAATAGATCGTTTACGCAGCGGTAATGAAATGTAGCGTTAAGTCATTTTTTCTAAAAGCTCGTCTGGACCGTGCTTCGATAGCTCCCAAAGGAAAGCCTCTATATTTCCCTTCCTTTTTTTCTTATTTATCCTTAAAGAGAGCTATCATTGTAACAAATGGTTTTATTTCATGTCTATTTAGAATTTGTCTCTGGCATATTATTTTTGGAATCCCTTTGAGAATTCATTAAAAAAAAACCAAGTTGTATGCTCTAACCACAGGGCTACTGTAAGCAGCACTGCATTAAACATTTAATCGCATTTCAGCTTCCTAATATCGTCATTGAAGCATACGCTAATTTTTTTGTATACTGGTTTCATAATTGGGCTGTTACACTTAAAATCAACATTCCCTCTGTGGAAAATTTATCCAAAGTCTTCCACAGAAGGAGTATAGGCTTCAAATAGAATAGATACCTCAGTAACTTCCATTTGAAACTCTTACTTCCATCAATTAACCCTAACCGTACCTAACATCAAAAAACCTCAATTCCAAAAGCAGATGCACGGGCAGGTATCCCATGTGATACGATTGCATCATCATGCGAACAGTCATATGGCGACGGAAAGCTTGGCCGACCAAGCTATACCCCTGTGGCAAGGTAGGCCTGTGCATGTCTTGGGGTCGGTGGTTCAAAACCGCACCTGAGAAAAAAAAGTTTTTTCTTTTTCTTTCTTTCTTCCTTCCTTTCTTCCTTCCGCCTTGCCAAAAAGCAACTAGAGCAATATGGTTAAGAAAGATAGCAGTTTAAGTGACCGCTTATGGGTTCAAATTTCAACCAGCCTACTCATGAAGCTCCTGTGGCCCAGTGGTTAAGGCGCAGGTCTCGTAAACCTGAGGTCCTGGGTTCGATTCCCAGGCGGGATCACTTTTTCTACTTGTCTCCTTTATTATTTGCGACGGCGAACCTGGTGAAAAAGTATGTTTATTTATATAATTCCCGTCGATCATGCCACTGTTTTTCCATGTAAAGGTAGGTAAAGCCATATACAGAGGGAGTATGTGCTTCAAAATAATCAACACTACCCAATTCCATTTGTAAAACATACTCCCTCTAGGATTGACATCAGCTAAATCGACCACAGGGGGAACAGGGATTTCAAATGGAACAGCCTGTTGTAACAAAAGAAGGAAACAATTTGTAACCAGCTATTTACACAATTGTCAATAGTGCATGGTACTATACCTGAAGATGCGGCGTTTATACAATGCAATTACACGTCGCCATGTATACGGAGCTTCTTCCTAAAATATTGTTTTGTGTAAAGCAATTTACCAGTTCTATTGTTAAGCGTTTTTTAATCGCTCTCTTGCCTGAATGTTTATTAATTTATTGGTCTTGACAAAATGCAATAATGGTTTTATATGATTATGATATTTCTATTTTAGTCTTTATTCATATACAATGGATAAGCTTACAATAGAAGCTCGTATTTTATTCATGAACCTTAATGTATATTAGTAATATTGAACTTATGATGCTTCCCAATTATCTGTATCACCGATGTATTAAAAAGCAACAAAACATGTGAAAATCCCAATAATGATAAAAACATGTTAGATATTTCATTATTTTCTTATCCTCTCCCTGAATATCAAGGGTAAATAATTATAAGGATCTAAACAGGGGCAAAGGGTTATAAGGATCTAAACAGGGGCAAAGGGTGATGAACCTGTGAGGCCAGAGTGCCCATCTTCCTTTCAAAGTGATTGGGCCAGATTCCTCCATGCAATCTTGCTGTGAGCCTGTGGGGGATCGCTATATCTCTAATCCACGGCGAGTCTGTTACTAAAGCTGGTACCCATTATGTACTAGGTGGGGAGAGGCAATAGGGTTCAAGAGCCTTGCCTATGTGTACAACACATTGACACCAAAGGGATTTGAACTCATCTACAATGTGATTATGAGTTAAAAGTTAAAAAAATATTTTAGTACATGAAAATGGATGATGAATTTATGAATCAAAAATTAGTCATTTAACTCATCATTTAATTTGTCATTTGTCATAACTACATATTTGTCATTCATTAACTTGTCATTTTACAAATTATTAATTTGTCATTATAAAAAATTGAATATTTATAAGCCATTTAGCCTATAAGAAAAATAAATAAATAAATGATAAAATTAATTTGAAATGTTATAAATTGTTTCCTCAACATCCCCAAGCACATTTTCAGCATTTTCATCTTTAATGATAAATATTTAATTTATACAGACTAATTTTAATTTGTCAAATTAGACCACATTTTTGACAAATTAATCTTTTCAGCATACTACCTGATCTCCTTTATAGAACCCATACCATTCCTCTTGAGTGTCAGCTTTATTTGTCCCAATATTTGAGAGCAAGCATCACTTAGGCCTAAAAAAAATGTTTGATTGGCGTTACCCGACCGACCCTTTTTTTTTTTTAAATAAATAAATAACTAGATGGACCGCGGTTCTCGGATGTCGCGGTTTTCGACGCGATGTGGTACTCAAAAGTTGATACAAACCTTCAAGCCTAACAGAGGAGACAGAATTCGACCTCAGATGACACCTGGAAGACCCCAAAACAATCTTCCAATGACACCTGGGTGACTCCGGATGACCTTCAAAAATTTTGGCTGTAAATGGTGACAATACCCACCAAGTTTCATGCCCATAGGACAAATATTAAGAATTTGACAGTTTTTACTAATTTGACCTCAGATGACCCCAAAATGGCCTCCCAAAAATTTGGCTCTAAATGTTGACCTTATCCACAAAGTATCATGCCCACATGATAGTTTTTACTAATTTGACCTCAGATGACCCCTGGTGACCCCAAAATGACCTTCCAAAAATTTGGCTCTAAATGTTGACTGTACCCACTAAGTTTCATGCCTATCCAACATTTTTACTAATTTGACCTCAGATGACCCCTAGTGACCCCAAAATGACCCTCCAAAATTTTGGCTCTATATGTTGATTATGTTACCAAGTTTCCTGCCCATGTGACTGTTTGTACTAATTTGACCTCAGATGACCCCTGAATGACCTTGGATGACCCCGAAATGACCTTCCAAATATTTGGCTCTAAATGTTGACTGTACCCACCAAATTTCATGCCCATACGACACTTTTTACTAATTTGACCTCAGATGACCCCTGGGTGACCCTGGATGACCCCAAAATGATCTTCCAAAAATTTGTATCTAAATGGTGACTGCACCCAAGTTTCATGCCCATAGTTTTTACTAATTTGACCTCAGATGACCCCTGAGTGACCCCAGATGACCCCAAAATGTCCTTCCAAAACTTTTGCTCTAAATGTTGACTGTACCTATCAAGTTTCATGGCCATACGACAGTTTTTGCTAATTTGACCTCAGATGACCCCTGGATGACCTCAGGTGACCTTGACCCCCTAACCAATACAAACATGTTCTGCCTGGGGTCAAGATGCACCCACCCACCAAGTTTGAGGAACATGCGACCCCTAGTCTCTGAGAAAAGAGGTAAATAAGGAAAATGGGTCCCCTGACCTCAAATGACCTTTTACCTAAGTATATGACCTTGAACCTCACCCAAAAAAAGTAGCCAGAGTTTCTGAAGTCAATCCGTCCATCCATGCCCGAGATATAGCCTCCGGACGGAAGGACGGAAGCACGGACATTGCAAAAACAGTATGCCTCGCGGTGGAGGCATAAAAAAGTTCCAAGGTCTTAAAAGATACCGATCTACCTACCCTAATTTTTTTTTTAAGTTACGCCAATCAAACAATTTTTATTAGGTCTTAAATAAGGTCATTCCGCCCACCTTAAAATAGCATAATCATGTCACTCAGGGAGTACGGGGTGTGGGGGTATGTGTGCATTGGTAAATACCTCCAAACAAGGACCTACATATGGATACACACCATACAACCGAGGACACATCTCCGACCGAGGACGTCCACAGTTTGATACTATGATCAGGACAACATGATGCAAGAATGCATATAAGATAGGTCTACTATAGGGGGGGGTATAGGACAGGTCATGGTTGGACTGTAAGTTGTCTGGTTTGTGTGTGTGACGTCCATGGTATGTCGATTAAAAACGGGTGTGTGAGTCCTCGGTTAGATAGTATTAAATCATAGGTCCTCGTTTGGAGGTATTTACAAACAGGGGTGTGTGGAAAAATCTTTTGTGCTCAAAAGTTTTCCATATGGTATGTGGACTACTATACTGGCATGATTGTATAATTACACATCCAATTTCTCACTGGATGTACTCTGGAGCTACTCCGGATTACCTCCAGGGCTACTCTGTAGCGGTGTACCGTAACGCGAGTCAAAAATCTGTGGACTACTCCTATCCGGTTTTCCACGGTGTACCTCCCGTAGAGACAGACTATAGCGGAGTACCTCTAGAGGTACTCTGTAAAAATATGCGTGATGATCTGTTGCCAGATTTAATGCTATTTTCTCAATTTAGCTTTATTGTATGCTTTAATTAGGCTATATTAGGGAGTTTTGTTCTTTCTTTCTTTCTTTCTTTTATTATTTTTCAAATATATGTTAATAATATAATAACAGAAAATAATAAACAAGTAAATAGGCTAAATAAATACATAAACAAGTTCAGAAATAAGCAAGTAAGTAAAATTAATGATGTAAATAATTGACTAAATAAATTTATCAATGAATAAACATGTAAATAAATAGGTAATTAAATTAACAAGTAAAAACTACACAAATAAGAAAGTAAATAAGTAAACATGTGCATTATTTAGGCCTAAATTTAAAAAAAAATGAATAGTACTCGTAGGCCTAGGCCTCTATGTAAAATAAAATGTGGTTGTTATTTAACTTTTTAATTTGATTACCTGTTTGCTTACTTGTTTTTTCATTTGTTTGAGTAGGCCTGCATTTTGTATGTTTTTAAGCATTTTTCTTTGCATATTATACTTGAATGATTGGTCATTTTATAGCTAATATTTATTTTAGGACCCCACAATTTATTATTAATTTTATATTGATTATTTCTTTATATGTATTATATTTTACTTATTTACTATTTAATTATTTAGTAAGTTATTTAAATATTTACTTTTTACTAAGTGACCAATCATTCAAGTATAATAAGCAAAGAAAAAATGTTTAAAAACAAACAAAATAATGCCTACTCAAACAAACGAAAAAACACATATCAAACAGGTAAGTCAAATTAAAAGATGAATAACAACCAAGTAAAAAAATATGAAAACTGTGAATAACATAAATGAAAGATGAAAGACTAGTAGGCCTAAAGCCTCCAGCATACTTTCCTGCCGCTTGCCGCTGCGGCAAGCGGCAGGGCGTTTCAACCAATGACAAGCCTTGATTGTGTCCGTTTGTCTGCAATACTGGCGCAGGCGTTACGCCCGCTCAGCGGCAAGCGGCAGGGTAGTATGAAACCAGCATAAGGCCTAGCCAAACAAATCAAAACCAAACTGTATTGCAAGAAGGTGTATTATAGGCCTAGGCCCACGCCTTGCAACAGTAAAGTAAATGTGGTGCAAAATGTTAGGAAAACAGCGTAAAAACAAGAAATTCAAGAAGTATAAATTATGAGTAAATTTTAACTGTAATAATAAACCCGGGTACAGTAAATAAACAAACAACATGAGAAAGTGGAACCGCGAACCGCAGTAATGGCAGTATGCACACAGGAAAACAACGTCACACAAGCATCTCAAGTTAGCAAAACTAAAAACATAACAAGGAACACAAAATTAAATAATGATTGAAAATGATTTTAAAACAAGTTGAGAAGAAGTCGTACTGGTACTGTCGTTAAACAAAAGAACACGTTTCTACAAAGGAAACAACCACTAATATAAAGAGAAACAAAATGTCTCTGTGACATCGGCAAGTGATTCTCGCTCCGTCATGACGCTCTATGCAAACGTGCAAACATGGTCAATCAATTAATCAAAACAACAAACGTTAAAGCTTTGCTAAAAATAGCTAGGTACGCGCACTAATAGTACGCGCCGATTACGCGTTAGGTGAGTTGTTTACCGCTGCCGGTCAGTGACCCGTTTGGCTGCGGTTGTACATCGAGCTGACTTGGTGTTACTCCAGGGTTGGCTCGTGGCTGACAGCTATCAGATGTACTTCAGAGTAGCTTCTTAAGAGTACCTTTGGAGTAGCTCGATATGGCGTATCTAGAAGTTGGCACTAGTGTAGCACGGAGTTGGCTTCTAGACAGACAATGGATGGAGTAACAGCGAAGTAGCTCTGATATGGTGTATCCACGATGGGTTTGCTAAGGTGTAGCCTCTTCGAAGTAGCTTCAGAGTAGCTCTATTAAGGTGTAGCTTCAGGGCTACACCAGGTGTAGCCGCGAAGGTAATCTGCCGCGGTGGTAAACCGTCAATGAGAATCTGGATGTGTACTTACTAGTACAGGGTGAGTCAAAAAAAGTGCAATAGAGCAAAGAATCGATATGTAAGAATCAAGTTGAATTTTCCCATTATTGAAAGCTTCTATAAATCTCACACTCAATAGTCACCTGCTGTGAAAAAACAAAGTGAATCACAACTACCGTTGAATTTTTATGAGTCCTTTTGCTGCGATACCCAATTTCATTATTTGTCCACGAGGTACCATGTATTTTGAATGAAAGCACAAAATGCACGATAAAGGCACCAGCTCTGAAACTGACTTAAATAAGTTTGATTTTTTGCGCTATTTTAATTTTTTTTTTTTCAAACAATCTTTCTAACATTACTTTAAGTCCTTCATACCACACTCGACTCCTACTCCAGTTTTTTATTATGTCCAACTTCCTGGATATTTTTTAATTCACTCCACTTCAATTTGCAATTTTATGTTTGTGAGTATAAACATCTTTAGAGTAAAGGTAAAATGAAAATAACAAAAAAAACTTGTTTCTTCTCCTTAAACAAGACCAAAGGTAATAACACTTTGGGTGTTACATTTTATTTCAATGCCAATGAGGTTAAGGTGGTTATGGAGGCATTATAAAAGTGCTCTAAGCATGTTTTAAACAGATTAATTGAGTAGAGCAAAGGACACTGATCAATACGCCTTTTGTTTGGAGTCAATCGGTCATACGGTTTTCAAAATATATCAATTTATATTTTCTTTGTATCTTATTGTTTTTATCAATAATCAATAAAGTTAATGAGCTAAATTGACTGGAGATGCTCATTTACATATAATTTTTGCCAATATTTTGCTAAAAATCCATGCATAAATGTTCAGGGTACTTTTATTTTGCATAATTTTGCCCTGAAACTTGGTCAAAGTGTTTCTAATATGTTCTAATGTATTATATAATGAAGCCGCCCCCTAATTTGCATATTTGCATAATTAATTAGCATTTATGCAAATTAGCTCATTAATTATGCAAATATGCTAATTAGAGGGCGGGTTCACTATATAATACATTAGAACATATTAGAAACACTTTGACCAAGTTTCAGGGCAAAAGTATGCAAAATAAAAGTACCCTGAACATTTATGCATTGATTTTTAGCAAAATATTGGCAAAAATTACATATAAATGAGCCTTTGCAGTCCTTTTAGCTCATTAACTATATTGATTATTGACAAAAACAATAGGATACAAAGAAAATATAAATTGATGTATTGTGGAAACTGTATGTCCGATTTGCTCCAAACAAAAGGCATATTGATCAGTGTACTTTACCCTACTCAATTAATCTGTTTAAAACATGCTCAAAGCATTTTCTAATTTCTAGAAAATGCATCCAATACCACCTTAAGACAATGGCAGTTGTTCCAAATCTACCTCACACAGAGTGAGCCGACATTCAAATTTTAGTTGTCTCTTGGACAAACATTAAAATTGGATATCGCTATCAAATGTGTCATAAAAACAAAACGGTAAATGCTAATATTCCTTGATTTTTTCACACAAGGTCACAAATGGGTATATCATTTATAAAATGTTTTGAAACCCAAAAGGTTCAACTCGGTTCTTAAATAAAAATGGATTCCTTTCTCTATTGCACTTTTTTTTACTCACCCTGTATTTTGCACCCTGTACAAGGTGACAAACCCAATGAGTGGATAACAATTATACCTGAACTTTGTGAACCATGATCCGGAAATGACCCCCTTAATGACCTTTGACCTCAATTCTTTTTGATAAGCACTGCCACATGTTGATTCATATGCATGAGTCACATGATCATTGCATGTAATTTGTGGAAGGAGTAGCATTTTTAGAAATCAACCTTGGCCATAAGGTCAAGGTCAAAGGTCACAGTCAAATGTAAGGTTTGGCCTAGTCCAGTGGTCATTTGGCTCAAGTATGGTTGAAATCTGTCAAAGCATAACAGAGCTAGGGTGAAACGTGGCAAGTCACGCAAAATGTCACGAGTTGCCAGCAGAAAGAAAGAATTGGAAGAAGACAGTACAAGCCGACTTGTAAAAAGAACCTTTTGAAATTTGCAAAAGTATAAAAGAAGTCCCCCAAACCTCAATTTGCTGGCATGGCGAGCCAAAAATCACGTTTTTTTTTTTTTCAGTTCATTTTCAAAAAAATTTCACCCGCTGGAATTTTTTAAAAATTGCACCCCTTGAAAAAAGACCCACTTTTTCGAAATCCGCCCCCCACAAAAAAAAAAATCCTGCGTACATGTCTGATATCAAGTTACAAATGTTTCAAACTTATATTTTAGAATTTGTTCCAGAATAAAAAAAAAACATTTTGCATTTGATTTTGAACCATTCCCATTAGGGGTGGTGCAATAATTATGTGTACCCGGGGTGAATTATAGGGGGAGCAAAGATTTTTGGCAGGCCAAAAGGGGGGCAAGCATTTTTGGCAGGTCGAAAGGGGGTCAAGCAATTTTGGCAGGTTGAAAGGGGGGGGCAAGCAATTTTGGCACAGATATTTTGGGCACCGTTTCTATATTACGCCCTTAAAAGGCGTGAAAAACGTTCTGAACACGTTCAAATATGCAAAATTTCCTGCTCGCTCTTTCGCATTATATGTTAAGACAATTTAAGGTTTTAATTCGGGTTCCCAAAAATCTTGCATGTGTAAGGGGGGGCAAAGATTTTTGGCACGTCAAAAGGGGGGCAAAGATTTTTGGCACGTCGAAGGGGGAAAGGTTTTTGGCACGGCCAAAGGGGGGGCAAGCGATTTTGGCAGACCATTTTGAGAATTCACCCCGGGTACACATAATTATTGCACCACCCCAAGGTCTCAGATATACTTTTTTTGGGGGCTAAACATCTCAAAATACAGACAACCTAAAATTATGGTGGGACTCAACTTTATAACACTCATAGGCTTCAGAAGATTTTAAATATGGGGGGGGGGGGTGCAATGAGGCCTGGCCAAAATGATTGAGGGGGCTTCTGTGGGGCCCTATGGAGCCACTCCAACTTTCTGGTAAATAATAATATGAGAGTGTCCACTGTCCACAAAAAATGGCCATATGAATCTATGGTATGGACCTTCAGCTCATCCCAATTATCTTTAAATGGGGTTTTCAACAACTACTGTATATCAATGTGATGGTCAAGTCATGTTTCCATGGAAACCAAACCATAGACTATGACCATGATGACCAATTTTGGCACAACCTTGACCAAACTTTGACCAAACTTTTGACATGGTACTTACTTCAAGTTCATATTCCATGTATGGGCTTGTGCACCCACACACTAAAATGCGCCTTTCAATTGTAACTCAGGCCCCCCGATAACCTGGCAAGTACATGCACTTATAGGAGAAAACGCCCACCGGCTGAAAATTTGTATGGCAAAATTCCACATGGTGGGGGTGGGGGGGGGTCGGCTGGGACTCACCATTTGAAGATGCCCTGCCCTGTTTGAAAATCGGCAGACCTAGAGGATTTGTCCATTTTAAAAATTGGAGTCCATAATCAGGTCCCTGTAGTCACCAAGGTAGAGCCAGGGTTACAATTGACAGGTGCATAATGCTATTAATCTACAAAAAGTTTATACTACAATAGATGCAGGTCAACCGGGAGGTCAACACAGCTTCCAGGTCTATCAGCTCTATGCATGTATTTTGTCACCATTTTGTAGCATGACAATTTCTACTGGACTGTATTCTACCTTACCATAGCAACCACCAGTGCACTTTAAGTAAGTTTTCTTGTACAGTATATTTTTTATGATGCCAGGTTTTTGTTTAAATGCAAAACAGGACATTATCCATACCAACCAAAATATTTTGCTACTAATAATACTAGGGGTCTCAAGCAAAAATTTTAATTCAGTTTATCATTATATTGACTTGTGTATTTGTAAAGATCTTGCCAAATGCTTTTCAAAAACACTTGTTTTTTCAAAATCAGATTCAGGGTTGCGGAGATATCCATGATTTAAAATTGTGGATATTGGTCAAAATTTGGACAAAATCATTATTTTTTTACGTAAAAAAGAGCAAATTCACATATTTTAAATCCCGAAACTCTATTATGAAATTATATTTTTGAATGTGCTCATACAGGATTTTGTAGTACTTGCCTCTAGCTCCAGCTGGAAGATTTTATAAAAAAATATCAGGAACCGGGGGCAGCATTTAACTGAAATTCATGGTTTTTAGGGTCTAATTTTGATCAAATTTCTTAATTTGTGTACATTTCAATGGGAATTTGGGAAAAAAATTACATTTTTTGAGAAGTCCGAAACTCAGCAAGTTAGAACAATTTTGAAAACGCTCATATGGAAAGTTGCTCATTATGGTCCCTGCAACTGATGCTATGTTGGATTTTAAAGTATCGTGAACCGGGGGCCACATCAATAATTCTATTTCGGTAAAATTATGGAGAAAAGCCCCATGCATAGACACCTGTGTACAAGCATTGTCCAAACCCATTGAATGCTGTGTTTGGCCTCCCTAATAATACACCTGGTTTGTTGTGGTGTGGACCGGTCCTGATGTTACTAGGACATTTGCATGCAAAGCACACAAAAAAAATTCAATTTCTGACTATTTTAGCCCCATATCAACATGAATCTTACTATTTGAATGCATGCGAAGTACATACAATTCTACAATTTTGCCCTATTTGGGGCAAAAAACATGCTGATATTGGGGTTAAAAGAAAGATGCATAGGGCAATTTTGGGGCCTCCAAAGGGCCCTGGACTCGGGGCCCATCTGGCTCAATGGTAAATCCAGCCCTGCTCTCTCCCTTATTTAATTTTCGCTTTTGTGCTCGGGGCCCCTGAACCCTCGCGGCCCATGAACTTCGTCCACCCTGCCCCCCTCCCCGCTTGCTACACCCCTGCCCACCACCCCCTCTGGCCAGTCATGCTTATTTAAATGTCTCCCTCTAGTCTAAACAAAGACCTTCAACTAAATACTTTCTATTGATGGTCTTTACTCCAATCAGTCAGTATTTACAGTAATATTGATTATATTGATTAGTAGCCAAGATGAAGTAATAATAGTAAAACCACCTCCATGCGGGCCTCCATGATAAAACTGAAAGATATTGTGCTACACAGCCTATACAGGAGATCCAATGTTTTACAACCTCTTCAACCTTAGATTCCTATAATATATTATGAAGGATGCATGTGGGTAGCAAGGAATATAAAGCAATAAGTACCGGTATTCAGTAAGTTTATTGGTTGTCATTTGTATATGAGCAGTGAAGATGTAATTACATGCATCTTCTCTGGTGTAAGCATGGAGGTAGAAAATTTATTTTCTACCATGGTATATTAAGGTGTGGTCCGAATAATCAGACCCAGAACAAAATATTAATTCCTGACATGATCGTGTTCTGGGTCTGAACTGTTTCCATTCGAAATCTTGATGGCAAATTGGACAAAAGAAGCACATATTGGTCCTACTTCACAGTTTTTTAATCCCCTATTCAAGTTGCGTGAATCAGGCCTCCAAAAACCGCGGGAACGGCGTTCCCACAAAGGTCACAGAGGTCACAGAAAAAAAAAATTGCAAAAAAAAAAAAAAAAAAATTACAGTTTGTTATCCTGTAAATGTTTCTTCATCTATCACATATTTTAGATGCATTGGTTTTCCATGCATTTATAATGTGATAGATGAAGAGGTAAACACAAGTTAATGGTTTGCATATTAAGGATAACAAACTGTAATTTTTTACACAGCCGTGACGTTAGTCACGGCTGTGTCTTTTTTCTTACAGGTTCTTCTTCTTCTTTCTTCTTTCTTTCTTCTTTCTTTCTTCTTTCTGCCGACCACTACATTTGCTCTAGCACTCACATGCTTACACCGATTTGGACCTAACTTGGTCACAATCATCATTGACCATGCCCCTACATGTCACATGAAATTCGTGGGGTCAAAGGTCACGCTGGGGTCATAGGGGTCAAAAACGTGATTTCAACTAAAATGCTTCTTCTCCTACAGATTACGTATGACGGTGAACCCACTTGCACACATGCATTACTATTACCCAGTGTCTATGGGGTCCTCACAGATTTGGGGTCAAAGGTCATTAAGGGGTCACTTCCGGTATAAAACGAAAAACCTTCAAAAATTTTTATTTGCTAAGAAAAACATAGGACAGTAACGGTATGTTCACACATAAATTGTAATTACCCTGTGTATATGTGGTATTTTTTTATTTAGGGTCAAAGGTCATTAAGGGCCACTTCGGTACAAAACGAAATACCTTTAAAATGCTTCTTCTCCCACAAATTACGCCGGACAGTAACACCACTTGCATACATGCATTGTTATTATCCAGTGTCTATGGGGTCCTCACAGATTTGGGGTCAAAGGTCATTAAGGGGTCACTTCCGGTATAAAACGAAAAACCGTCAAAAATTTGTATTTGCTAAGAAAAACATAGGACAGTAATCGGTATGTTCACACATGAATTGTGGGTACCCAATTCATATGTGGTATTTTTTATTTGGGGTCAAATGTCATTAAGGGGTCACTTCCGGTCTGAGACGAAAAACCTTCAAAATTCCCCTTCTGTCACAAGTAACATAGCAAAGAGGTCCCACATGCACCCATGCATTGACATTAGCCAATGTCTATGGCCGTTTTCATATATTTTGGGGTCAAAGGTCATTAGGGGTAACAACACGGCTGTGTTCGTGGGTTAGACCACAGCTTAGTCTAGTTCCATTTTTTTTTTCAAATTGTCTGTGAATAATCCTAGCCCTTCAGAATAGGTCCAGTGGTTCTTCAAAGTTGCAGAATACTTCTAAAAAAATGTTAAAAAATAAATAAAAAATAGTTTTTTGAATTTTTTTTACCGACATCCGACATCCAATAATCGGTTGAGCCCTAGATGTGATTATATCAATCATATACTATATATATGTACTATGACTTACGGCAAAAAAAATGACAACATTGTTGGAAATTTGTGAGTTTTGACAGTAATACTTTGAAATTTTAAGTTGTGTTTTTGTGTGAAAAAGGATGTAAATTTTTATAGAAAACTGTTCCAAAATAAGGCTCAGATTACACGAGAGAGCATCTAAACCCTGGACCCCGGCCGTTAGGACTTCGCGCTCGTGACGTCCGCTACGCGCACATAGGCCTATTTCAGTTATTTCACAGAAAATTTCCAGCACTTGTCATTAAGTTCCCAGACAGCAGAAAATTTTCTGGAGGCCTGGCGTGAATCACTCTATTCATTGTGGACCATCCTTTTGATACTGGAGTATTTGGACAAGCGGAACAGTTTTGACAGGCCTTTTGTCTACCTCTCTGTTTGTAAACAAACGAGGAGGTCGAAATTGTCCTCCTCACCGAATCTGAAAGTCAGCGTAATAGCACGGCACTAATTAAGGTGGTATTGGTCTAAGTATGTTTTAAACAGATTAATTGAGTAGAGTAAAGCACACTTATCAATATGCCTTTTATTTGAAGCAAATTTGACATAGGGTTTTCAAAATATATCACTTTATATTTTCTTTGTATCTTATTGTTTTTATCAGTAATCAGATGAGCTAAAATGACTGGGGAAGCTCATGTTCAGGGCACTTTTATTTTGCTAGTTTTGAAACTTGGTCTAAGTGTTTCTAATATGTTATTATGTCAGTGAAGCTGCCCCCTAATTTACATATTTGCATAATTTATGCAAATTAGCTCATTAATTATGCAAATTAGAGGCTGGCTTCACTATATAATTCATTACAACATAATAGAAACACTTTGACCAAGTTTCAGGGCAAAAGTATGCAAAGTATGAACATTTATGCACTAATTTTTAGCAAAATATTGGCAAAAATTACATATTAATGAGCCTTTCCAGTCCTTTTAGCTCATTAACTATATTGATTATTGACAAAAACAATAGGATACAAAGAAAATATAAATTGATGTATTATGGAAACTGTATGTCCAATTTCTCCAAACAAAAGGCATATTGATCAGTGTACTTTACCCTACTCAATTAATCTGTTTAAAACATGCTCAAAGCATTCCCTAATTTCCAGAAAATGCCTCCAATACCACTTTAAGTCTATATTAAAGTGAATATTATTTATTACTAGTAAACAAAATTTCTATTATACAGTTCTACAACTATTTAGAGTGATCTTTATTTTTGTACCAGTATATTATCAATTGACACACTCACTGACTCCACACTATGCTGTGCAGTTAGTAGAAGGTCAATAATACTTAATTCCATTTTATTAAAATACTTTAATATTTCGGACAATTGGTCCAATGCCCTTTAACCTTTTCCCAACGCTCCAATGTATTAATTATTATGGAATCTAGGCCTATATAGCATAATAAATTTCTAGCACAATAGTCTACGGTGAATCAAGAAAGTTTGGAGGTACATTTAAGTTGAAAAAATAATAATCCATTGTAGACAGTTGCTCAGAGAAGGATCACATGTAATCAGTTCGGAGGTTCCCAGCATTTAGCTGTAGGTCCAGGGACACTCCAAATGGATGGAAGGCCCCAGCTATGGCTGCCAGTGAGGTGTAGGAATGTGTCAAGTCGGATTTGTGTATACACAAAATATGCAGAGTGTAATATGCAGAAACTCCAAATTGGAATATTTTATTTAACAAGCAAGTTATTTTCTTTTAATTTCATATAATTTATTTCAGAATGTCTGCTAAGAGAGGTGTCAGCTACGATGACCTTTGTAGGGGTACAATCAGGTCATACAGCTTTAATCTTGTTGATCTGCGTGATAATCCACCATTACCAATACAAACTGCTGTGGCTACACTTGTGAGGCGAATAGATGACACGTTTTTTGATATCATAATGCAGCAAAAGGATAAACTAATAGAATCATTCACCATAGGAAAATCCCATGCCAGGCGAAAAACTCTAGGAGAGGGCTTTCAGCACTTTGACCGTACAGATCAGCACACTTGGATGATCAACGATGGTGTTGATAACAAATGGAAGAATCTGAAGGAGTTCATGTATAGCGGGTTGGTAGTCCTAACTGCAGTGACAATAGATAACATACCACCTGATGTAAGACAAGCCCGTCGCTTCATCGATGTGCAACGGTATAGTGCTGATCTTGAAGAGAGACTGATTCAGTATTACAAGCGTGAGAGAGCTGATTCAAGGCTGCATGTCGAAAACCAATCGGTGAATCGATGCGGACCCCCATTATCACATGCAGGTATTTTGTACGTGGCTTACAAGCTGAAAGACTGTAAAGATGTCCAAATGGAAGATCCCTTAGGACCATCTGCATCAAGACCACTTACCAGAAGTGTTGTCCCTTCACCTGAAGATACCCATGGACAATCTTCATCAAGACCATACACCAGAAGTATTGTCCCTTCTCCTGACAATATCTTGCAACTACCTTCATCAAGACCACATACCATAAGTGTTGTCCCTTCACCTGATGATACACATGGACAATCTTCATCAAGACCATACACCAGAAGTATTGTCCCTTCTCCTGACAATATCTTGCAACTTACAAGACCACATACCAGATGTGTTGTTGCTTCACCTGACAATATCCCTACACTATCTTCATCAAGACCACATACCAGAAGTATTGCCCCTTCACCTGATGAACCCCTAGGACCATCATCATCAAGACCACATACCAGAAATGCTGTCCCTTCACCTTGCAATATCTCAGGACCATCTTCACCACGACCACACACCAGAAGTTTTGTCCTTTCACATGACGATATCCCAGGAGCAACTTCATCAGGACCACACACCAGAAGCACTGTCCCTTCTTCTGATGATATCCCAGGAGCAACTTCATCAAGACCACATACCAGAAGTTTTTTTGCTTCTGAAAACATGAAACCAATCCAAGAATTACTGACAACAAGACCTGTTGCATCAACCAGGAAAAGGAAATCTCTGGAAGACCTCATCGGCCAAAATGAAGATGTTACATCCTATGAGCTACCTGCTACAAGGTAAATTTATATTGCTGTCTGTTAGCATAAAATCCCTCACTGATGGCCATGAATTGCTCACCCGTAATTAAATTGACCATTACCAAGCCAGTATTTCTTGAAATTGGTTGAGAATTAAAGAAATGGTGATCTAAAACCTAATGAAGAAACGAAATCAAAAGTTGCACTTTTGTATTCTATTAAATGAAAGCACAACGCTAGTTTTTTAATGTGTTAATTAATGGAAGCACAGGGCTAGTTCTCTTGTTCACAAATGCTTTGTGAACAAATCAATAGGGCATGGAATGGAGCAAACTGCAACTTTTAAATTGCCAACTTCCTTTTTTTTAAATTTATTTTCTTGGAAGACCAAAGGCCCAAGGCCCAACTCCATGGAGTTGGGCCCTTCTTCCACAAATATTGGGTTAAAGAGGAATTTTGTTCATCCATGAGATCTGCTTTTCACTACAATAAACTTTCTTGCTAACATATATTACATGCTTCTACTTGTGCAGTTAATGATAATTTCCAAATTTCTGTAGCTATTTATATCACATCTGCTTAGGGAACTCGCATTTGCAGTATATTAGTGGAAGAAGGGCCCAACTCCAGCTCGTATTAAGACATGTACCGTTGCCATGGAAACATCATAATTATATGATTTCGAATATATGTAATACTGTATGTTCATGTATTAAAGGTCCCCTGAAGATGAAAACATTCTGTCTATAAAACTTTTCCAAATATCAAGTTTTTTCTTAATATCTCAAAAACAGTTTTGATGTCGTTGGGCCCTTCTTCCACTCAGGTAATTCAATTAAAATGGTGCATGTCTGGCATATGCTTTGAAACTCAAGTCATGTACTTTAACTTAATTTCCCAAAATTTTTTGTTGGTTTACCATACATCTCTTTGTGTTACACCTGATCGATTTGTTTGTTTGTTTGTTTCAGAATATCAGATGAAGTCATGGATGAAACACGAAGTATAGCACCAAGTAGAGCAAGCACTAGCAGGGGAGTTGTTCCTTATGAGGCACTTATCAAAGGAAATATCAAGTCATATAGCTGTAATCTTGTAGACCTTGCTGATAAAGAGAAAAAAGTTATTGTGTCTTTCCCTGGTGCTGTGAACACCCTTGTGAAACAAATAGATGACACATTTGGTGACATCTTACGAGAACAGGAGGACAAGGAAATTGAATCTTTTATCATAGGCAAAAGCCATGCCAGCAGAAAATTTGTGACAATTGAGTATAAGAAGGTCTTTAAGAAATTTAAGAGAACAGAAGTAAACACTTGGAACCTTGGTGGTGGTATAAATCAAAGATGGAAGACAGAGTATGGTGGATACAGTGGGTTGGTTGCGTTGACTGCAGTGACAACAGATATCATACCACCTTATGTCAAACAAGCACATCCCCATTTGATAAATGGAGAACTGTATAGTCTTGCCCTTGAACAACAACTCATTCATTACTATATGATAGAGAGAGGGGATCCACGGCTGAAAAACAAGAGTTTTCATCCTGGTAATCTTTGCAAGTCAAACAAACACGCAGGAATTGTGTACATAGCGTACAAGCTGAAGGACAAAGATGATGCAAAGATGGATGACCAAAAAGCAGCAGAAAATATTGAACATTACCCCGGACCATCTTCTTCAAGACCGTATACCAGAAGTATGTCCGCTTCTGAAAACCTGGAACCAATCCAAGAACTGCAGACACCAAGACCTGATACTTCAAATT
Source organism: Amphiura filiformis (assembly GCF_039555335.1). Taxonomy (NCBI): domain Eukaryota; kingdom Metazoa; phylum Echinodermata; class Ophiuroidea; order Amphilepidida; family Amphiuridae; genus Amphiura; species Amphiura filiformis. The sequence goes on from NC_092644.1 coordinate 17,206,667, forward strand.
CTCCTGATGATTCCTCCGAACCTTCTTCATTAAGACCTTATACCAGAAGTTTGTCCGCTTCTGAAAACACTGAACCAATCCAAGAACTGCAGATACCAAGACCTGATACTTCAAATTCTCCTGATGAATCCTCCGGACCATCTTCATTAAGACCTTATACCAGAAGTTTGTCCGCTTCTGAAAACACTAAACCAATCCAAGAACTGCAGACACCAAGACCTGATACTTCAAATTCTCCTGATGAATCCTCCGGACCATCTTCATTAAGACCATATACCAGAAGTTTGTCCGCTTCTGAAAACCTGGAACCAATCCAAGAACTGCAGACACCAAGACCTGATACTTCAAATTCTCCTGATGATTCCTCCGGACCATCTTCATTAAGACCATATACCAGAAGTTTGTCCGCTTCTGAAAACCTGGAACCAATCCAAGAACTGCAGACACCAAGACCTGATACTTCAAATTCTCCTGATGATTCCTCCGGACCATCTTCATTAAGACCATATACCAGAAGTTTGTCCGCTTCTGAAAACACTGAACCAATCCAAGAACTGCAGACACCAAAACCTGATACTTTAAATTCTCCTGATGAATCCTCCGGACCATCTTCATTAAGACCTTATACCAGAAGTTTGTCCGCTTCTGAAAACACTGAACCAATCCAAGAACTGCAGACAACAAGACCTGATACTCAAATCCTTAAAAGAAAATCTCCTGAAGACCTCATCTGTCAAAATTCAAATATTTCAACCTCTGAGCTACTTGCTAATTCAATGAAGAAAAGACGATTACCTGCAGACCTCCCAGGAAGACAACATGCAAGGAGTCTTGACAATCTTGTCAATTCCCCGGATGATACCGCCGCAGGACCTTCTTCATCTAGACCATGTACCAGAAGTGTTTCCGTTGACCTAATCCAACAATTACAGACAACAAGACCTAGTGCTCCAATCATGAAAAACAAATCTCTTGAAAACCTCATCGGCCAAAATGCAAATATTTCAACCCATACTACAAGTAGTGATAATTCAAAGGAGACAAGATTATCTGGTGATATCACAAGACCATCTTTAAGACAAAAGACAAGGGATCTTGGCAATCCAATCTTTGCTTCAAAAGTAACAAATCCTATCAATTCAAAGGATCCTACACAAAGGGGGGAAGAAGAATCATCATCAGAAGAAAAATCATCATCAGAAAAATCTAGGAAAAGATTTAATAAAACAGCAAATGAACAACTATCATTCCAAACTCAGGTGCGTGCCCAGGGAGGGCAATTTGGGATCTCAAAATCCCTGGGTCCTACAAAAAGGGGGGAAGAGGAATCATCATCATCATCAGAAGAAGAATCATCATCAAACAAATCTAAGAAAAGATTTAATAAAACAGCAAATGAACAACGATCATTCCAAACTCGGGTGCATGCCCAGGGAGGGCAATTTGGTGTGTCTACCTCTCTGGGTCCTACAAAAATGGGGGAAGAAGAATCATCATCAAAAGAAGAATTATCATCAGAAACGTCTAGGAAAAGATTTAATAAAACAGCAAATCAACAATTATTCCAAACTCAGGTGTCCAGCGAGTCAAAAGTAATAAATCCTATCAATTCTCCTGATGACATCCCTGGCCCATCTTCATCAAGACCATACACCAGAAGTTTGCCCGCTTCTGAAAACAAGGAACCAATCCAAGAATTACAGACAACAAGACCTGTTACTCAAATCCTGAAGAAGCAATCTCCAAGAATACCACCAAATTTGACAGACAAACAATCTGATGGTGGGACTAAACAGAAAACAAAGAGAGAACAAATTGATATGCCTGAAGTAAACACTGCTGGTCAAAACCGGTACAAATGTCCAATTTCACAGTGTCCTAAAGCATTTGGGAACAAATATAGCTTGAAAAGACACATAGAGACTGTTCATGAAAAGAAGCACACACAAGTATGCACACAATGTCGGAAAACATACTCGGATAAAAGTAGCCTTGCACTGCACAAGAAAAATGTTCACAAAACAACAGATGATCGTAACTTGAAACAACGTCGAGAGGAAGTTCAGGTTAATGCTGATCAAAAGCAGTATAAATGTTCCATTTGTCCTAAAACATTTCCAAATAGATATGGTTTGAAAAGACATAGAGAGAATGTTCATGATAAAAAGAACGCCCAAGTATGTGAAGATTGTGGGAAAACACTGTCGATTAAAAGCACACTTGATCGGCACAGGAAAAAATTTCATGAAACAGCAAATGAACAACAATCAGTTGAAACTCGGGAAGAAGAAGGAGAAGAAGGGGAAGGAGGAGAAGAAAGAGAAGAAAAAGACGATGAGGAAGAGGAAGAAGAGGAAGAGGAAGAAGAGGAAGATGAAGGAGAAGATGAAGGAGAAGATGAAGACAAAGAAGATGAAGACGAAGGAGGAGGAGGAGGAAGAGTAGAAGAAAAAGATGAGGAAGAAGATGCAGAAGAAGATGAAGACGAAGAAGATGAAGACGAAGAAGATGAAGATGAAGAAGAAGATGAAGACGAAGATGAAGACAAAGAAGATGAAGACGAAGAAGATGAAGACGAAGAAGATGAAGACGAAGAAGATGAAGATGAAGAAGATGAAGAAGAAGAAGAAGATGAAGACGAAGATGAAGACAAAGAAGATGAAGACAAAGAAGATGAAGATGAAGTCGAAGAAGAAGATGAAGACGAAGATGAAGACAAAGAAGATGAAGCCGAAGATGAAGTCGAAGAAGATGAAGACGAAGATGAAGACAAAGAAGATGAAGACGAAGATGAAGACAAAGAATATGAAGACGAAAACAAAGATGAAGATGACGAAGATGAAGAAGATGAAGACAAAGATGAAGATGAAGAAGACGAAGATGAAGACGAAGACAAAGATGACGATGAAGAAGACGATGATGAAGAAGATGAAGACGAAGAAGATGAAGACAAAGACGAAGAAGATGAAGACAAAGAAGATGAAGACAAAGACAAAGATGAAGAAGACGAAGATGAAGACGAAGAAGATGAAGACGAAGAAGATGAAGACGAAGAAGATGAAGACGAAGAAGATGAAGAGAATGAAGAAGAAGAAGTCGAAGAAGATGAAGACGAAGAAGAAGACACAGATCTGTAATTTGCTTAATGTTCCTACCACTTGGTGCAATAATGATGTATAATATTATGTCGAAAGTTTAGGGTCCGAAGGTCCTATCTGCAAATTTACCTCTTTACTTATTCAGTAACCTTTTGGGACATTCCTTGAAATGCCAAGAAGTAGGTATGAGATGCAAACCTTAGTTAACACATTTGCTAGTCAGCCAAATTCGCCCAGAAGTTGATGTGTGAAAGAGGAACCTTACTCTCCAGTCCAGAAAAAAAGCACTAATTGTTTTGGATTAAAAAAAATCAAGTTCTGCCAAATGAAACACAGCTCAATCCTAATCATTCATTTAGTCCTAACTGGAGATAAAAGAAAAAAATCACTATTTTTCTAATTTCTTGGAAAAAGAGCCAAAACATGCATTTTTTTTGCAGACTTGGAACAAGTTTAAGCATTCAAAATCTTGAGTATATGCCAAAATTTTGCTCTAATTTTCACTTTTTTTTGTGTTACTTTAATAAATAGTTGGTTATAAGAATGAAACTTGTCTTTTCCAAAAATTAGAATGTATAAACTGAAATTAGTCTTAGTACAAGTGTTTGGGCTTGATTGTCACAGCATAAGAAAAACACCCTAATAAAAATTCCCTTTAAAAGGGAAAGCCAGCCTCAATGTAGAAGAGGTCTTGTAATTAGTTTTGGTCAATGTGAAAGGCATTTTTAGGATCACGGCTTAGGCTACTACATCCATGTTACATGACAGTCCACCAAACCATCAACGGTGAGAACATGTACACTGAAACTGCAGAAAACATTAACTCCTAATCTCATGTCAACTCTTTAATTCATTATTGTTCATTATTATTAATTCATTATTGTTCTCTAAATTGTTCTGTTCTGTTTTTTGTTTTGTTTTTTTTTTTTTTTTTTTTGTCTTTTCAGCTTTTTACCCACGATACTGCCCATCTAGCGCCACCTGTAAAGAAAGTAAACATACTAATGAGACCATTTTTGGACCATAATGTACATAAGGACCAGTGATTACACTGACAAAATTTCATCATTATAGCTCTTTTCCTTCTGGGTGATGTCAAAAACTTTTGGATACCCCCTCGTACAACACATAGACACATAATCATGCATTAAAAACTCGTAAAGGCAAAATCGGAATCAACTGAAATTTTTTAGAATAAGCTTTTTTTGTGGATATCTACTGAAAAATGTCATAAAAAGAGGATGCTAGGATCACGAAATACTCCTTTAATTCGCCATATAACATAATATAAACTCACCCGAAATGACAACACATTGTCTACACATAAACATGCATAACTCAGTAAAGGCAAAATTGGAATCAACTGAAATTTTTAGAATAAGCTTTTTTGTGGATATCTACTGAAAAATGTCATAAAAAGAGGATGCTAGGATCAATAAATACTCCTTTAATTCGCCATATAACATAATATAAACCCACCTTACATGTACATTTTATTTTAAAATAATTTGATATTAATTCGCAATGTATAGTTTACTATATGATAGATGGTGGCAAGCACATTTATAAAGGACTGATTACTCACTGCAATCTTCACTCTTGTGTGTTTTGACTGTATAAGTTTATGAAAAAAATAAAAAAGATAGAAAGTAGCTTCACTTACGTTATGTGTCATTTTATTTATAACATAGAAGTTATTAAATTAATAAAGTAAGACAATTTATTTATCTATAAGTGCATGTCAAATGGGTACATTGTTCAATACTATAGGCCTACATGCATAAATTATGCCCACATGCATAAATTATGCCCATATTATAGCTAGGCCCTAAAAACTTTATTTTGCATCGGATTTTTCCCGTTGAAAAGACAAAACTGATGTTTATGATAGCAACTATTTCATCAATAGCATTTTGAGTCATTTTTATCCATAAAACGACACAGGATAGGATAGATAATTACTTTGACATCAATATGGTCCATATGATGAAGATTTTGATTCTTAGATCTGTTATCAACATGATATCACGCTGTTCAGTGGTCAAGGACCCCGGATCATAGGTGATGTAATCAAATACTTTGATGTAATTTTCTTCTGCTGACATTATGATCAGCGTTCGAAATTTTGTTGTCCGGTTGCCGGGACAACTAAAAAGTTGCCGGACAACCAAAAATATTGATTCGGTTGTCCGCCGGACAACCATAAACCTAGCCAACAGTCACATTTGGAGGCCTACGGAAAACCAAAAACTTAGACGGGCAACCAGAAATTGTAATCTGGTTGTCCGTGGGACAACCATTTATTTTTCCTAAATTCGAACACTGATTATGATGCTGTATATTAACTATTATTGTTACATTTTAGGCCTATACCTAAAACTTTTAAAGTCATATTAATTCAAACATAACTTTGGTAATACTCACTCGTTTTCATTCGTTGAACCGGCAAAACATACTTACTTTTCCTGACAAATCGAATTACAATAATTTTTAAAAATTCCACCGCATAAAAAATAAAAAAAAAAAATAAGTCATTCCAATACCAATAAAAAGTTAATCTCTTGAGCAAACAGACCCGATCCCAGAAATATATACCAGCCCGCGAATGGGCTGGCGAAAACGCATGTTTTTGGCAAAACAGGACAATGTTTTTTAATTCAAAAAATTAGTTCTGCATTTTTCTGGAATAGGAAGTAGTTTGTGGGCCTTGCAGGTATTCCCTTTTGCACCACACATTGTATTTTTATAGCCTTGATCAAGTCTTCCTCCTTACTTTTTCTCTATTCATGCTCTTCTTAGGACCCATGGTCGCAGTATCATATGTGATGCGATCAAGCAAAATCAGTCGGAACTCGCAATAATAAATTTTCAATTGCCTATAAGATAGTAAAGAGCATTTATAAAGCTGGATTTTGCAGAAAATCCCATTGAAATCGAACAACCAGTTCCAAATATATGAGCAATTAAAGAGTTTCCAAAACAAGAGGAAACAAAAGGAAAAGTTTACTTTGTTTGGCTATATCACAAAATCAATATTTCCGAGTTCCGACCGATTTGGCTTGATCGCATCACATATACTGGACTCCTTCAGATTTTTAGTCAGGTCAGAATTTTTGTGTAGGCAACATGAGCTAGAGAGGAAGTATACCTTGTGGGCATGGTGTGCATTTTACTCAAACACTACCCCTGCAGTGCACAGTATGCCTGGGGTAAAGTATGATAAGAAAGTCATCTAGCAATTCAAATGTCAAATAGATGGTAAATAATTATTTTTAAAGAATAGATAACTTCAAAACTTTGGAAAGAAATAGAAATTTTTGGAAGATGTGGCAAAGCTTCCATGAATTTTACATAAACTAACTATGGACGCCAAAGGACTTTTTTTTGATGTTATTGTACAATAAAAGTATAGACCACTATATAGGAGGATTTAATTGTGCATCCCCCAGGACTCTACCAAACCAACATTTTTTAGCTTCATTTTATGGTCCTATATAACACCTATATAACATATTTTAGATGTTAACAAAAATGAATTTCTGGTACTCTGGCTATATTAAAGGTCAACACAGAGGTCAAATTTCAAAGTTGCTTGTATTTGGTAGAGTCTTTGGGGGATGCACATTAAATCCTGGTATATAGCCCAGGTATATAGTGATAAAATACACTAAACTAAACTTCTCCCCATTCAGAAAAATACAGCACTAATTTTTTTTTGTATTAAAAAATATTATCCTGTTTTGACAAATGAAATATAGCTAAATCCTAATCCTTAAAAGTCAAAATTTTGATATTTTTACAATTTGAGGGAAAATGGTCCAAAAACATGCAATTTTGCAAGTTTTCTTACAAGACTTGGCACAAGTTTAAGCATTCAAAATCTTGAGTATAGGGTAAGAGTTAGCTTTGGCCCTTATTTCCAAAGATTGAGCAAATATTAAAATTTTACTAGTTAGGACTAAAAAATTAAAAAATTAGTGCTGTATTTTTTTTTCTGGAATGGGGAGTAAGCATAAGAATTATTGCAGAATTGTAACAAGAAAAATAATAAACACATCATTGCCCATCTGTCTGACTTGCCCTATACCACTTTTCTCTAAACATGTCAAAAACAAAATTATAATGGAGATAGATATTATTGAATGTTCAATTCCCTTGAAATATTTATTCCTTGCGTTTAAGGGATCTAGAATGAGTGTTTATTGCGTTTCGACAGTATTTTTTATGGGACATGAGAGCACCTCAGACCTATCGAATTGCATTCTGAATACGAAGCATGTCTTTCTGATATCAAATAATTTTCATTTTTTGAAAATCACAATATAATACCAATTTTATGACAAATTATAAAAATTTGATATTTTTCAAATTTTTGATATATAACAGTCCTCAAGTAAATTATATAAATCTAATGATATATTCTTAAAGTGTATGTAGCTGGGAGGAAAAGCCGACGGTCAATTGAAAATTTTGACCTTTCATATTGAAGATATGGATTTTATTCCCAAAAAGACCTAATTTTTTTTGGTGTTTTGTGAAAAAAATCCATATATTCAATACGAAAGGTCAAAATTTTCAGTCAATTGATCGTCGGCTTTTCATCCCACCTACATACACTTTAAATATAAATCATCAGATTTATAAAGTTTACTTCTAGTACTGTTAAATATCAAAAATATCAATTTTAATGATTTGCCATAAAATGTGTATTAAATTGCAATTTCAAAAATCAAAATTATTTGATATCAGAAGGACATTCTTCGTATTCAGAAAATTCGATATGTCTGATGTGCTCTAATGTCCCAAAATAAATACTGTCCAAACGCTCATACCCCTTCCCTTAACGAAATACACATTCTACCATGGTTGAGTAGCTCCCTGAAAGTAATTCAATTTAATATCAATTTGTTGTTAAATTTGTCCACTTCTCCAATAATCCACAACAAAAGTGCAGAAACAAAAGAACCACAAACACTGACCAACCAACTTGTCTAAACATGTTTTCCCCCAGTATCCTTAATTACCCCATTATTTGTTTTATATCTACCCCAACACAAAGCTTGTAAACCAGTACTTTCCTCCCATTAATGCTAGGAGCCACAACATGCTCATCTATTAAGGCACAGTTCTTTGACCCCAATACATTTGCACATTCATTGAATGACCTTTGAAAATTTGGATACAAAAACTCATACTCTGAAATGTGAGGTCAAATTTTGCACTATGATTGTTTAATTGAGGTTATTGAACTATGCCATTGGGATGAGGCCCTTGTGGTCCATTATGTTTGCTACCCCTCCAAAATACCTTTACATTTCTCTTCTATTCAGGAAACAATGGTATACCTTATATAATAAAGGATAGTTCTCTTAATGGATTGATTTTAGGTTGCCTCAAAGCAACAGACAAGTTCAGTTACAAAATGTGATCTATGCTGTGTGCTGCCGTGTGTTATTGGGCTATTCCAGTTGAATTCCACACTACCCCTGTGGAAGATTTTGGAAATATCTTCCACAGGGGGAGTATGTTTTTCAAATGTAATTGATCAGAGTTAATCATTTTGGAACCCATACTCCCCTGCATTATGGCTTTACCTATATCTTCCACAACTGGAGTGAGTGTTTCAAATGGAAGTTACCTATTCTATTCAAAATGTATACTCCCTCTGTACAGGGGTAGTGTGGATCTTAAAATGGAATAGCCCATTTTGAATAATATTTTTCTTTGAGGGGTGGGGTATGAAGGTTTGGACAATATTTTTGTGGGACATTAGAGAACATCAGACATATTGAATTGCATTCTGAATACGAAGAATGTCCTTCTGATATCAAATAATTTAATTTATTTTTAATTCGCGATATAATACACATTTTATGGCAAATGATTAAAAATTAATATTTTAAATACTTAACAGTCCTGAAAGTAAACTTAATAAATCTAATAATATATACTTAAAGTGTATGCAGCTGGGATGATAAGCCGACGATCAATTGAAAATTTGACCTTATGGATTTTTTTCCCAAAAAAGAGCTTTTTTTTTGGTGATTTTGGGAAAAAATCCTGTTCAAGAAAAGAATAGTACGAAATTAGAGTGTAAGGTTTCAATATCATATTCACTATATTTAATGCCCTACATAATAAATTACCCACTACAAGCTCAATCGATAAGGCGTTCGACTATGGTGCGAGAGGTTGCGAGTTCGAACCCTGGTGGTGCCTAGTATGCTCTCGTGGAAAAATTGAGTTAGCTTGAAATTCCCTTGGACAAGGAACTCACTGCTAATTTGTCTCGTTGTAACCCATACTGAAACTCGGGAGCTGATCCTGGTTGCGATGGTTATTTGTGGAATGTCTAGGGTGTGCGCTCTTGAAGCAGCAAAGTCCCTGAATTGTTGTTTAATGGTTTATGGAATGATGTGGGCCATAGTGGTCAGCGACAACATGTAAAGTGTGCTGAGGCTTGTGGATCAACGTCTAGGCGTTGTGCCTGTGCGTAGCGCACTATAAATCACTGCGCTCTTTTTTTTTACATAAAATAATAATATTATAATAGAAAAGTGCATAAGGCAGCCATTGCATTTATATCATGTTCTACATCATCTGTACTCTACAAGTGAAATCTGTTTCATTCAATTGTGTTGAGACATGTTTGGACACAAACAGATAAACAATTTGTACTTAGTGAATCCATATTACAATAATGCTCTTAAAGAATTGGAATAAAGTCAATTTAATCATTCTAGTGTGAAAATGAAAGTGCATTTATTGTATGAAATATTAAGGGTGGTCTTAACCCTGGAATTGTGGAAACTTTCGGGCTTCATAACTGCTAAATTATTAGTCTAAAGAATATAAAAGTATACATTTTAGACTGGAAATGACTTGCTGAATTCATCTGTGAGGTCAATTTGGGCCAAAATGCTCATTTTGGAGAAAATCAAAAAGCGGGTTTTTTGGCCCAAATTTTTTCGTGCAACGTAACAAAAAAATTGTTAGGCCAAAAAATTTTTTTTATTAATTTTTAAAAACTAGATAAAAATATCTAGGGACTGTTTTTTAATTTTTTTTGAATTTTGACCAACTTTGAGAAATTTGCACCAAAAATGGTCAAAAATGCAAAATTTTCAAAAAATCATAAAAAAGCCTGATTTTCGCACAAATTTAAAATATTTTTGTTGAAGTTGGTCAAAATTCAAAAAAATGAAAAAACTGTCCCTAGATATTTTTATCTAGTTTTTAAAAATTAATAAAAAAAATATTTTGGCCAAACAATTTTTTTTTGTTATACAGACGAAAAATTTGGGCCAAAATCCTGCTTTTTTTTGGATTTTCTCCAAAAATTAGCATTTTGGCCCAAATTGGACCTCACAGATGAATTCATCAAGTCATTTCCATTCTAAAAATGTATACTTTTATATTCTTTAGACTAATAATTTAGCAGTTATGAGGCCCGAAAGTTGTCATAATTCCAGGGTTCAGATCAACCTTAAGTTAGGTATTTATCCTTGCAAGTATTCAACAAAGCAACTGAACTAAAGCATTTTCCACCCTGATGTGCAGTGATGTCAAAGTGTTGAGGCATCTGTTTTGCGCGAGCATCTGTGTGACATCTAGTGATTTGTAGCTGCGCCCAATGAAATGCGCACTAACGTCACTGCCACATCAGGGTAGAAAATGCTTTAGCTCTGGTAATTCTCTTCCAGACACCCTGTATAATATTAAATAGTGCAGTATCCCTATCACTCAACCTGAAGATCCCTGCAATATCTTTACACATAACGTATATCTTGAGGGATGATTCCAAAAGTGAGACTTGTAAAGTGTGTGATATTTCCATCCTTCAGGATGGTTCAGGATCATGGAAGGGAATGCAGTGGATAAAGGAGAAAAAGAAGGAGATGAAGAAGAGGAAATTAATGAAGGATACGGAAGAAGCGAGGAAGGAAGAGTCAAAAAAAGAGGAGAGAAAAAGGAGGCAGAAGGGAAGGAAGAAGAATAGTTTGAAATATTTAAACTTGTGGGCTCTAGTGGTTCCCCCAAACATTTAAAAATCCAACATTCTGATAGTAAAGAAAGAGTGTTTCCATAAGACACTTATTAATATATTTACCCAATATGGGTAATGAGGAAATTAAATTGTTTGCTCATATTAGCTATTAAGTACAATTGTTTTTCAATTTTCCCTTCAAATTCATTCAAAATGAAGCCAATCCGCTGCCTTAGTGCACGTTAGTAACCATTGGTTACTGCTCCAAGCCTGGGCTCATACACCATATCTTTTGATATGTCATAGGCTTTGTGTTGTGATCATTTCGATCAGTGGTTCGTAACAAAGAAAGGTTGAGCCAGTTGGCCTAGCAATGGTTATATTCTAACATGCACCTGTTCAATTTTGATATGTCATAGGCTTTGTGTTGTGATCATTTCGATCAGTGGTTCGTAACAAAGAAAGGTTGAGCCAGTTGGCCTAGCAATGGCTATATTCTAACATGCACCTGTTCCGAATTTTGATATGTCATGGGCTTTGTGTTGTGATCATTTCGATCAGTGGTTCGTAACAAAGAAAGGTTGAGCCAGTTGGCCTAGCAATGGCTATATTCTAACATGCACTATGACAGCGAATAGCAAATATCACAAGAAGGGGGAGGGACATCATCATTTGGGATTACAAATGATGTTTTGTTCAAAACAGGTAAAATAATTTCGATTGGTAATTAACTTTTTTGAACTTTCTTTTTACCTGTTTTCTTCTTTAAAATTCACCATTGGGGGCTTGACCTAGTCTCCACCCCAGAGCCCAACCACCACACCATATTGACAATTGACCTTTTCGGTAAATCCCATAAGCCTTTCCGAGTACACCTGAGCTGTTGTCATTTGACATCACACCGACTTGCAAATTGTAGTAACAATGTTCGATGTAGTAACAATGTTCGATAAAGGATGTGCGCATTGGCCCAGATCGGCGTGGCATCAAATGACGACATCTCAGGTGTACTCGCGCGCAAAGGCTTATGGGATTTACCGAAAAGTTCAAACATTGTGACCACAGACCAAAAAAGAATTTAAAGTCTGCATGACAGGCTTCACATATCGGGATCAATCTAAGATCTTGGAATAGTATCCTCAAGATTCAAAGTACAGTACATATTCACGTAACCTCCTTCAACTCATTTACATAATTTTGGATACCAGGATTGTATTCTGATTCGTTGAACCTTCTAATTAGCATACTTTTGGATACCTCCATATTTGGTATTACCTAATTAATTATTAATACCTCTATGTTGTTTACATAGTGACGTCATTACAGCTGGTCACTCACCCTCTTGGAAATGTTATTATATTTGCTAGATACTTGACTGCATTCATTCAACATCCAAAAGAATAAAAATTCCTTTAAAAAGGAATGGGCGCCCAATGTGAGTTTGGACGTGATATGGTGAATTCCATGGCATGGTGTTTAGATTTGATATTATCCGGGAAGAGTAGAAGATGATCAAATGCAAATGTGTTTGATTGGGGAAGATGTATCACAGGACCGTTTTGGATGAAATAAATTGAATTGGAATGAAGCTGTCGTGTCAATTTGCGATTATGTGGGGTGGGGGAGTTCTGTTGTGGGGGCATATTGTAGTGATGATATTGCTTCTACTTGCTAATACACTGAAAATCTAATAGAGATGAAGGATAAAAAACAATTACAAAACATTCATTCTTCATAAAAGTAGCTATGGGGGTATACAATGTTTACAAGATAAGAATGTTAATGTTTTAAAAAAAGACACAGTTCACGAATCAGGTGTATAGTCATTTGTTGTAACTTTCCATTTTCATATCTAACCTACTCTGCACTAAATCTTACAATAATTCGTGATTTGAGGCATAATGATACCTACATCCTGACTCTGACATATAGGCCTAGCAAACAAACTTTCCATTAAGTCAATTATACCATGCAAATAATAACATTTGGCCTACTAGAGCTCTAATTAAGATAACATCTAATTAAGCAAACATTACTGGGTAGCATCAAGGTTTAAGAACTGTTCCCATGATAGATGAGCATGTTGTGGATCCTAGTGTATGGTCAAATGTCACCGTCTATCGGGTTCTAAGACACACGGTAAACTGGTTGAACCAATACAAAGGTCAGGATTTAGTTGGTGTTTTTATAAATCCTAATTTTGTATTTTAAACAAAGAATATACGCTCACCATTTTATCCTGTGCATATCAGAAAACAATAATAAAATAAAATCCAAGCAAATTGTGGTTTTATTTCTGAGCTAGGCATAATTTTAGTAAAACAATTGCGAAGTCAATCTAGCAAGAGTGAAATTAGAAGCTTTTCACAAAGTCATGCCTATATTTTGGCGCCTCCGTAGAGGGCGCCAAAAAGGCTTCAGCATCATACTCATTTAGAGAAAATGCCCCCAAGTCAGAACTCTTGCCCCCCTGTTTCTCCCCCAGAAAAAAACCCCAAAATTACGAAAATTTCCACTTTTGCGGTAATTTTGTGCAAATTTCGTTGATTTTGCCCCCCCCAATAAAATTCCTGGCGCCGCCACTGCTCATTTTACCCATTTCATTCATAGAACTCTAATGACTAAGCTTCATGCAGAATTTCCCCACCTTATGTCACATATACACCTTCCACAGTATCCCTTTCACTGAAATATCATCACTGTCATATCCCACAGGTGTATGACCACAATATGAACTTGTCTTAACATGCTCCACATAATCAATGTAAATTACACATTGTTTCACCAACAATTAGGTAATTACCCCCTCATTAGTCTAATTGATGCATTTTTAAATACCCCAGTGAATGAAAGTCATGGATGACAACACAATGCAATTGTACAAGTTCCTGAAAGTCAAGTTCCTGAACAAAGGCATTTTTACAACAATTGTTTTCAATTACGTTGTGACTAAACACTGCCACTCATGACAAATCAGAAATACCAAGTTACTTATTTGTAGTTGCCTATAGAGGGCAGCATGGCATAAATCTACTGATAAATGTGACTTACCAGGGTAGGGGTGTTACATGCAGTGTTCAAAATAAGGCAGGTCCTTAGGCCAACAGCCTATGAAAATCGCTGGGGGCCATTGAAATATTGCCATCAAGGTCAGCAAGACAGACTCGATGCAGACTTCAGCATCAATCCATGGCATTAAATGTTGTTGACTTGCGAGTCAACAAACATAGGAGCTCCACAGGGAGATTGTGCTAGTGCAATAGTTTTCACTTTTTATCTAGCTAAATCCCTACAAGCTGAGAGAGATGCAGACGAAACTGAACATAATTATGCCATACCAAGAGAAGTCTCCAATGATACTCTACCATCACATATACAGGATCACTCCTATTTCAAATCCAGCTCAGATCAAACATTTCAAATTGATCAACAATATGCAGATGATATAAGCTGGATAACAACAAACACTGGACAAATCACCAAAATAAGAAAAACAGTACCACCAAACTAAAACAGAGAAATCTAACAATAAATCAAGACAAAACAGAACAATACAAAGTACACAAAGATGGTCCATCAGACTGGAAAAAATGTAATACCTAGGAACATTACTAGATACTAATGAAGATATAAAAAAGGAGAAAATGTCTAGCAATAGCATCATATAATCAACTCAAACATTTCCTGCAAAGCAAAAGAGCAAACATTACAACAAAAATGAGAATTTTTAATGCGTATGTAGGATCCATTTTTCTATACAATAGTGAATTATGGACATTGACAACAAAACTTGAACACAAAATAGATGTATTTCAAAGAACTCTACTTAGAAGAACAATATCCATCACAAAACTAGACAAAATGACAAATGCTGATCTATAATACAAACACAAATGCTGAACCATGGAGCAAAACCATCAAAAGAAGAAGACTAAACTGGGTGGGTCATCTATACAGACTCCCAGAAGAAACTCCAGCACGTCAAGCCCTAGCTGAATTTCAAAGAAAAACTAAGCGTCCTGTCGGACGCCCAAAACCAACGTGGGTGGCGCAAATGCAGAAAGAAGTAGATGAACAAACTCTTACACAGACCAATGACAGAATAGCCTGGAGAGCAGTAGTAGCGTGTGCAATGGCAACATAGCCGGAAAGCGTCTACGATGATGATGATGACTTGCGAGTCTGAAGTCTTATAAAGTGTCACAGAGCAGTGGACCAGTTTAACATCAAAATTTTAAAAAATTCAGAGTTTGAGCCCATTTATTTATTTATTTCTTCTTTACACCTGGGACATATAATCAGTGTCCAGCACTTTTGAAACTTGGTGCTAATTCTCATTTCAAGATTATTTAGTTTCCAAAAATGTGCAAACTGCATGCCGTATTTCGTCAAATTAACGCCCCTGGGGCGTTACATTTTCCCAAGGGGGGCGTTTATTCAAGGTCAATTTTAGAACGATAATTCCCGTTAAACTCATTAGGTAAAGTAAAAACACACGCTAAAATGACGAACTATGAACTAGAAACACTGACTTCTGGCTCACTTCCGAGTTTCTGATCCAGATTTTCGCCAATTATTGATGCTATTATCAACCATGTGCGCAACTTGGTAAGCTTACTACACAAGATAGCATGGAAATATCAGCATTTTTGAAACATCTTGGTTGAAAAAAGTGGTGGGGGCGTTTATTTGAGGGGAGGGGGCGACTATTTGACGAAATACGGTATTCTTCATGACTGCCTTTAGTAATGCTTTTCATGCCACTTTGAACAGAATACTAATAAAAATATTCACTCACCTGTGATGAACAGTTGATGTGAAGATGTAGAGACAAAGTCACATATGAAAAGAACAAAAAAAAAGAAGAAACAAATCAAGTTATAGATTAACATATTTATATTTTGACAAAACTTAACTACTTCTAGAACAAACTTGTTAAATACATAGAGAAATAGAAATAAGCATTTGTAAAGTGCCATTTAAAAATCAAATGCTAAATATTCAGTAGCAAAAGATCATGTTATCTTTACAAATTCAATTGTTATTCAGTCAGCAGCTGTTGTCATCTTCAGCAGATAGCAGATTTGTTGTCGATTCACTGAACTCACGTCTCGAGTCGAGTCATCTAGGATGTCTTTTAAGCAGTTGCATCAAGTCACTGAAGTGTCAAGTCAACTCATTTGAGATTTGAGACTCGAGTCCTAAAGTTTGAGTCTGAGTCATTTGGGATTTGAGATTCAAGTCGAGTATACTCTGATCAGCTCGTAATAGGCGGGACTCATAACATCGTGGATTGATACAGAATGGCGTACACACAGCTAGGCGCAGCACCTACGCGAACTGCGTTTTGCGTGAATGGCGCATGCTTTTTGTGAATTTACGCAAGCGTAAGTCGGAACTTTATTGACTCGCGCAGTAACAAAAACCGAATAATTCCTGCCCTATTAAGAGCTGATCATAGAGTAGGTCAGTGGGACAATTTTTAAATTCCCCTCCTTCCACCGGGAAAATTGGTCCGGTACTTGGAATTGGCTGCATTCATATCCAACATCACAAAGAAAGAAGTTTCAAATTTATATACTCATTTACCCATTCCATTCATGGACTCTGATAACTAAGCTTCAACCTTTCCTCAACTTGTGTCACATATGCATTTCATACATCATCATCATCATCATCAGTCGGCTGCGGAGCAGGCGACTACAAGCTTTCTCCAACTAATGCGATCTTGGGCAAGCGAAACAATTTTGTTTGGCTGCAGCATCCCTTCAGTATCTCCCAGGAGGTGCTGGACATACTGTAAATACAGTGTACGCGGCCGTCTCGGTTTCCTCTTCCCATGTGGTGGAATATAAAGCGCATATTCTTTCACAGGCTCGCCATCTTCAAGACGCAGTATATGGCCAAGAAATTTGAGTTGATGAATCTTGACTCTTGTGCATTTCATACACATACCAACAACTTGGTAGGCCAACATGCCCTCCCCCCCAACATTTAGGCAAATTGATACATTTTTAAATACCTCAGTGGATGAAAGACATGGATGACAACAATTTTACCAATTCAAGTTTGTAACAAAACCATTTTTATTTGTTTTCAATTATTTGTATAACTAAACTAAACCATGTGACTATTAATCACAGCAAATCAGGAAGTTACTTGTTGGTAGTTGCCTATAGAGGGCAGTATTTGGATAAAATGTAATTTACCAGAGGGGGGTTACATGTGGTGCTAGAAATGAATTTCAGTTTGGACCCATGACAATTTATGAGAGCCCGTAAACTTCAAATCCAATGGCCGCAATGGCAAAGATTTTGCTTTATTTAATGAACACAGGTTAAGTGAATCTATTGCAAAATGGATTTTTATATGTTCACCCACAGTTTACAGAGTAATGCTGAAAAGACCTTTATCGCAGAATATATGCACCAAGCTAAATAGCTAGTTTGTGCTATACTCAAGGATAAAACCTGTACTAAAATGTAGATTATTATCAGCCACAAAGAACAAGAAGAATCCGAATGCAAACTTTTTAGCATAAGCTTTTCCAGGCCTGTATGTGCGGGTGGGGAGCAGTACCTGCAACCACAAAGGTTCCCTGTTTGCTATTTTTGGCAATAAAAAGGTCCAAAAGTGGGTGAACATTTAACAAAAGATCTATGGTGATAAAGCATTCAAAAAGTCAAAAACTGTGGGGGTTTAGGCCCACTTTTACAAAAAAAAATCTCTTCATTTCATTTTTATTTGAAAATAGTCCAGTTTTGGAATTCCCGCACACCCCAAAATAAATCCTGCATACACAGGTCCCCAGAGGGGGTTCTCCCTGGTTGACGGTATACGGGGATGTGCCACAGTTTTGGGGTACCCTTTCAGCAATTTTGGTATAACGATGGGTGGGTTTTCAGTGGAGACTAACACACACAATTGGGCGCATTTGGACAAAAGTGGGTGCTTTTTGTCAGCATCTGAAAGTCTGTGTGGCACATCCCGTATTTTTTTTCCAAGACCCCCCGGCACAGGTCTGAGCTTTTTGCATATAATCAAACCACAAAGCAAGCAACATAAAATTGGGACACAGTCAAGGTAAAAGATTATCCACTTAGCACACATATTAAATTGCAGTTAAATACTTCAATTGACAATTTCCACATTTCACTTTCAAATCAAACCTCATCTATCAGATTAAGTAGGCTATTCCATTTGAAAAACACATCCCCAAGGAGAGTTGAATTCCAACCATTTAATTTCAGCTATTCTCTCTGTCCGCTGTTCCATCCAGTGCACTTAGCCATTTCTCACATCTGTCAAAGTGGACACTATGAAATCCATATTGGTTTGTACAGGGTCTTTCAGTTCAAGTCAATTTTCTCTGCGTAAAAAACTCCGATTTGCTTTTACTTTTGTAATTATTAAGAGTTTATTCCCCTGATAAGGAGAATCCTACTTTTTGAATTGTTTCACCAAGAGGTATTTATTTTATGACATGTTTTGTGATTCTCCCCATTGAGTACAACAGTAAGTGTCCCCTTCATGTCCAAAAGTGCTATAGATGGAACAGCCAAATCTAGGCAAAAACAACCAATGGGATCAAGCAACCTATTGCGAGTGATGTCATGCCGACTGACAGAATTGCAATCATCATCTAAAAACAATGAAATAAGGTGCGGACGATTTTGGAATCCCGATCCAAACAAATTTCCAAACAGGAGCCAAATTGTTTAAATTCCAATTGGATTTCAACATTTTCTAGCGCATTCAAAGTTCTGCATTTTATCAAACAAAATATGTAAGTAAATAATGCACTTGAATTGACCACATCGTTCAACTCAAATAAATTTAGCAGTGTCATCTTCCACATGGGTGTAAGGATTTCAAATAGAATAGCCTACTCCACAGGTAATTTAACCACAAATAGTGTCTATTTTTCTACTCGCTCAAAACACACAATCCCCAATTGAGGCAGGAATGAGGCCATTTTCTGGCCGTTAATTGCCCGTACCAAAAGCGCCATCTCTCAAGTGACGACCAATTAATGGCCGCTCATCAGAAATCTAATCAATGAATTCAGAAGCAACAATTGATCCACTTAAAGGTCATCCATGGATCAATTCCATCCTTTATTTGTGTTATTGTTCCAATTGCTAGCATCAAAGAAGTCATTTAGACTAAGTCCTATCACTGATATGGGTTAAGGCAAATTTAGTTTTGCTCAATGGATGCTTTTATCACTTGGGAATTTCAATTTTCCCATTTTCTATTTTAGAGAATGCATTTGTTGTGGCTTTCATTATTCACTACAAACGATGCCTGTGTATGGTTGGGACTTGCTTTTGTATTATCTTGGTATGGATTATTCATCCAGTATTTCAAAACACTACGGTACTTTTAATTGAGCCAAATACTTGATAACACTTTGAAATGAAAAAAAATGTTAAGGAGTGGTACAGATATAAATCAAACCACGTAAGTTTTTTCTTCATAACATCCATGTTGACATGTTCAAAAAAAAAATCAAATTTCCCACATTTTTTTTTTTTGATTAAAATTAATTAGCTTCTAATACTTCAAAGGCTTGTTTCTGTGTATTTTATATTTCATGATGTCCAAGTTCCATGACTTTTGACTACTCAAAACTTTGTAAAATTCGTAAATCGGACAGAGATGGTTGAGGTATCATATTAAATTATTAATTCAGTGTTTTATATGAAAATACAAAAATCTGAATTAATAGAATTTATGACATATACCTCATTGACTCGCGTTGGGTCACATACGTGATCATAATTCTGACAGTATAAGACAAACAATAAAATTGAATTTACAGAGGCATTACTTAGGAAGGATATTGCTACATAGGCCTATTATACGTAATTATAATCATAAAAAGCAGCTCATTATTTAAAGTTTCGGGAAGTATAAAACCGACTTATCATACTAACCGACTTCCGCATATAATTATCTAGATCTGAACTATTTCCTCTTATCAGCAAAAGTAAATACGGATACAATTCCAAAGCCAGTTTTATTATATCAGTAATTGTGTAAATATTGTGTGTCAGAAACAATATAAATATCATGAAACTAGCTGGAATGGGGCTGGAACTCAACTCTTTGGTCCTATCACCTCGCTGGAGAGCATCTAGATTTTAGGAGTGTATACCACTCTGTATGCTCTGTCTTTACATCTTATACCACTTCTGAAGCCTGTTCCAGTTTGCACCAAAAGGTAAGAAACTTTATTATTTATACCGGGGGTACTTAGTACAAATGACCATACAGGGACGTGCCGCAAATATGGGTAGCATTTGCAGCCTTTTGGTATATCAATGACCCCTTTTTCAAAGCCTATTTTGGTATATGTATGGGTCCTTTTTTCAAAATTTTCTCAATTTTTTCGGAAAATAGCCCAATTTTTCCTTAATCTAGCCAAAATTTTCAAAATTTTCCCAAAATTTTGGGAAAATTGTAAAAACTAAGACAATTTGGGTTAAATTCGGCAGAAATTTTTGACTTTTGGTATATCAATGGGTCCAAATTTCTTGAAAAATTGGTATATTTATGGGTCCACTTTCAAATTCTCAGCGGCACGTCCCTACCAAAACCAAACTTGAGTACCCCCCAGGTTTATACCCCATCCCAAAGTCATTATCTTAGGCCAGTATGGCAGAGACTAGACCCTCCCTCGGGTCCGTGGAGAACGACTGGTAATGTAGATTACATAGCATTAAAAATCAACCCAATACACGGACCCTCCCAGTCTGTAGGCAATTTGACTTCCAGCTCCCACAAACTGCTGGAAGTTCACTTTTACGGATTTGGAGTCACGCAATCTTTCTATATACCACGTCCGTGTTCTCACTGCCTCACCGTTTGTGTAAGCAGTGGTGTAGCGACTACAATTACCGACCAATCAATGCAGCTTGGCGGTAGCGGGCGATATTGGAAGAAGCTTCCCTTGATAAATAATGAGCAAACATTTGCAAACCGCACGCAGCACATGTACGCATATGGACAATATAGGACTAAATCAAGTCGAGTGGTTTATTTACATAACGCGTAATGTTGATCGAGTTTGACAGTGATACAGTGTCTTTACCATTTATTAGTGATTTGAAACTTTTAAGAATTGAGTAATTTTTTCCGAGTAATTGAAATGCAAGATATTTTATTTTAGGCTGGGTTTTAGGTAGGCCCTATGTTTTTTTACTGCTGAGAATTTTGTGCTGAATGTAATATGGGATCAGTTCCCGAAGGATTTGAAGGAAGTGGGATTGGAATTACATTTGACAAACAATATCAAAACATTGAAAGAAAGTATATTCAAAATATCATGAATATTGATTTGTTTGTTTTTAATTCTTTTTTGGACGGTGAAGTTATAGTGTGTCTTCGGTGAAGGAAAATTATATCCCCACCCCACCCCCAAAAGGGTACCCAACTATAAATCTAAAAATCATTTTTGGATAAAATTTCAAGCAAATTATGCCCATAAATCAGAATATTCTTTTACTTCATTTATAACAAAGTGAATCTTGCTATACTTTTGGCTTTTCATGGGGACGTAGAAGAAGGAAATTTGCACCCAAAAAAGGAGTCAAGATTCTTCATTTTGTGGAGTTTCCTAAAATTCTATCCATGAATAAAAATTGTAAAAAAAAAGTATCGTGATAAAATAAAGCAGGGGTGGCAGAAGAAGGGACGGCAAAAGAATTATTAAAAATAGACATGATAAGAAAAAAAAATACAAAAACATTTGTGCCCGCTGAGAGAAAAAAAGTTAACATTGCACGTATAGTAGGCCTATGCCTAAAAACATACAGTCGGGTCGATCGAAGTAGGTCTTATAATAGGCCTGCAATTACTTTAGGCATTGCTTGAAGGCGGGTCCTCGTCCTAAAAGCATGTGAAAATTACTGCCGGCCCGCCAATATTCAGGGCCCGTCGCGCGTCGTCACATTTTGTGACCAAGTCAGTATTATTAAGACGGACTCCGTGCTGACTTTAACACTAATACATGCATGCTTTAATATTGTGAGTCTCAACTCTCAAGTCTTGTAAAGCAATGATTTAAATAGTGTAAAAATGATGCACCAAATGGCTTCAATTGGGCCTTCATTTTGAACAATTTCGCAACTTCTGAGGGGGGGAACATCCCCTCAAACACCCCCCTGCGTTGTGGATAAACAAGTAGCCATTTTCGCTTCTGCTTTCAATATTTGCCAGACTTCAAACTAAAATTTTACACAAAATAGTGCCAAAATGGTCCACCAAATCGCTTCAATTAGGTCTTCATTTTGCCAAAGTTTCTTACATCCCCCTCAGACACCCCCCTGTAGTGCACAAACAAGTAGCCATTTTTTGCTTTCGACACTTTCCAATTTATGTTAAACACAATTTATATAAGCTAATATGTAGGGAAAACTTGTCCATTAAATTAGCACGAAAGGCTTCATGGACCGCCCATTTCACAATTTGTTTCGGCTTTTCAAACTAAAATTGTACACTCCAGGCCTTTAGTGTCAAAATGGTCCACCAAATCGCTTCAATTAGGTCTTCATTATGCAAAAGTTTCTTACTTCTAAGTAGGAACATCCGCCCTCAGACACCCCTCTGCATTGTGGCCAAACATATTACCATTTCCGCTTCTGTTTGCAACAGTTCCCAATTTTTGTTTAACACAATTCATAGGCCTACAATAATAGGGAAAACTTGTCCACAAAATTCGCGCAAAAGGGTTCATGGACCGCTCATTTCACAATTGTTTGGACTTTTTCGAACTAAAATTTTACACTCTATAGTGTCAAAATGGTCCATCAAATCGCTTCAATTAGGTCTTCATTTTGCACAAGTTTCTTACTCCTCAGGAGGAACATCCCCCCTCAGACATCCCCCCTGCGTTGTGGTCAAACAAATTACCATTTTTCGTTTCTGCTTTCGACATTTACCAATTTTTGTTAAACATGTTTAACACAATAAATTTATAGGAAAAACTTGTCCAAGAAATAAAAAATAAAAACCTGCGCTGAAATGCCAAGAAGGTATGCCTACGATAACCAAGGTGTCAAATGAAAACAAAGTCCCCCCCCCCCCGGCTGATGCAACATGGTTCAGCTATATAGTGACAACCGCTCTAGTAGGCCTATTTGGTATGTCGGCACACAGACGGCTAGCGGCTCGTCGGCAATCATTGACTCTTATACACCCCCCTAATGAAAAAGGTCTGGCGATGCCCCTGTATCTATGAATAAAAATTGTAAGAAATTATTAAATTTGGAGCTGGGGCAAACATTTTTTACTCAGTCGTCTCGAAGGGTGGGGCAAGCAATGTTACTTTTTCCAGCCGAGAAGGGGGAAGCAAGCGATTTTGTCACATATTCATGGGACGTCTTCAGTGCCGCCGAGAGCCATTACGGGCCCGGGGCAATGTGAACACACGGGACCCTTTGATCAGTGATGTGCAGGACTTCATAAACAGTGATAAGTGTGTGTGTGTGGGGGGGCAACAGTGGCGTGAGTGGTGAGGGACGGAGGTTGGTGTAAAATCCTTAAACATAATGTTGCAGCGGAGCAAAAGTAGCATGTTTAGCTGCCAATAAATCAAATATGAACATTGAAGGAGACAAATGGCAAAGCGCGCACAAATTTGAAATTCTAAAGTGGCATTTTGCTCCCAAATAAAGTTTCTCTTAACAACTTACACACGAAGTGCAAAAAAAAATTGCCAATTTTAAGCCAATTTAAGCTAAAATGATCCAAGTATGAATCGTTAAGTTGGTCAAAATTTGCAATTTGAATTAGCGAGTTTTGCTCCCAGATTGGACTTATTGAAACCATAGGTATTGAAACAAACTCCGTGCGAAGGAAGCGGAAAAATTGCCAATTTTAAGGTAAATGATCAAATAGGCCTAATAAACTGATGGGCACAATGCGGCAAAGCGGCGAAAATGTGCAATTAGTGTTCCCACGATTAAGCTGCACTCTCCTGATTTCTCAAAGATTTCATTATATGGAGGATGATCAAACAGAAAATCAAGTGAAATATTTATTAGAGGGTGTGCTTCAAAGGCTATCTTGGGTTTTTTTTTTAATGCACGCCTCTTTTCTTTTTCTTTTTTTTTTTTTACGGGCCCGCAATTTGTTTGATTTTTATGAGCCGTACGCGTAAGAAGAGCAAAGAAAACAGACCTTATAATGGACCCGTGCAAAGAAAAGAGACCGTAGTGGGCCCGTAAAAAGCAAAAAGATACCATAGGCCCGTAAAGGAAAGAAAAGAGACCTCAGTGAGTATGTAAGCAAAGAAAAGATACCTTAGTGCTCTGCGTGCTAGCCATGCGCTACAAAAAAAAAAAGTTAAGTTTTGAAATATGTTCTCAAAATATCAAGAGCTATCTTAAGAACTACTGGATCAATACTAGGCGTGTTTGTACTCATTTTAATGCATTTTTCATGCTGATTCCAAGTATGGTCATGAAAATTTACATTTCTGAAATTTTTGAATTAAAAAAAAATTATTGAAACTTGTCGTCTGTAGTCGACACCCGCGTGAAGAGAGTTAAGGGATCTAAAATGAATGTTTATTGCGTTTCGACAGTATTTTCTGTGGGACATGAGAGCATGATTTGAAAATCACAATATAATACAAATTTTATGACAATTATAAAAATTTGATATTTTTCAAATTTTTGATATATAACAGTCCTCGAACATGTAAAAGTAAATTATATAAATCTAATGATTTATTCTTAAAGTGTATGTAGCAGGGAGGAAAAGCCGACGGTCAATTGAAAATTTTGACCTTTCATATTGAAGATATGGATTTTTTCCCAAAAAGACCTTATTTTTGTTTGGTGTTTTGGGAAAAAAAATCCATATCTTCAATACGAAAGGTCAAAATTTTCAATTGATCGTCGACTTTTTATCCCACCTATACACTTTAAGTATAAATCATCAGATTTATAAAGTTTACTTCAAGTACTGTTAAATATCAAAAATATCAATTTTTAATGATTTGCCATAAAATGTGTATTAAATTGTAATTTCAAAAATCAAAATTATTTGATATCAGAATGACATTTTTCGTATTCAGAATGCAATTCGATATGTCTGATGTGCTCTAATGTCCCAAAATAAATACTGTCCAAACATTCATACCCCAGCCCTTAAGGGACCCATAAAAAGAAAAAAAGAGACCTCAGAGGGCACGTAAAAAGCAAAGAAGAGATACCTTGGGCCTAATGGACAAGAAAAGAGACCTTTGGTGGCCCCTATCTAGTAAAGCAAAGAAAATATGCCTTAATTACAAGGTATCTTTTTTCTTTACCATTACTGGCCCCTGAGGTCCCTTATCTTTTCTTTTACTGCCACATAGTAAAGTATGTTTTCTTCACTTTTTACGGACCCGGGTAACGCACCCCCCTTGTTCTGCGGCACTGGGCGTCTTTGAAACAAAATGCTATAAGACTTAGGAAAACAGCACGGAAATCCCCGCTTGCTGCACTCATAATATAGGTAGGTCCTATCTAGACCTTTTAAAATTTGCAAATTGGGATCCCACAAATTTGACATATGCAAACTGGAGGGGGGGCAAGTGATTTGTGGCAGGCGGGAGGGCAAGAGATTGTTGATGCACGCTATTTGGAAATCCCCATAGCCCAGCTCATAATTATTGCACAGCCCTGAAGTGAGGGAGATTGTCCAAAAAAGGCCATAATACGGCTGCATAAATCGTTTTAGTACTTTGAGTATCCTGATATATTGGCTAAAATAAGAAATAAGAAATGCTGATCGACACATAGATAGGCCTAAAACTTTATCTTTTACCATACTTAGTGTATAAATTTATGCATAATGTTCATTAAACTTAGAGTAATTTTCTCGCATTTTTTAACACTAGCTTACGGCCTTTTCATGACAGATAAAACACGTTAATAGCCCTGAGAAACTGTAGAACTATGAGAGAGAAAGCGTGCAAACAAGACCTTCATGTTAACACTTTCTTTGCATAGTCTTTTTTTAAATACATCCTTAAACATCATATTTTCAACTTGCTAAATAAAATCATCATGAATAGGATTTACTTATGCAGTGAACAGTGAACTTAATATTGTTGCCTTGCGCATACCATGTCCCCAGACCGCGTACGCGTGCCAGATGAGCTCAATACCGTTCAGTTGTTTACAAATTACAAGTGTCCCAAACTCGATCTCCAGCGCAGCGCATCACATCATTTGAATTGAAACTGGGGCGGGGCTATCATATAATTGACACCAGAATCACGGGCTTAGTTGAACGATTTTTTGGAAGTGAAATCTCTAACACTTCGGAACAGTCTCGGCGTGGGGAGCGGTCACTGAAATTTAGCGTTCAATATAGGAGGTGTGATTAGTGTAGTGGCATCAATTTGTGTAGAAAGAGGAATTGGTTTTGGGCGCTGTGAATTGGTTTTGGGCGCTGTGTATTTAGAATCGGGGGGTGAAGGACTATGGCATATTTTGATAGGCTATTATGTTATTATGTAGGCCTATCGTTCCATTATCCAGGCCCGATCGAACCGAGACTGTGGGACAGTCTAGGCAGAGACAAATGGTCATACTATTGGTAAAGTGGTTACAATAAATCAATTAATAAATGCCCACAAAGATAAAAGCAGCTGGCTTCTGCTTTGTATATTTTATACAAACCATTTTATTTTTAGTTTGTTGTTGGACACCGCAGGGCCGTAGCAAGGTATGAAATAGTGGGGCGGCCATATGGCGGGGTCTGTGGGCGGGTGAGGCCCCAGCGGGGTCAAGGGGCAGAGCCCCTGTGGGGTTCAGGGGCGAAGCCCCTGAAGCTCTCGCATTTTGAGGTACACAATGTGCGTAAAACCCGGTATGTGAATTGAAACTACTCATCATTTGTATGAATGAAAATGTACATAAAGTGCTAAAACCTAGTTTTAGGGGTATCAAAACTTGTATCGTTTTTTTTTACTGCCATATGGTCAAAAATTGGCCTATCTCATTTAGATGTTTTTAACCTTAACGCAAGAACTACACACATATAATTCAAATGCGCTAAACAATAAAAAATAACTGTCTGATATTGTGATTATTGTTAGCATAATAAATAATAATACCGATATAGAATGTTGGAATGATGTGGTGAAAATCGTTCATGTTTAAATATTTTTCTTGCCTGCAAGAGCTTTTTTCTTGCATGTAAGAAATTTGAAAGTAGGTCATCATACACAAAATGTATTGTGTTTAGTTTTCAAACACACAAGATAAAGCTTTTGCATGCAAGTACAAAATGCAAACATGCAAGAAAATTATTCTTGCATTCAAGAAGAAAATTCATGCATGAAAGATTTTTTTGTTTTTCCAAAATTCTTTGGAAGGTTTCTCCTTTATTTTATTAGCAATATCAATCGGGTAAGTTCAATGAAATGAGGCTGAAGAAATTAATTAAAACACAAATTGCATATCCATGCATAATAACACTAAAAAAGGTTAGCCAAAGTTTTTTATATTAGGGAAATTAATTTTTCTTCCAATGATTATTTACCTGGGGGGGGGGGGGGGTTCTGGGTGAGGGCCAAGGATTTGTATAGTTCAGGGTTAAGCCTGTACGGTTTTCTTTAAATGAAAGGTTAGGACAAAAAATAAAACAATTATAATTATTGATAGGAGCGGCACGGGCCAGCCTGAAAATGAAGAAATCGACTCGACATGGAGTCTAGTGAGGTGTCCCTAAACTATAATAGTCTATGATCTGATGACTATTTCTCATTGATATTTGGTTGCATAATATTTTCTTCTCGGGTGGCAAGGATGAGAGGCTGGTACCGTGCAGTGCTCCCCCCACCCACCCACACCTTTATCTTTTTTCTTTTAAAAAAAAAAAAAAAAAAAAAAAAAAAAAAAAATTTTTTTTGATTTTTTTGATTTTTTTTGATTTTTTTTGATTTTTTTTTTTTTTTGGCAAAAAGTGGTGCGGCCATGGCCTTCAGCCCTTGAGTTATGACGGCCCTGGGACACCGAACTATCTAAAGAAGGTGCGGCAAAGGTGCACTTTTTGTATTTTTTGTATTTTTTCAATAAAAAGATGTAGAAGTTGGAGAAAAATTGACAAAAGGTCTACTTTTGAGTGATAAGGCTTTCATAAAGTCCAAAAAGGGCAATTTTTAGGAGGGTTTAGGTCTACCTTTTACCAAAAAAAAGGGTGCAATCTCATTTTTCAGTCAGAAAAAAGCCCAAGTATTGAGAGGGAATAATTTAGATTTTCTGGAAGAATCAACAACCTTGGGGATTATTCCATCGAAAATCAAAATTGGTCACTCTCATCATAAAGAATAATATATTTGTGACTTCATCTTTAACATCTTGGTTTTTTTTTCAAATCAAATTCCGAGCCATAGAGCGGCAAAAGCCCAAAGTTATAGTTGATGAACAACAATTGACATATGTTGACCATTGTTATGGTTCCAAATTACCTAAATTGAGTTGTAAATTGCAAATTTTATTCTCAATACAGCAACAGCAGTCTCTTACACAAGTTTTCTCCTTTCGCTATCGATATTGGTGAGGAATTCTGAAGCCCTCTTGATCGAAATGGCATCATCCGCAACAAAGAAATCCGTGCTTTTTGTCTGCTACGGTAAGATACTAGTGATAATGATAACTTTTGATTGGTAAACATATAATTTGCCGACATTGGCTTGAATACGGTGATTTGAAACAGTCTGTATACATTAAATAAGTGTAATAAGCTTAAAATCATGAATGACATGTCGAATTCTGCAGACCTGTCATGTCTGCTACTGTTAGGCCAAAACATCTCAGAAATCTGTGTGCATTAATGCTCTTGTGAAATCAGATTCAGCGCGTAGATCTCACTGTGGCTTGTCAGGATTTGGTCAACAAACTCTAATGCACAGGCAGTCTTCATCGTACATCTTTGTATAGTGCACTAAACATTGATCCACAAGCCTCAGCACACTTTACAGGTTTTCGCTGACCACTATGGCCCACATCATTCTATAAACCATTTAACAACAACTCAGGGACATTGCTGCTTCAAGAGCGCACACCCTAGACATTCCACAAATAACCTTTGCAACCAGGATCAGCTCCCCGAGTTTCGTACGGGTTACAACGGGACAAATTAGCAGTGAGTTCCTTGTCCAGGGGAATTTCAAGTTAACTCAATTTTTCCACGAGAGCGTACTAGGCACCGCCAGGGTTTGAACTCGCAACCTCTCGCACCATAGTCGAACGCCTTGACTTTAACTCTAACCGAACCAAACCTCGCCATATTCACACAGCATCTGAAAGTGCATCCCACATGATATGATTGCATCATCATGCAAACACACATTATGGGCACGGAAAGCGTGGCTGGACAAGGTAGACCCCTGTGGCAAGTGATCCCTGTGCACGAGGGGTCCATTGATCAAAACCGCACCTGAAAAACTGTTCTTTTTCCTTTTTTTCCTTTCTTCCTTCTTTCCTTTCACCTTGCCAAAAAGCCCCTGGTTTGGTTAGGATTAATGATTGGGTAAAATAGGTTGCATAATATGGCCAATATTAATTTTTCCAGTCTTTGACTTTGACATAACTTTATGATGACTGACATGTAATTTAAGTACAAATTCCATGTTGCCACTAATGTTACAGGCAATTTCTGTCGTTCCCCAATGGCAGAGGGCGTATTTCGGGATATGGTTTCACAGCGTGCTGACAAAGACGAGTGGAAGATTGACAGTGCGGGCATATCCGATTGGCATGAGGGAGAATATCCAGATGAAAGAACAAGCGCCACCCTGGAAAGCAAAATTGGCCATCGGCTGGATCATATAGGCAGACAGGTCTGTGTGGGCATTACATACATGTAGCCCCTTCTTTAATAAACAATGTCCCAATTTTACGTGATTTGTTTTCTCTGCAGGTAACATTTGCCGGTCACCAATGGCAGAGGCATATTATGTTTGCAGAAATGGTGGCTAAATAGATCACA
Source organism: Amphiura filiformis (assembly GCF_039555335.1). NCBI lineage: Eukaryota > Metazoa > Echinodermata > Ophiuroidea > Amphilepidida > Amphiuridae > Amphiura > Amphiura filiformis. The sequence continues at coordinate 17,236,748 of NC_092644.1, forward strand.
CCACTAAATCAGGTCTGACCCTATAGACGAATCCAACGAGCCAAATCATGGTCAGGATTTGGTCGGCCATGACGGGTCCCCGCATGCACCAAACTGGTGTAGTGACTGCCCAATTGGGTGGATTAAAGCCGCTTAAATTTCGATGTTAGATTCTTTTGTGTTGTACACTGTCATTATTCTTTTGTCTACATGTAACACAGGTGATAGAATGCAGTTTAAAATACCCTCCAAGGCTGCATCATTTCACATTTTAGTGAGATGGAGCCGACGGGGACCCAACTTTGGCAGCCATTGAGGAGTAGGAATGCGTGAAATTGGATTCGTCTATAAGATTGAAAAAATAACAAGTAGTGTTTCCATTCGCAGACCATACCTGGTTGATCTAAATGGAAAAAAGTTTGGAATGATTTGCCCATTTTGTTGTGATAGTTGTGCTCTATGGATGTTTTTCTCACTATCTACACATAAAAAGATTATAAATGTAACAATTCTAAAATTTTAGGAATGTTTTTTGGTTCAATTCACCAAATGACGTCACAACATAGAGCTACTATGCTGTAAAGATTGGCATGGTTTACATTGTGTTTGAAGCACCACTGCGGAAAAGCAAGCTGTTCAACTGCCAAAAAATTGCTGGTTCTTGGGTAGATCATAAACTTCTGGCAAAATGGTGTTTTGAATGCATGATGATGTTTTAACCATGAGAAAATGATGAATTCTTCTGTGCCTTTTAACAGGTAAAAGGATAGGAAGTTGATCTGGTGGTGTGATCCCTAAAGGGGTTGAGAAAGATCAATGGAAAATCAACAGTGCATCATCATCTATGTACAACATTGGATCTAAGGGGCTGTGCAATAATTATCAAATGATATATGATATATATGTAGCTGGTAGGAAAAGCCAACCATCATTTGAAAATTTTGACCTTTCATTAAAGATACACATTTTTATAGTACATATATTAGTTTTTAAAAGGTTACTTCAAGGACCGTAAAATATCAAAAATATCAATTTTAATCATTTGCCATAAAATTTGTATTATATCACAAATTTCAAAAAATCAACATTATTTCATATCAGAAGGACATTCCTCATATACAGAATGCAATTTGGTGTGTCTGATGTGCTCTCAGGTGTGCAAATGTGGATGACCGATCCCTTAAACAGTCAAGATTAATAGGAAAATTTTCACGGGAAAATTTTCTGGACACATGACACCCACGGGCGCAGACATATTAGCATTATGGAATGTGACCCCGAGCACAGCGGGTGGTCTTCCAATGTATTTGAATAGGAAGAATTTCTCCTTGGATGCAAAATAAGTTACTTGTCGGAACTTAATAATGTTATAACAAGAGTTTCCGTAGATAAATATTTTTTTCCGTAGGTAAATATTTTTGAAATGTCGTTTTGATGATATTGTGAAGAAATCAAGTTTGCACCATTTTCAATAATTTTGCAATGCACGAATATCTATCGAAACTGCGGCCAAAAATACTATTCCAATTCAAAATAACAAAGACTTGAATAGCGAGGTCACCGCCGGGGGTCAAGGATCAGGCTCGAGGTTACACTTACATGGATACGCTTTGGTCATGTGTCCAGAAAATTTTCCCGTGAAAATTTACCTATTAATCTTGACTGTCAAACAACATACAATAGTGACATTAATTTATGTTCTCTGTGTTTTGTTTCTGTGTATTACAGATCACTGAAGATGATTATAATAAATTCCACTACATATTTGGGTTTGATGAAAGCAATATAAGGTACGAAAGAAGACAGATAAGATTTAATACCAAATAATGAATACCATGGGATGGTATGTGCATCCTCGATGGGGCCAAAAAAAAATATTGTTGTGTTGCCCTCAAGTGGGAAAATGGGAAATTTGGGTCGGACGGTCGGATTTCTTTTTTTTTTTTTTTTTTCAAACCTTCAGTTTTTAAAAATCCACTCAAATATTAAATAATGCTTCTTCAATTAGGGGACATTTGTCAATTTTGACTTCTGGATACCTGTTAGATATCAATTAAAGACTAGTCTTTCAATAAAATATTAATTTTAAGTGAAAAACATTGATTTTTTGAACAAATCTGTAAAAATCATCATTCAAAAAAAAAAAAAAAAAAATGCTGACCCTGATTTTGCAGGATTTAGGGTAGGGCGGTTGAGGGCAACACAACAATTTTTTTTTTGGCCTGGTTTGGTGGAAATAGAATATTCACAATTCTGATATTTTGTCCTTGTCAGTAAGGCTAGCTTCAGACTCCGTATTGTACGTTCAATATTGTATGTACAATACTTTTCGTGACGTCAAAAAGTATTACACGTGCAATAAATATACGTGCCACGACGAGTTGAATCATATTAAATAACGCGATAACCCTGACGGTTCATTGTTTGCTAAATCCAAGCGAGGTCACCAGAAAATCTATGCAAGAGAAATTTCTACTGCTGCTGATGAAAAATCCTAGAGTGCGTTTGGAGGTTTTTTCTGCACTTTACCAGTAGGCCTAATAAATTCATAAAAAAATAAAAATCAAATAAAGATTTAGGGCGAATGTTTTTACTCACTGCTCATCTGATCCACTTTCCCAGGAAACTAAACACCGATACTCCTTAGTTTTTTCCTGACTTTCCAGACATAATTATGAGTAAACATCAAATTTAATGTTTACAAAACAATAAAATATAAATGTATATACATTCGTTTGCATTTTGTACATAAATATTAATATTAATAATGTACAAACATTAAAAAGGGGGCCAAACATATTTTATATTATATGAAATCGTGTATGGAACCCAAATTCCAATCAAAAATAAAAACAAATTTGTTATCAAATACACTAGGCCTATACATTGTATTACAGGAATTTAATAGATGGTGCATTTTAATAAATAAATAGATTAATACTGGTAATGGACGAGAAATATTTCCACAGAGCCAGTGGATAAAGAAATTAATTAAAATTAAAACAAATTAAATGAGAAAATGAAAGCAAGGACATTTGGTGAAGTATTGTTTTAGAATGCGAAGGAGTCCTAAATGTTATCCTGGCCCAGGACACTGATTAATGTAAATTGATCCATAGTTATAGCATTCAACATTTTCAATGTGATTTATGCCTATTTTTAATAAAATTCCGAAATCTGATGTATCGACTATCAACGTTGTATCGTGCACAAATTATGATTCGAGACTATAGCATTCGAGACTATAGCATTCAACATTTTCAATGTGATTTATGCCTATTTTTAATAAAATTCCGAAATCTGATGTATCGACTATCAACGTTGTATCGTGCACAAATTATGATTCGAGACTATTTCATTTGAACACGGTTGTTTGGATTTCAAAAGATCGGTCCTATAATAGATATCGATTAGAGAATTACAGCAAGAGGCTTTGAGGATGCCGTAATGCTCTTGACAATCAACCAATCAGAGAGACATATTTCAGAAATATATTCGTAGAATTGAAACTCTTTCAACTCTGAAATATATATTTCAAGTAATCTCGTTTCACATATCACATTTAGCAGCACCCTGGCTTGCAATAAAGCCACGAAGGGGCGGTAATGCTAATATACGATTTCAGTCAAATATTGGTGCAAATATACGATTTCGGTCAACTATTTGGCTATCCTTTGCCCAAAATTATGATATGTTTATTGGTAACAACAACTTTTAGGAGGGTTTTCGAGTAATTTTAGCGAAATAATGAGGTAAAATAAAAGAAAACCCTCTCACAATTTTGGACGCTTAATTGTGGTGTTCTAGGGGAATTAAAATATCACAATTAACAAGTTTAATTCAAAATCGTTGTCCTACAAGCAAATGTTAAATGGCTCGATTCATATTAGGTATAAGTTGGGACATTGTCAGATTGTGTGAACATTACAAATACAAACAATAAGGTTGAAAAAAATAGCCATTTAAAAATGATTTTAAAAGATCGTCTATTTTGTAGCTTTATGACACTGAATAGACCAAATATCTGCCTCTGACGAAAAAAAAAAATGTTTTCCATGCTGATTTTGTTTTTGTAACAAGTACCGTATGTCATTTCAAAAGAAAGAAAAAAGGCGGATATTACTTTTTAAAAACTCAACGCATTACTATATATTAATACGCCTATAATTAATGAAAAAGTATAGAAGGCGTTGCATCCGGTTCTGATGAGGGGAGGGCACAAGCCGTTTTCGGCAGTTTTCCTATGGGATTTTCTAAAATTTCAGATCAATGGGGGGGGGGGCTTCCGTGCCATAACGCTACGGTTACTGCATTAACACGTGTATGGATGTATTGTGATGATCATAAGTAGGCCTATAACATACACCATCATAACATGCCTCAGCGATATCAATATCATGATATGTAAAAAGGTGTTGAAAATTCATAACACAGCGTTTTATAATGTAACGAATGCTATGCCAAAACTTTAAAAAATAACAAAAATATCAGTATCAATAAATTCAGAACCAGAATAAATACATAGGCCTACAAATAATACTTTTAAACTGACTAAATCAATATATGACTAAATATCAGTATAAATGAATCTCTAAATCAATTAATCAATCAGTAATCAATCAATCAATCAATCAATAAATAAATAAATAAATAAATAAATAAATAAATAAATAAATAAATAAATAAATAAATAAATAAATAAATAAATAAATAAATAAATAAATAAATAAATAAATAAATAAACAAACAAACAAACAAATAGGCCTAAATAGATAAATCTATAAATAAATACATAAGAACTGAATGTGCCATTTATATTATTATTACAATTTTAATATTATTAATATTAGTATTTATATTATTAACTTTAAAAAGGTGCCCATTGATTATATAATAACTCAAGTACAGTTGAATACAAGAAGACATTAAAAGATGTTCATCATTCTGTGCACTCACTAAATTTACCACTCTTAGGAATTTGGCAACTCCGTATCAATTAAGCAACAAATGATTGTAGCAAAATATATATTTTCCCGGTACATACTATTTATTGCATGTGCAATACTTTTTGACGTCACCGTATTGTACATACAATATTGTACGTACATAATACGGAGTCTGAAGCGCGCTTAAACATCTGGCAGCAGTATGTGGCCCTACTATAGGGCCTTTTAAACACACTATATCCGAGAACCGCTAAAACCCACTGACCGCTCCAACCGGGGAAAAAGCAGTCACAGGGTTTAGCAGTTCTCTGGATATAGCCAGGTTTTATGATATAGCATGGTTTTGGATCACCAAAGTCAAAAGGCCCTATAGTAGTAGGGCTACAGTATGTGGCCTCGCCAACATGTTGAGCGTGAGCGTGAAGCTGACGCAACCTCTCTGGATAGTATAGACAAATCCTATATGATGGTCAGGATTAAGTCGGCCATAGTGGCCGGCCATTCGCGCCAAACTAGCTTTTGGATTGCGATCCATGACGCCCACTATCACAAGCACAAAATGTGTTGCTTTTAGGGCGCTTAGCGCCTATAACCCTTTTTTTTTTTACTCTTCACTTTTTCAAACCACCAAAAAAAAAATTGGGTCAACCTCTTCGGCTGTTGAGGAAGGGCGGAAAATTGATTTTTCTTCAGCCCCCCGGGCAGGAGCGGCCTGCACGCCACTGATCAGCAAAGGCTTCAAAAGAGGGGGAAGGGAATCCCCCACCCCCATAATTTAGGTGCAGAGGCTCAAAGAATACCGTTCAGCCCCAAATAGAGCAAAAACTGTGATTAAAAACAGCAAGACTCGCCACCCCCAGAACAGGTCATTAACAAAATTTGGTTTTATCAGCACCCCCTCCAATGTTGAAAATCTTCCAATGCCACTGATCAGCCCTTATGTATAAATCATCTATACACAGGGCCAATGAAAAAAATGTATGCTTCATACAGCTGCCAAAATCTCTATTTTGGGAGGATAAAATTGGGGGATGTTGTTGTTAGTCAGACCATTCTCCTGTAAGGGACAAGTCTATCAGTGTTAGGAAGTTTTTTAGAGTATGGGTTCTAATAAGGAATTCAAATATTCCAATCTCAGTACAAATTTACAATGCTATTCCTTCATGTCATTTTACACAGAATTAGGGTTAGGCTTAGGCCCTGGTTAGATTAGGATTAGGGTAAGGATTAGGCTTAGGAATATGATTAGGATTAGCTTACACAAAATAATTACACAAAGAATTGACCCATTCTTGAGATAAACATTGGAATAGGTACTTTTTAAAATTCAAGCAGCAGAGGACCATCTGAGACCGCAATAATATATTTCCCAGGGGCGTAGCAAGCTGGTGGACAGGGTGGACGATTTGCCCTAAGCAAATACAAAATTGAAATAAGGGCTGATAAAGGTGATGTTAAAAGGGCCCGCACTACTCCTTGTCCATGAGGCCCTGAGCAGGGGCATTAAGCCAGCTTTCTTGGTCAGGGGAGGCAAAATATAATTTTTCGGACACAGACGAAAAAAAAAAATATAATACATAGGTCGCTTTTGTTTTAGATAAAGACTGTACATGTCTTAGAGCTTCCCAAAAGGCTTTATTGGGGTAATGTGCGCGCGTAGCGTGCAAAAATTTCGTATTTTACACTATATTCGCCCATTATCAAAATAAAAATGGCTTTATTACGACAATGTGGGCATGCAGCACGAAAAAAAATTTGTATTTTACACTATTTTGGCCCATGATTGGGGTAATTTTGGTGGAAAAGGGCCTCCTTGCCCTTTTTCTTTTCTTTGATTGTTTGTCAGAGGGCACTTTTTTTTCTTGCTATGCCCCTTTTTTTTGGAGAGATTTCCTCTACAAGTGATTCAAATTACTTCTGTGATTTTCTTCTAAGAATGTATCAAAAAGTTCCCAGTATATATGAGTAGAGTGTTGAGCTGATCTAAAAACTCCATATTTGTTCATTTTTATTACCATTTTACAGTGATATCAATAGTATGAAACCTGCCGGTTGCGAAGCAGTCATACAGCTTTTAGGTGAATTTGATCCACAGAAGCAGCGTGTTATAGCAGATTCATATTATGTAAGTACAGTGTATGATAATATCTGAAGATTTGCACTGATTAATCCTAACCTGCCAGGGGCTTTTTGGCGATGGGAAGGGAAAGAAGGAAGGAATAAAGAGAGAAAACAAAGAAAGAAGTTGTCTGCTCTGGGTGGGATTCAAACCCGAGACCCCTCGGCGACACTTAATTTGTCACGGGTCTTGGGCTTCGTTGGTCAGCAAAACTGTGCCTATACATCACTTAGGGCAATTGCGTCACCACATGGGATGCACGCACAAACAGTGCATATATCAAGTAGTATTTTGTAGTATTCAGGCGTGTTAGGGTTGAAAAATGATTGTCAGATTTTTGCATCATGATTAAGGGATGGGGTATGAACGTTTGGACAGTATTTATTGTGGGACATTAGAGCACATCAGACATATCGAATTGCATTTTGAATCTGAAGAATGTCCTTCTGATATCAAATAATTTTGATTTTTTGAAATGCATAATGTAATACACATTTTATGGCAAATGATTAAAAATTGATATTTTTGATATTTAACAGTCCTCGAAATAAACTTTATAAATCTGATGATTTATACTTAAAGTGTATGTAGGTCTGATGAAAAGCCGACGATCAATTGAAAATTCTGCGGCCTTGTGTGATACGACCTCAAACCAGTGATATTTTTCGTATTGCATGAACAATCAGGGGATAACTAATATTATTATTTATATCAGGCTTTTGAGCGATACAATAAAACTGTATATTGTACAATATTTGCAAAATACCGGATGCAATACAATATTTCTTGAATATTGTACGAGTATCGCGTAGGCCTACGCGTCGCGCGTTACCATGGGGATGGCACCAACACGAGTCATGATACAACAGCACAACAATACACTACAGACATCGTAACGGCTCACAGGAGATTTCGTACTGTATAAACAAGTAAAATCACAAACTTAATTCGCAATTCTGGATGATGATAACCTGAGGAAATATAATCCACATCTACAAATAAACCTATATATAATTATTCCGAAAATGTCTTTGGAGAGTAAAGAGCAGAAAACAAGAAGGTCAAAAGGTAAGCTTACATTGCAATACACACTGGTTAAACCCGGTGGCTACATGTAGGTAAGCTTAAATTTTCATTTTACCGCATAGCAAAAGCCTGATATAAATAATAATAATAATATTGAATGGCTTATTTTAGTGTGATACAAGAATATATTGCACTTTCGATAGAAAAATATTGCACTCGCCGTCTTGACTGCGTGCAATATTTTTCTATCTCGCAATATATTCTTGTATCACACTCAAAGCCATTCAATATTATATAAATATCACACGGCTAAGAACCAATAAGATTGCAGGAACTTTCATAAGTGTTTAAGAATGTATGGTAAAAAACAAATACAAAACAAAAACATCTTTTTTCCAGGCTCGGTTGGATGCAGACAATCAAATAAATTCAGAACCACCCAGTCTACCTACCTGTCTTACAATTCATCCTGTTTTATACTTTCATTTCAGGGTGACATGAGTGTATTTCAGAGGGTTTATAACCAATGCAGAAGATGTCTAACAGCTTTCTTGGAAAAGGAATTCAGTTAAATTGCAGGGGTCAGGGGACTCATGCTTGTTAATCAACTCTCAAAACGGACACTTAGAAAAGACATAACTGTAGATAGCAAATGGCGTAACTTTCAACATTTTTAAATGTTGAAAGTTATTAAAATGCCAGCCTTAATGGCATAATATCACTGGTGTAAACAAACTGTTTTATCATCAGGTATGCCTCAAACTTGGAGCTTAAATTGTGAAGATTCTAAAATTATTGTCACTAATATCAAATGTTAATAACACAATTCGTCCAAATAATGCTTTGCAAACAAACCTTTCAAAAAAGAGAACCTTAGTGTCGAAATAGCCAAAATGAACCCCTAAACAAAATGGACTATTAAATGGTGTCGACACCATGGCATATGCTCAAAATCCGACCATAGCCTTTTCCTGAAGGCCTATGGTTGAGTATGTATAGCACTTTCATGTTTGTTTATTCATAGGCCTTTGGTTTATTGCTGATGGCCCACAAAAACTGTTTTAAACAACAATGTTCATACATTCAAAGAGAGTAAAGTTTCTGATCCACATCTTTTATTTAAGGGGGTACTACACCCATTGCATTTTTTTTTTTGTATTTTGTGAAGAAATGAGAAAAAAAAATTGACAAAGTGGTATGCAAAATGAAGAGGCAATTTTTCTTGTTCTATTGGTGGCATCAGTATCAATGTAGCTTACATGCTTTTAAAGGTAGAAGCAAAAAAGTGGTACATCACTGATACCATTGCCACCAAGAGAACGAGAAGACTTGCCCCTTCATTTTGCATACCACTTTGTCCATTTTTTTCGTGCAAAAAAACGCAAATAAAGAAATGCAATGGGTGTAGTACCCCCTTAACAAAAAATTGTATTTAATATTAAACTTTTATACTTAAATTGAAAAAAAAAACCTGCAGTTGGGTACTTCTTCCACTAGTTTTCATTCCTTGCAGGTTTGACACTACCCATCAAATGTATACATGTATGTCACTCCTGTAGATTTGTTTCAAATATTTTGGTAGTAAAAAATTAAGAACGGGAAGCAAAAAAAAATTAATCATGTTGGGCCTGATACTGATAGTATACAACATGCTGCTTGTATCTTATTTGAAGCGGAGAAACAAAATATTTTCATTGTGGATTAGAATTCCCTCCAAATCCATTCATGGTGCGTGCAGGCCCGTAGCCAGTGGGTGCGAAAAAAAAAAAATGGCAAAGGTCCAAAATGTGCCATTTGCGAGTGTAGGGAGCGAAAAAATAAAGTTTTTTTAATGCCTTTTTGGTCCAAAAAGGTCCACTTTTTCTAAATCAGCACCCCCCAAAATAAATCCTGGCTAAGGGTCTGGGTGCATGACACATAAAAAGTGTATTGTGATAAGTTTGAGGAATATTTAATTTCATGCAGGGGGTCCAGAATGACAAAAAGTGGACTTTTCCTCCCAAAAATGAGAGCTGTTTTGACCAATTTAACATTCTAATTATTATTCTAATAAGACCTTCTTGGATATTTTACCACATTTTTAACCCAAACAGTGGACCTTTTTTTCGGAAGGGGTATGTGCTGTTGCCCTCCAAAATATAATTGTAATGATAATAACTCCATTTGGTTTTTTAATTTTTTTTTATGACACTATCCTTTGTCTATCCTTGCTAATGCAAAAGGTATGTGAACATTCGGGGAAATTCATGGTAGGTTTGATAATGCAACCAAGTTTTTAATAATGATCCCTTTGAATTGGTGATTTCATGAAGTAATCAAAAAAAAAGTAACCAGGAAATGTTTTCCTGGGCTCCTAAACAATAGATTCCTGCTGGGAGCCTACCAGGTACCTGCCCACATCCTGCCAAAATATCCAAGAAAGGTGAAACAATTTTAACCCAAAAGCAAATAAAATAGGGAAAATGCAGGACAAAGCAGGACAAAGCAGGTCAAACCAGGAAGCCCAATTACAGCCCAGTCAGAGCACTTGTCAATTTCCTGGTTTCTCAATTTACAGTTATATTCAGGTATTATAATAGTTATGTTCTATTCAACACAAAATGTACACAACCAAACAATGGAGTTGTGGTCTAGTGCTATTTTGGGCCAATGTAATCAATATTGATTTAGTGCAAAAGTTTATTGGAGATAGAATGGTGTGGAAAATAATATTGTCCATGCTTGTTTACAAAGGCATAGCACCCAATGAGTCAAACAATCCATTTTTATAGTAGGCCTGTAAAGAGTATAAATTCAAGCAAGTTGTTTACAACTTAGGTCAAAATCGATGCATGCATGTAAATGCTAGAGCAAATGTAATGGTCGGCAGAAGAAGAAAGAAGATCCTGTAAGAAAAAAGACACACGTCATCGGCTGTGTAAAAAAATCGGGCAAAACCAATTGCCCTATTTCTTAAAGTTTGCTCTGAAGTGCCATATCAGTTTGGGTGCGCCAATGTGGCATCATGCGCTAATGAATTTGTATTTATTCCATGTATGTACGTCATCCACCAGTGGAGCTCCTGCGCCCCTCCGCAGAACTTCCGGTAGTGGATGTTCTGCGCTCGGGCGCAGAACATCCACTGTCGGAGTTGACCGTCCCTTATATGTAACGGTGGATCATTGCTGCGCTCGGGCGCAGAACATCCACTGTTGGTGTAACTGCGCTCGGAAGCAAAATAATAGATTTTCTTAAATAATAGATTTTCTTGGAGTAACTGCGCTCGGAAGCAAAATAATAGATTTTCTTATTATAATAACGGTGGATCATTTCTGCGCTCGGGCGCAGAACATCCACTGTCGGAGTTGATGCGCCCGGGCGCAGTCCCTTATATGTAACGGTGGATCATTGCTGCGCTCGGGCGCAGAACATCCACTGTTGGAGTAACTGCGTTCGGAAGCAAAAAATTAGATTTTCTTATTATAATAACGGTGGATCATTGCTGCGCTCGGGCGCAAAACATCCACTGTTGGAGTAACTGCGCTCGGAAGCAAAATAATACATTTTCTTATTATAATAACGGTGGATAATTTCTGCGCTCAGGCGCAAAACATCCACTGTTGGAGTAACTGCGCTCGGAAGCAATATAATACATTTTCTTATTAGGCCTATATTAATAAATAATGCACGAGCGCAGAAATGATCCACCAGTATTATAATAAGAAAATCTATTATTTTGCTTCCGGCGCAGCAACTCCGACAGTGGATGTTCTGCGCCCCCGAGCGCAGCAATGATCCACCGTTACATATAAAGGACTGCGCCCGGGCGCATCAACTCCGACAGTGGAATCTCTGCGCCGAGCGCAGAAATGATCCACCAGTATTATAATAAGAAAATCTATTATTTTGCTTCCGAGCGCAGCAACTCCGACAGTGGATTCTCTGCGCCCCCGAGCGCAGAACATCCACTACCGGAAGTTCTGCGGAGGGGCGCAGGAGCTCCACTGGTGGATCACGTACATAACTCTTTATTCTGGATAAATAATGGAGTATTAATTACATTCAAGCATGGGAGTTTAGGCAAGAAGTATGAGAAGCTGTGTAATTAATATTATGACAAACATGCCACTATTTAAGCCTAATTCTCTAACAACTAAGGGGTGGTGCAATAATTATGTGTACCCCCCGGGGGGAGAATTATAGGGGGGGCAAAGATTTTTTGGCAGGCCAAAAGGGGGGGCAAGCATTGGGGTCGCAAGGGGGTCAAGTGATTTTTGGCACAGATATTTTGGGCACCGTTTCTATATTACGCCCTAAAAAGGCGTAGGAAAATGTTACAAACACGTTCAAATATGCAAAATTTCCTGCTCGCTGTGCTCGCATTATATGTTAAGACAATTTAAGGTTTTAAATTCAGGTTCCCCAAAATCTTGCATGTGTAAGGGGGGGGCAAAGATTTTTGGCACGTCAAAAGGGGGGCAAAGGTTTTTGGCACGTCGAAAGGGGGGGCAAAGGTTTTTGACACGGCCAAGGGGGGGGCAAGCGATTTTTGGCAGACCATTTTGAGAATTCACCCCGGGTACACATAATTATTGCACCACCCCTAATTGAAATCATGCAATTACCGACTGAGGACGTTACAGCTTTGCATAAAAAAAATGTATGATCTTTTTAAATTTTAAGTTTTTTCTTTTTTTTTCCAAAATGATATATATGCAATCATTATGAAAGTTCCCAATACATTTGGATGCGAAAAACATTGGGAATTTGCAAAGAAACAACATCATAAACTTCACCTCTATCACTCGAAACATCGCGCACTAGTTGGATTAGGACAGCGAGTGCGGCCCCAGAGTTAAGTCTCCTACGCGGCAAGTTTGGTTACGCTCCCTCCACATGTGAAGGGAGCGTAACCAAACTAGTTTTGTAGGAGACTACGGTTTGCGATCGTGGCCGACATAAAATCATAATCTAAAAAATTATGATTTGATGTCCGACCAACAGAAAATCATCCCGTTTTACTACAAATAGGGCGAATTTGACATTTGCTCATAGATTTAAGTTAGAACATGTGTAAGTATTTACAAATATGCCAAAAAATCGGGTTTGAAAAAAATAAAGGTAAATTCTGAAAAAAGATCGTACATAAGGCTTTAAGCCTACACATGTATCTATCTAGCCTATCGGGAAATTGTAAGTCGGCCCCATAAAACCACCATTACTTAAATAATGTAGCCCTACAGGGAGTGTGCAGGGAATGTAGAAAACAACAGACATAAAAGCGGGAAGCTACGGAGATGCGGAAATAAGCGAGAAGAAAACGAGGAAATAGCAAGAGAAAATGCGAAACCGGGAAAAAACGGGAAACTCGTTGTGCATGAGTGATTCCCGGAAGTGACTGAACAGCATCTGTGCAGACTGTGCTGTAGCCCTATACAGTAAACAGTAGTAGTGTGTGTAAGGTTACGTCCCTGCCGAATCCACATCACGCACCATTGTATTATAACTTCGAAATGTCGTGACTCCTGGTCATGATCATATCTTGTGATTCCATCTTCCTCTTTTTATGAAATTTTTCTAGCAGATATATCTACGAAAAAAGTTAAGTCCCAAAATTTCTGTTGATTCCGATTTTGCGTGTGCGAGTTTATATATGCATCATGATTATGCAGCGAGTCCCGTATCCCTGGTATTTATGTAAATCGAATTTGACAATATTTTTGCCTAACGAATATATCTGGAAGAATTTTATTGTGCATAAATCTGCGGCAAAAATCAAAAGCCCGGGAGGAAAAGATTCTTTTAAAGAATGAGGCTGTGAATCATGTATAACAAAGTCTACTGGGCAAATCCCCGAATTTTTGGAAGTTCCTGATTGCTCCGTCCCCCACGGTTTTCACACTATAGATTGGTAAATGTGCATCGCCTCTCAAGTAGGACATGCATATAATCCGGCATAGTACATACCTAGAATTTTTCACAATTTGAATTTTACCCTTTCTAGACACCCCCCAAAAAAAAAAATCTTTCATATAGATCCCTGTAACTATTAAAAATCCGGGCACAAAATAAATAATCCAACGTGACACAGTCTTCACACAGAAACAAATTAAGTTTAACTCACTATAATTTATAAGATGGAGTAATCCGACCAGCATTTCGTTAAGTTCCTGCAAAACATGTTTACCTACAACAGTTGTGGCATGAAGATTTCTCCTCAAAATAAGTAGTATATAAAACGTATTTCTTATAATCATACTGGGGCCTGATTTCCTTCCATGATCAATTTATGATTTCAATTGTTGGCACATTTTATTTCCAATTCCAGCAAACAAGTTAGCATCGCTATCCGGGATCGCCATCAACTCGATCAATCCTCTTAGACCTCTCCCCGGGACCTCTCAATCGAATCGTGCATGATGATATATCATTAATTAACCATGATCATATGATCATCGATCGTGCCTGGATGTTATGTATGGTTATTGTTACCATAGTTACATGCATGGTATGGGTGCGGTCGTATCGCGGAAGAGATCCTGTCATCCTTACGTGTTGTCCACCAAGTTCCAACCATAGACCCAGCAAGCGCAAACATCTTCCAAGTTCCCGGAAAAAATAAATATTCTTGAATCTGATGGTCCGATGAATAGTATTTATTGTAAAAACTTTCAACGAAGCTTCAACTCCTTTGACGGCTTTTGTCTAACACGCGCCAGCGTCACGCCACGTCACGCGTCACGTCACGCCACGTCGCGTCACGCCACGTCGCGTTGATATCTTCTTAAAAGTTACAAACAAGTCATACGGATCAGTTCACGATTTCGTTTAGTTTTTCCCGGGTGTTTCCGCATCGAACCCGTCATTATCCCAGGCCCACAGTGAAATGGTTATCGGCGTGGCGATTGCTGACGGCCGCACACCACCAAATAAGCCCCATCGAAATGCACGTAAAAGGGCAAACAGATTCGCGATTTTACCTTCCATGAATTTCCAGACACGATCATTTATTTACAAAATGACTTTTTTCTATGGCAAAATATTTACTTGTATTTGTATGAAAAAATATTCCTTATTAATTTTACTTGGCCTATACAAGAAACGGAATAGAAAGAAGAAAAGAACTAGGGTTCATTGAGCAAGTGAGCACATGTGCATTTGGCAACGAATTGGCCTTGACCTTAATTTGTTTTCAGGTCAAAAGTCATACGTGGGTCAAGGTCATTCAACATGTCAGGTCAAGGTCAAGGTTAATTAATTCGGACTAGGTTTGGATCAAATCCATTGAGTCTGGAGTGAGATCAAACTTTTAACACAAATGACCCCTCAATGACCTTTGACCTTGAAGCCATATAGGAAACTTAGTAGCCACTTACCCACTTGTGCTTCCCACAAGGTTTGTGGCATGTGAAAAAAATGTCGTGAAATCACATTTTGGCCATATCAAGTAGGTCAAAGGTCAAATTAGGGTCATGGTCACACAACATTAATGGGGGTGGTCAGTGATTATTGTGACCAAGCCTGGTCAAAATCCGATGTAGTATACGGGTGCTAGACTCATTTTGAAATGTTGCCAGAAAGAAGAAAAATGACCTTTGACCCCTTATTTGTGTACATCCTATATGAAGCATGGGTAGGGGATTCTTCTAAAATATTTTGGTGGAAATCGGCTTAATCGTCTAGAAGCCTTAGTATTTTTGTGTAAAAAAAATCACATTTTCAACTATATAATCAAGGTCAAAGGTCAAATTGGGGTACAAACCATAAATGGGAGTGGTCAGTGGTCATTCTGACCAAGTTTGGTTAAAATCCAACTTAGTATGTGGATGTTATAGCGATTTGAAATGTTGCCAGAAGAAAGAAATGCGGGTGAAAGAAAGCATTTGGCAACATTTGTTGCCAAATGCAAAAAGGAGCAAAAGACAACCGAGACGAGAGCAAATATCCCCTACTGCGAATTATATGACCAGCTATTTACACCGCCATCAAAGAAGACCAAATAATACCGCATCATATACCTCACAGATTCTGCAAAAATGGCTAACGTGTTTTATAAGTCTGAAACACACGAATGAGGTAGCTTATTTTGTTTTGATAGGCCATTTTCACGTGTGTTTCAGTGGGAGCATTATTTAGTGGTGTGCGCACTGTACGTAGCCTCCGTCGCAGGCTACTCGTGTTTTTATCACACTCATAGTTTGAGAAAAGCGAAAACGCACCGCCTGCAAAAGAGGCTACACTAAACTAGGATACGGGCTGTGGTTTAAAAGTAGTTCCAGCAATCCCGATTATTTTATTCATTGAGGAGCACACCACTAAATCAATGCGCCATTTGTGCAACCCTACTGAGTTCGTAAAATACAGAAAGTTTTTGAGGTATAATGGGCTGCTCTTTGGACTAATAATCAGAAAGAGTAGCGAATTATAGCTTAAATAAAAGTGTAAAGCCTGTGCATGAATTTGAATCACTAAAAAAGTCGCATTTTTATAATTATCGAGAAAATAGGTCCGCGTATTAAAAAATGGGCAGAAATGGGTTTACAGTCATGAGAGCATGTCAAAAACAGTGAGGGCGCTGTTTAGCGGCTCCTACCGGGAAAACGAGACGGAAGACTACCCATACATTGAAACATATGTTAAACTTTCATCGATTTGCAATCGACTGGTTATCCTTAAATTTCTCAGAAAGCGCCGAAAAGGCCTCAAAACGAGCAAATAAAACTGGTGTTTTTACACGTATTTCAATGGGACAATTATTTAGTGGTGTGCGCCCTTGAAGCTTTGCTGTGCTTTGCGGCATTGATGAAAAGCTGGAATTCCATGGACTATTTCACGGACTATTTATCACGTAGGGAGATAAGGGTAATTGTGGAGTTAATAATTTATTATGAACTTTTGATAACATTTCAACGTGACGTGACGTGACGTGTGACGTGTGCGTGACGTGACGTGACGCGTGTGTAAGGGTAATTGTGGAGTTAATAATTTATTATGAACTTTTGATAACATTTCAACGTGACGCGACGTGACGGGACGTGACGTGGCGTGACGTGACGTGACGTGACGCGTGTGTTAGACAAAAGCCCCTTTGACTCTCCTCTCTCCACCTGGAGTAGAAAACGTAAACATATTGAAGCCCTGTCCATGTTCAATAACAATTAAGGAGCAATCGACCGACCGACCGACGGTGAGAAAGTAGTCTCAACACCCACTTGACCCCGACTTGACCGGATGATGCCAAGATGTATCGATCCGTGCTGCTTTGTGTACAATCAGGAAAGTTGAATTGGTATGGTACAATGCATGCATCATTGCATGTAGAAAAGAAAATTAAAGTGAAACTCATTACAGACAGATGGAGGGAGGAAGGATGATGGCGATGGTGATGATATTAAATGATATTAACATCATAACGATTACTTCAATCAGAGAAGATGAGAACGTTAATAAATTATTTTATTTACATAGTATTAGGCCAAAAAACAAGGTTCGTCTCAAAGCTTGCTGCTGCGTTTGTAAAATCCACGATTTTGACAAAAAACAAATCGGAAATTTTTTATTTCAAAAAATTTAAAATTTTTTTTTTAGTTTTATCCAGAAAAAATCGGTGAAAATCAGACTTTTTTCTCAAAATACCATGACAAAAGTTGGGAATAAAAAAAAAACGCATTTCGCATTTGTTTTTAAATTTCTCGTGAGCTTTGAGACAAACTTTTTTTTTTTTTGCCTTACATCGTTTTAAAATGACGTTCACATTGATCCAAAATTTGGTATTTTCTAAGTATGTCGCTATTTTTCTTTAAATTATCTATTTTTTCTTTCTTTTTATTCTCGGTGCGAATATAATAACATGTCTTCCAACTTAAAAGTAGGTCACCATGATGGTCGTGCGGCTATATGGCTACCAGCTGATCGACCCAGGGCTGCACCGGTCGCAATTTGGATAGGGGTGTGTTCGGGTGTGTATCACGATCATCCAATCACAGGTCCAGTTTCTCAAGAGATCGTAAACAAACTAAAAATAGATTGTTAGCAATAAGCCAAACACCTGTGCATTTGCTGATGTTTGGAAAGGGTTGTGCAGATGAAAAGTAATAATTAAGTGTCAATTCTAACTTTGAACCATTATGTTACTTATTTAGACCTATATATCTGCTGGATTTCTCAAATAAAATAATTAATTTTTGTCTCGCCTAAACTTTGTTCAGGATGGGACTTAGTAATCACTATTTCTGTCTGTGGGCGGGGTGTTGGTGTGTGTGTGTGTGGGAGGAGGGGGGGGGGTGGATATGTGTGTATCTGGGGAACCGTAAGACCTACGGAGACGCTGCTTGGTGGAAGGAATGATATCAAAGTTTGCTCCGTAACCGTATGTTTTCTGTAAAAAATATGCAAATTAACATAGCTAATTTGCATAATTTATGCGAAAATCAGCGTAAATTGATACTGGTAGCGGAGTTTGTGGACAGACTATCTCAAGATCCGTTGGGCGCATAGTACCGAATTCTGGTGGCAGGTATGATACACACCTGCTGATCACCTGATTAGTTTTTCGGCGAAAATTGTGCAAATTTAGTTGTTAATTTGCATAATTTATGCGGAATGCTTTTACAAATATGGTAGGAAATCTGAAGAAATCCGCCTTGTGGAGCTGTATCTGGGGATATGATGATGCTATGATGATGAAACTTGGTAGAGGGTAGCATGACCAGAGAATCTGATTTGATTTTCTGTGCAAAATATGGTAATTAAATACCTAATTTGCATAATTTATGCATAACATGCAAAAACCCATTTTCTCAGAGACTAGGGGTCGCACATTCTTCAAACTTGGTGGGTGGGTGGGTGGGTACATCTTGACACTAGACAGAACAAGTTCGCATTGGTTAGTGGGTCAACATCACCCAATGTTTTTAGGGGTCATCTGAGGTCAAATTACTAATAACTGTCGTATGGGCACGAAACTTAGTGGACACAGTTAACATTTAGAGTCAAATTTTCGGAAGGTCATTTCGGGGTCATCTGAGGTCAAAATACTAAAAACTCAACTGTCGTATGGGCACGAAATTTGGTGGGTACAGTCAACATTTAGAGTCAAATTGTCGGAAGGTAAATTCGGGGTCATCTGAGGTCATTTTGGGGGCCAAATATGAGGTTAATTCGGTCAGAAACCATATAGGCCTACAGGCATCAACATGGGGGGGTAATTGTATTGTAGTTCTGAGAAAATCAACATTTTTAAAAATTAAGGATGTTGCACTTTAATGTCTGCCCAATGATGAAAAAAATAGGGTTTTTTATGTCTTTGTAGGCAAAAAATATTAGGAAAAAGTCACTTTTATACAAGTCCCACTTTCAAAAACCGCCCAGTCCACTTTTTCCAAATCACCCCCCCCTTGTTTCATTTGATTAAGAACATTTCTATCACTGTTTTACCAAGAAAAAAAGAACCACATTTCCACAGTCATACTCAAATTTACGGAAATACCAATTAAGGGGCCACAAATTAGGACCCGAACATGCTACAGATGTCAACTTTCCTGGTGGAACGAAGGTTAAAATGTGTATTTTGATCTCTTCCGTGATCTGCAAATAACTCAATTTCAACAAAATCTAAATAATAGCCGCCCCTTCTTTACCCAATGCATGATCTGTCGTGTTTCATTTATAATTCTAAATAAACAAGTATGTAATAAAACTTCGAGTCCATAGCTCGAACTATCATCCCATGCAGGGATTTCCCGTGTTTTGAAAGTAGCGCCGGTATGCGGTGGGCTCCGTGGTGCTTTTCGCGGAGTATTTTACCTGGTTGTGGGTGTGTTGGTATGTGCGTGTGGGGTGGGGGTAGTCTTCGTCATATAATTAAAAGTGTATAATTCCTTTTGAATTGTTTTATTAATGAAAGGAATATGAGTGCAAACTCGAAATATTTTACTTTGGTGCTCAAACGTATCATCAGGTTAGCATGTGTGTGATAATCTTATAACGATCAGCTTTTTAAGTGTTTTTTTTTTTTTTTTTTTTTTTTGGGGGGGGTGCAATTTTCTGTCATGAGGTGGCCGCATATAGGCCCATTAGAATTACAGGTGCCTACAGATAAAAACCTGAAAACCCCGACTACCATGCAAGCACGAAGTTGAGATTTCCACATTTGGTGCTTTCACCAAACATCATACATGGTGTCAAGATCCTATCCATTTTTTTTTAAATATAAAATTACAGTTCCAAGTGAATAGGCCTACTGACCATTTCGATGAAGATTATATCTAGTACATCATCGTACGTGCATCCAAAAGAAAAAACACAACTTTTTTCGTTCTTCCTTTTACTACTAGTCAGAATATTTCAAATATAGCACCATTGACCAAGGTCTGCCCAACCCTGCCCTGGTATTTCAGTTCGCAAGCTGATGCATGGGTTTCTGCAACATTTTAGGGATGGTAGGCTAATACCAAAAAGAATTAAGTGTGTGTAGGCCCATGTGATATTTCCAATTCCAGTCAAGGTCGAGCCACGTATAGGCCTCTGCAGAAGTAAATTTGAGCGCAAAATCTAAATTTTTGCCTTTAGCGCTCATGCACATGAAACCGAGTCGATATGTGCAAGACGTTTGGTGTGTGCGTTGGGGTGTGTGCATGATCAGTGGTGGCCCTATAATCTTTTTGGGGATGGGGGTGCCTAAAATTTACATTATTTTTTTACTTAAAAAGTTAAAGTTTTGAAATTAGCTTCTTCATTCCATTTGTTTATAAATAAAAGCTCAATTCCATCACCCCTGTTCTTTCAATTCGCAATTTGCAATCTGGTGCATAGGTTTCTGTCCCATTTTAGGCTAATACCGAAAAGAATTAAACATTCCGAGCTAGAGGGTGTGTATAGGCCTATGTGATATCTCTAATTCTATTTTCAAGATCGAGCCACGTTATCGTTATCGTTATAGGCCCGCTTAGGGTTCGGTTTTGCCGGCAAAGTGGCAAAAACCTGGTTTAAACCGCAAAATGGCAAAACTCACATATAGTCACTCAAATATTAAAAAGTGACACAGAAAGCTCATAAACAGTAACACACAACTTTTAATGAATCATTCAACATATTTTTTGTCTCATCAAGTCCTTAAAATGAAAAAGTTTTGAATTTGATACATGCCACATTTCGATTAAATGCACATGAGCAATGAAAACGTATGCCTTTAATATCTTAATATATTGCTTATAATTACAAAATCTGGCCTTTTTACACTTGCCAAGTGGTTAAAACCGCGGTTTTTTCCACCTGCGGCAAAAACCTGCGAACCCTGTATAGGCCCCTGCAGAAGTAAACATGAGCGCAAAATCAAGATTTTAAACTTTAGCGCCCATGCACGTGAAACCGAGTCGATGTGCAAGACGTTTGGTGTTTTGTATAAGGTGGGTGTGGGAGGTAATCTTTGTCATATAATTGAAATTGTAGAAATCACATACTTATTTCCTTTTGAGTTGTTTCAGTGGCGTACCGTGGCCGCTCCTACCCCGGGGGCTTAAGAAAATTAAATTTTACTG
The DNA here is from genome assembly GCF_039555335.1 of Amphiura filiformis. Lineage (NCBI taxonomy): Eukaryota > Metazoa > Echinodermata > Ophiuroidea > Amphilepidida > Amphiuridae > Amphiura > Amphiura filiformis. The sequence goes on from NC_092644.1 coordinate 17,258,335, forward strand.
CCCCTTCCTCAACAGCACGAAAAGGTTGACACATTTCTTTTTTGGTGGTTTGAACAAGTGAAGAGCAAATAAAAAAATTATGATTGCCGCTCCTTTTTCCGCCACCCCTTCGTTTGCCGCTCCTTCTTTTTGGCCGCCCACTGCTTTTACCCCGGGGGCTGGCGCTCCCAAAGCCCCCCTCCATATGCGCACATGTGTTTAATGGATGAAAGGAATTTGAGCGCAAACTCGAAATATTGTTCTTTGGTGCTCAAACGTGTATTATCGGGTTAGCGTGTGTGTGATCTTATAACATGTATAATGACGTGGTTTTTTTTTTCAATTTTCTGTCATGAGGTTCGAGCAAATAGGCCTACGGTTTTTTCTAAATTCTGATTAGAATTAAGGTGCCTACCAATAAAAAGCCGGAAACCGCGGCTACCACATTTGGTGGTGCTTTCACCAAACTTGGTGTCAAGATTTATCTTTTTTTGTTGTTGATAAATTCAGGGATATATCCCTGATAAATTACAGTTCCAGGTAAAAAGGCCTACTGACCATTTCAACGAAGATTCTACCTAGTACATCATTTTATGTGTATCCAAAAGGAAAAACTTGGTTTTTTTTTCTCGTTTCTTCTTTTCACTATTTCAAATATAGTATTAGTAGCATTGACTGTACTGTCCCACCCCGTAGTGTCACAAATCTCTCTACCCCTTGCCCACGTTGCCCTTGGTTTTTCAGTTTAATAGCAGGATTATGCATAGTTATCTGCCACCATTTTGGGGATGGTAGGCTAATACCAAAAATAATTACAAATTCAGGGAGCTGGGAGGGTACGTGTAGGCCTATATGATCCCGGGTATATGGTATCTACAATTCTAGTCAAGATCGAGCCGCGCCAGCTTCTGCAGAAGTAAATACAAGCGCAAAATCTAAATATTTGACTTCAGCGCCTACACGAAACATGAGTCGCCGAAGTGCGTTGTGTGTGTGTGCATGATCAGTGGTGGCATCATCGTCTTTTTGGAGGGCCTGACTCACCCTATGAATGGATGACCCCCGGGGATGGTGCGTCACTTGTCTAATGTGCGCCAGATTTTACTATACCATAACACACTCATGCGTCTAAACTATGACAGACTTTTTGCCGACAATGATTGTACGTCTGTCAAAATTATTATGATGCACATTTCTTGAAAAATAAAAAAATAAACACTGAAAAAAAAATGATGCACTATGACTATTCGTTGATTTAGTCCTCTTGACGCACATCCAACATGGTTCAAATTAAAAATCGTCCATGATTTTGTATTACCGTGACAATCCATTGCTGTTAATTTTTGCCGATTTTAATTCCTTTCTGATTTATTCCACATGCGTATCTTTTGTTTCCCAATCATGCTCAAGATTACGCATGCATGGATCAAGAAATACCACCAAGTTTCATTCACAAATTATAATTTAAACACGGTCCTCTGTTTGGCGTGTTTCAAAACAATCATGCAATATTGGTGGAAAGTTCCCCTATGAATCTGACCCCAAACTAATCGAACCAATTAGATCACAGTATTTACATGTTGACGACAGCTCCATTCATAAAATGATAATTAGGTGAACATCTTTCCTACATTGTGATTGGTTGCATTACTTGCAAGTACGGCAGCAGACATCTGCACAAAGGCGCACCGCCACATGTTTCTGCTGTTTCAACCACATTGTTTACAAACTCGATCCCTCGATGAATTCAATGTTGGCACCGTTCCATCAACTGTTGCCATGGTAATTGGTTTTAGGGATGCACCATTAAGATCGGGAAGGAGTAGTGCCTGGCTAATATTTTTCTTCTTCAATATTCGCGTTTTATTGTATTTTTATTGTAATTGCAGTTGGGGGGAGGGTTATAATTACTTTCCCAGTATGTTATAAATAAACAATCACAAATCACTAAAACGATAAATGATAATAAAAGTAATATAAAAAACCTGGGCGATTTACCGTGGCGAAAAAAACAAACAAAAAAGATAAAACAAAACAAAACACTTCGCAGACTTTTTCAAGGGGAGCAAGGCAACTTTAAAGGGGGGGCGCTAAAAATCTAATATTAGTTCACCAGCATCCCACGTGCACGGGAGAGGGCAATACCGGCTACACCAAAGGATTTTCTTTAGTTGTTACTCATTTTTTAGTGGGCGAAATACTGATCCGCATTATGGTCAATCGCAATCTCAAATAATTATTGTATTTGAGAAATCTTGGGAGATCAAAAAAGTCATCAATACGACCCTTTCTCAACATCAGCAAATAATTAGGGACGCACCATTAGATTCTCAGGGTGGGGGTAGGAAGTTTTTCAAAAAAAAAAAACTTTCCCCACAAACACTAAAAAAAAAAAAAAAAAAAACTTTCCCCACCTAACTGTGTAAAATGCATGAAATTAAAAAAAAAAAACTTGCCGGCCAAAAAAAATGTTTTCTTCCCCCGACCCCAACTTCCTACCCCCTCCTGAGTATCAAATGGTGCGTCCCTTACACAGGTGTTTTGGCTGATTGCCAACGATCTATTTTTAGTTTGTTTACGATCTCTCTTGAGTGACTTGTGATTGGATGTTCGTGATACGCCCGAACACACCCATCCAAATCGCGCCCGGTCCTGGGTCAAATTGCCATAGCCGCATGGTGACCTAGTTTTAACAAAGTATTCTAGCCAGGGGAGAAAATGCAGATTTGCATCTTGAAAAAGGGTATTTTAAAAGAAAAACAGCGATGAATTTTCACAAATTTATGGATGATTGTTAAATGTTAACGTAAATTTAATATATTGTAATAAATATTATAGCATAAACAAAATAAGTATTTCATCTTCATATCATTGTTATCATTGATAATCATCACCATCGTCATCATGATCATCATACCAATTTAGGTATTTTCGTCTCACCTCCATAAATGAGCGAGTTATTGACATTGTTAACCACATCATCACACTGTACAGGAGCACGGATCGATAGTAATCTAGGCCTCATGCAGGTCAAGTCGGGGGTCAAGTGGGTATACACTTTCTCAGTTTTATTGTTACTACTACTAGTACTACTTTGTACAACACTCAGCAGTACATGGACATTGATCTCGAAAGATGTGTTTACGGTGTTTTTTTCCTAACCATATCGGCCCCGGGATCGGACCATCAGAGCAGATTGAAGAATATTTATATTCCTGGAACTGGAACTAGGAAGCTTAACGGAAGATGTTTGCTTTAGAACTTGGTAGGACAACTCGCAAGAATTCGACCACGCAGCGGTGAAGACGGGATCTTTCCTCCGGGCTTTCCTCCATCCATCCAGACACGATTGAAAGATGCTAGATGGTCATCGTGTGCACGATGGAGGTCTAGATTGGATTGTTCGAGTTGAATGATGACGTTGTCAAATTGTTCGCTGCTGCTGGAATCTGTAAAATTGGAAATAAAATGTGTCAACATGAACATGCAGTCATTTGATCATGGAGGGGAATAAAATCCCGATCATCAATATTCTTATGCATGCATTTAGTGGAATTATACAAAATCTCCAGAGAAATACGTTATACTTTTATAATAATATTTTGAGGAGAAATGTGGATCTTCTAGGCCACAGAAGGTCTAACTTTTAAAAAAATCTTAAAATGAAAACTCAAAAATATCACGAAAAGACAAACGAACCCAGGATTAATACGATGATGATGCTGCTCAACAAGATCGAGCATGGTAAGTTCTATATCAAGATTGCAAGAGTACAATCTAGTAATATTTGGCTAGGCCCTATGTAATTTAATATTCATCATATCATCATTGTGCTTTCTAATTTGACTAATTTTAAACGCATATAGGCCTACATCTTTATACTCTGTAATTATATAGACCTATTTTACTTAAAATATTTTCTCATGCTTCATTTTTGTTATCTTCGTTCGGTCGTTTTTAAAAAGAACGATCTGCTTTTTCCAAAAAATAATCAAAGCATCCAAAAAATAATCAAAGCATCATAGTTAAATCATGTAGGTTATATTCGCCGGCCATGTGAATGTTTAGATTTTCCTAAATATTTAGTTCAATGGCTCGACAAGAAAACAATATTATTTCTGATCTTCCAGGATCCGTTCATGAACCTGTTTGTAACCTTACAAAACTTTGCAATGACTATCATTATTTAAAATTAAATCCCGTGCCCCCCCGCCTAAAAACAAAACAAAAAACAACAACAAACAAACATTGACAACACAAACTTCACTGCCCTTGGAAGTCAAATGGTGTATCCGATCGTGATGTGCATCGAAATTCAACAGTCAGGTGATGCGGTATACAACCATCCCGTTCGTGCTGACCAATCGAATCCCGCTGCAATGCCGAATTGATTTGACAACAGCGAGAGTTTCCCGGTTTTTCCCCGGTTTCGAGCTGTTCTGTCGCTATTTCTCGTTTTCCTCCCGCATATTTCCTGCATTGGCACGGGAATCTCTCACATTCCCCGTTTATATCTCTGTTGTTTCCTTCATTACCTGGTTTTATCATCATTTTACTCGTAGGGCGGTGATAATTTCCCGGAACTTCAGCAAACTCTGACACCGCAGAGGAATATATGGTTTTCCCGGGATGGTTTTACAGTTAGGTACCATCTGCAGTAATGTCGGTTTACATTTTGTTTCATACGCATAGGCCAAAACATATTTTATTATCATGCTTGCAGCTCCATCGAAAATAAAACATCTCGCTAATTTAATAACTTCACATCTCATTGAAAAATTATCCGTTCAGTCAGTCTTCAAAAACAGATTCAGTATTATAAACTATTGCATACATAATTGCATATAGCCACCATTCCGAAGTTTTAATATTCCGAATGTCCGACGATCATCATTCACGATCATGTATGTCTACAAAATTCACATCATAGGCTAACAAGCATAGGCCCTATTATTTATTTGAAATATTATTTACATATCTACGAGAATGTTCATTTCCGATAAGCCTTGTTTAAAAATTAAAAAAATAAAAATAAACATCGCAAATAATTTTACATCCGATTCTTACACTCAAGGCGTGGTGGCATAACTTTTAACCAGTGAGGCTGCGATGAAAGAAATCTATTGCGCATGTGTGTTGAATGCACTCTATTTACTTCAGTTTGATTGGTTTAGCCACGCCTTGCTCATCAAAGCATGACCCTTTCCCCCCTCGCCAAACATTGGAGACAGAGTACCGAGTATAAAATCTAGAAGTTTTTATTTGAGCGACGCTTGATTAAAATGTGTAGGCCTACTCGTCTACCCGAAGGTGCGTTCTTATACTACTTAATAATATTTAAAATAAAATAAAATAGAAGCCTAATAGATGTAGGAATTAGCAATAAGCCGATACGATTTAGTAATTGGTTAAGATGCGCCATGAAAAAATCTGCACCGATTGTGACTCAGGGAAATCTCAGAGCCTTCAACATGTTCAACAAAGGGTTTTGGCCGGCTTTTGCGATCTGTTTTGTTATGATTCTCTGTGATTATATTAGTTTATTATTTGCTTTTTATAGTAAAAAACACAACGAAAATAACAAATAAAAAATCTAGAAGCCTCAGTTGAGACTTTAGATACGGAGTAAAACAAATTAACTTGTCCAAAAGCCGGGTCCAAAATAGGATTAAAAAAAACCATTCGGCGCGAGTTTATAGACCTTTCCGCCTAACGATTTTAATTGGACATGGATTTTCTCGCCTTGCCAATATGTTATTAATTCAACCATTATAAAATGGTGAAAATAAAGAACGGGTATGAATCTGAGACAAATACCCTAGTTTTTCTCAGGTATGAATAAAATAGGCACATGAAATTGTAACTTTATTAAATATAGGCCTACTATAAAAAGTTTTTACAGTGATACCATCATGACCATACTGTAAGGCTGGCTACACGTACGTTACGTAACATGACGGGATCGAGAGCAGCAATGTACACATACGACCAAGTTGTGTTTTTCTAACGGTCCACCGTTAGATAAATGCACTTGAGTGCATTGTTGTATATTTAAGATAATGAGCTATGGACTGTAGCTGACTTTCCCGGTTTCCCGCACAGTAAATTCTTTTGTTCTCCACACTTTTTAGATCCTGGTTAAGAACTTGCAGGATACCGGCGGGCACCCGCTAGGAGCCCACCGGGATTCTCGGTAAAATAGTGAAACAGGCATTAATTTTTTTTGATAGGGCCAACTTAAGTTGCTGTGTCACCAATTGTAAAAACAAAATATGTACAGGAACTTTATGCTGGTGTTATCACAAAAGGGACATGCAGTCGATTGGTTCTGATACACATATATAAGGCTGTGAAACCACATTACTTTTTCATTGTTTGCATCAACAAGCTTGTGGATTTGTACACCAAACTACAACAAATTTGTATTGTAACACTGCATAGTATACAACTGTGTGGAATTGTGAATTTTCTGTGCAATTGTGCATTTTATATTACAACCTGTGGAACCTTTATCAGTTTGCTAAGGTAAGCGAAGTCATATGTATTAGTCCTTTTGATTATGCCTTTTTTGTAACATTGTATTGTTTTAAGGGGTACTACACCCCTCGATAAATTTGTGTCTATTTTTGCATTTTTCTCAAAAACTAATAACACAGGGGTAACAAAAGTTATGTATATTATAGGGGCAAGTAATCCAATTACTACACTGGAATTTCAGTGACCCAAGACAAGCGGTTCGTTATTTATGATAAGAAATTAGGTACCGCTAGGATGTACCTCATTTCCAATCATATATACTGAACCGCTTGTCTTGAGTCACTGAAATTTCCGTGTAGTAATTGGGATCCTTGCCCCAATAATCTACATAACTTTTTTTACCAGTGTGTTTTTTTTTTGTTGAGAAAATGCAAAATAGTCACAATTTACCACAGGTGTAGTACCCCTTAAGATGCATGGTATTATTAAATCCATATATTTATGCAAAGTTAAAAAGTTATCCAGAAGGGTTAATGCCTAGGCCTATAGGGTGAGTTTTTGTGGGAGGCACGGTGCCTTTTATGCCACTGTATAGGGTGCTGAATTTTTGAGTTGGAATTGTTTATGTTTTTTTTTTAATCAAACCTCTGGTGTGCCTGATCCTCAATTAATGCATTAAAAGTAGTTGGGATGAAAAGCCGGCAATCATATAAAAATTATGACCTTTTCATATTGAAGATAAACATTTATAGCTATTTTTCAGCAGAAGACCTAATTTTTTATAAAATATATATATGTAACAGGGAAACTGGGAATTGACTTTCATTAGCCTAATGCAGGCTAATGAACAGTGGCGTAGATTTGTATATTGAATTCAGCACATTTTGGTGACATAATAAGTTAATGGTAAAAATGCGTGTGAAGAACGCGAAAAATTTTGGCATTTCGAAGCTAAACTGTTGAAATATGGTGCAAAATGGATTAAATTTGTGATAAACGCGAAAAAATGTGCACTTTAGGGGCCAAAATAGCCAAATATAAGGTTAATTTGGTCAGAAACCCACATACAGGTGTCAACATTGGGGGGATGATTGTATGGACCATCCCACCTGGCAAAATATCGGGGTTATCCCCCCATCCCCCATTATAGGATAAAAAACATTTACAAAGCTGCATTTTGCAGAAAACTCCATTGAAATTGAACAACTAGTTCCAAAGATATGAGCAATTAAAGAGTTTCCAAAACAACTGGAAACACTAAAAGCAAATATTTTCTTTGTTTGGCTATATCTCAAAATTAATATTTCCGAGTTCCGACTGATTTTGTTTGATCGCATCACATATGCAGTTATTGCAGTTGAAATCCAAACACCTACCTATGGCCAATACCTAGTGCAAAAAATTAAATTTCTCACTGGAAAAATCCCTGACCTCAACTTCCACCCCCTTCAACTTCCAGTCACCTGGAAGTCACATGGTACGTCCCTTAAATCACCATGATTCTTGAAACATGCACAGAAAACTCATTGAATGCCCCACTCTAGATGACAGTCGGGGGTATCAGTACTGGGGGACAGGGGCCCATTTTTTGTTATTTTCAGCCTGCAACCCCCCAAATTTGCATAAGTATACAAAAAGTCCCAAAAAAAAATCACAATTTGCGAGTGTAGCGAGCAAAACAAAATCAGGTTTTTTTTCTGTTCTTTTGTTCAAAATAGGTCCAAATTTTGGGAAGAAAGTCCACTTTTCACAAAATCGGCCACTGGAAAAAACCCCACCTTTTCAAAATCAGCACCCCCAAAAAAATCTGGCATACGGACCTGTTTTCAGCCACCTTTTGACAATTCAGGCCAACTGCCGCCCCCTCCCAACACACACATTTTAACATGAATTGATCTAAATGGTTAATACTCTACATAGTCAGTTCAGCTTGAGAATCCTTGGCATTTCGTAATACAGTTTTATGCACTTTCTGTTTAGATGCAATGGCCCTGCCAGCTACCACATAAGATCATGACCCCAAATCATACACAAGTGCATGGTTCTGAGCATGAAAATTTACCAACCTAACTGTGTATACAATAATACATGAAAATTTGAATCCTGGCCAATACCAAATGAAAAAAAAAATTGGCGCCTTTCAGCGGAAAACCTCCCCAATTCAACCTAAATTCAAATGATGCTCACTTATATACTGCATGAAACCACCTGGAGTTGTGTCTAGACATTTTGTAAATACATGTACAATGAATGGGGAAATTACCTAAAATGTGTATTGCATCAACAGCAACTCATAGTATGAGTCATACCTCGATCGCTACAAATACATTTCAATTCACCAACAACAGCATCAGTACTGGAATTGATATTGGTATTAACAACTACTTGGATTTATGCTCTTTATTCCTCTAACTTGTCATACTTTATAACAGTTTGCTAATCAAGGTAAGTGATTGGATGTTAAAATTATGTAAGACTGCATGGCTTTTAAACTTTAAGCTTTTAAAATACCTTTTTGAAACTAAATGGTGGCAAAGGTTTGTACATGGAATAACATGACACAAAGGACAGAAAACTGCTTTGGCATTAATGCCTCGGATGAATGTTATTCCGTACTGTGTTCCTTTAGAGCATTTTGGGGGCTGTGCAATAAATCTGAGCCAGGGTAAAAGGCATGGGCAAAGGTGGGGGAGTAAATATTTTTTGGCATGCTGAAGAGGGGAGCAATTTCTGGCAGGCTGAGAGGGGGGAAACAATTTTAAGGTGGTACTACACCCCTGGCAAATTCTGTGCCTTTTTTTGCATTTTTCTCAAAAATTAAAGCGCATTGCTGACAATTAAGATATGTATAGGGGCAAGGACTACAACTACTGCACTGAAAATTTTATTTCAGCACAGACAACAGTTGTGGAGTTACAGTCAAAAATGAGGGAAAACCAATATTTGATCAATAAATCAATAACTACTTGTCTTGAGTCACTGAAATTTCAGTGTAGTAACTGGATTCCTTGCCCCTATAATATACATAACTTTGGTTACCAGTGTTTTATTAGTTTTTGAGAAAAATGCAAAAATAGTCACAAATTTATCAAGGGGTGTAGTACCACCTTAAGCCACACTTTGAAAAAGCAGTATAGTTCAAGGCATGTTGGATGGCTTGGGGAAATACACCCCTCTCCTGAATATACCTACTCATGACCATGTTATTGGTCTGGCCTGCTGTCTGGTTCACATTGTGGTCTGGCTGTTTCCCAGGGAAATCTGAATTTACAAATTGTGGCTTTTAGGCCTGAGATATCTCCGGGAGATATCATTCCTTAATATTATTTTGTTATGAACAAAAATCTGTCCACATTTTTTGCTTCTAAGGCCAAAAAAAGGTTTGTATTGCTCTCTACGATTGACCCAAAAATCTAGAAAAAATAGGGATGCTTTAAAAAAATATTTGGTATATTGCTATAAAATTTGTTAAATATTTGCCTGTTTGCTACTGCACAACTTTGAACTATTAAAAACAAGCATGATAAATCCATTTTTATGGTGAACTTGCATATTTTAACATCCCCCTTATTTGTTTGCTTGTTTGTTTCAGAATATCAGACGAGGCCATGGCTAACGCATCAAGTACAATAAGTGCAAGTACTAGGGGAGGTGCTGATTATGATGACCTAATTAGGGGGACAGTAAAGTATTATAGCTTTAATCTAGTGGACCTTGCACATTACATGACTCTCACTGGTGCTAAGCAAAGACTTGTGCAACAAATAGATGATACATTTGCTGATATCTTAACACAACAGGACGACATGGAAATTGAGTGTTTTACCATAGGTAAAAGCCATGCTAGGCGGGCTGGAGCAGGAGGTAGTGGATATAGCAAGAGGTATAAGAAGTTTAATAGAATGAATAAATATACTTGGAGCCTTGACGGAGGTGTAAGTGGCAGATGGAGTAGCTATTATTCTAAAAAGGGATACAGTGGACTGGTTGTTCTGACTGCAGTGACAAGAGATATCATACCACGATTTCCAACTCAAGTCCGACAAGCACGTGATGCAGAAGAGTATAGTATTGCTCTTGAACAAGAACTTATTGAATACTACAGTGAGGATCCACTGCTGGCAAATGTAAGTTTCAATACTGGTCCATCTTGCGACACAACACCACACGCAGGTATTGTGTATGTTGCTTACAAGCTGAAGAAAAAGCGAAGAAGACGGGGAAGAAGATACACCAGAAGATAAGATATTGAAAGTACCCCAAGACCATCTTTAACACCAATATACAGTTGAAACTTAAATAAGAATGATATTGGAATAATTGTAGACTTCAAAATTTTAGGCATTTCTTGCTTTCAACCATTTTCATAACTTGAAACATTATTGATTTTGTGACATTGGGCTATTCCAGTTGAAATCACACTACCCCTGTGGAAGATTTTGGAAATATCTTCCACAGGGGGGGTATGTTTTTCAAATGTAATTGGTCAGTGTTAATCATTTTAAAACCCATACTCCCTCTGTATTATGGCTTTACCTATATCTTCCACAACTGGAGTGCATATTTCAAATAGAAGTTACCCAACTGTCTATTCTATTCGAAACTCATACTCCCTCTGTGGAAGACTTTAGCTAAATCTTCCACAGGGGCAGTGTGGATTTTAAATGGAATAGCCCATTGTGATGGTTCAAGAAAATAATACTTTAAAAAAAGTAACTGAAACAGTATAATTCGGTAAGGATACAATAGATCGATACTTGATCCACTACTTGTATGTCAATGTATAAGGCCTAAAAATTGTTTGATTTGCGTAACATTAAAAAAAAATTTAGGGTAGGTAGGTCGGGATTCTTTTTTTCTTTTTCTTTTTACTTTTTAAGCTGTAAATTTTGTTTGATAAAGGCTTTGGAGCTTTTTTTCTTTTCTTTTTAAATTAATTAATTTTTATTTATTTTTTAAATTTTATTAATTTTTTGGCAAGAAAAAAAAGTTAGGGTCGGGCCTAATTTTAGGGTAGGTCGGGTTACGCCAATCACACATTTTTTTAAGGCCCAAGTTAAATGTTTTAACATTTACACTAAAATGTACATTATTTTATTCTACTTGATGATACCACATCCTTTATATTACTCACATAAAAACTTTGAAAGTCAATTAACCTTGCTAATGAAGAGCTGCAAGAAGTGAGCAATTGGTTCAAAGCAAATTAAATAGTCAGTAAATGCTGGTAGAACTAAACAGAATTCTACCTCAAATCGGTGAAGAATTTGTATTCTTTACCGAATTAATTACTAGTTATAGTATTTACCGATTTGAGGTGACATTCTGTTATGTATTATTTAAGAAATAAAGGGTAAAGCATTATCCTTTACACCCAAATAATGTGTCGAGGCAGTAAAAGCGTAAATAATGGGTGAGGCGTAGCCAAACCCATTATTGAAACGCTTTTTTACTGCCGAGGACACATTATTTACGTGTAAATGATAATGCTGCACCCTTTATTTCTATTCTATTACCAGAAAATAGTGTGATTTAAAGAGAAAATATCATTTTTTGGCACAAATATTTAAAGTTGTTAACTTCAAGGTGGAGCGCGTACGCGTAAGTGACAGCGCCAGTATCGCGGAAATATTGCACGCGTAATCAAGCGTAATGCTGTGCGTAGAATGTATTACGGCGCTTGACCCATTATTGCAGAATAATGGGCTCTCACGTGGCATGTTCTAACAAATCACAGTGCGCGATTTTGAATAATGGGTCGTAAGAGTAATAGAATTAAAAATAATGTATCTGAAAAAGCAAACCCAACACTGTAAAGTTTTTGTGGACACCTGATAGCACCTTTTTAAACACCTTTTTTGTAACAGTTCTTGAACACCATAATATGTTCTACTATTGAACACTGGTGTTCCAAATATGAACTGCAGTGTTCAAGGTGGTGTTCCAAATATGAACAGCAGTGTTCAAGGTAGTGTTCTAAATATGAAGGTGGTGTTCTTGGTTTATTCCACTATTGAACACTGGATGTTCAAATCTACAATGATCTAGAACACCACCTTGAACTCATATTTGGAACACCACCTTAAAACACTATTATTAGGCAAAAAACATGTTTGTTTCCTGTAGCAGGTCGAAAAAGTCAAATGCAAAATGCGTTTTTTATTTTTTTTAGATCAATGCCTTGATATGAAAAAAAACCACCTTTTTAGGCGACGAAAAAAGAAAATCCTGTTCTACGGGCTCACCCGACCCAGATTTTAACAAATTAGGGGAAAAAATTTCCTGTACAAATGCATGCTGACCCCAATTTCGAAAATTTCAGGAACAATTTTTATTTTGTATTTTCCCAAATGGCAAATTATTTACAGATTTTGGTGATTGTTTTGGGTCATTAAAAAAAAAAGCTCTCCTTACTGCAAATTGGAATGGGAATTTACAGTGGGTCTCTCCGACACCCACAAAAAAAATCATATTTCTTCATATTCAAGAATATTTATGATCCTCTTTCAACCTGCAGATTAAAAAAGGTATTTAAAAAAATGTGTGATATTTTCTCCAGTAGTTTTTCACTACGCTCATTTGTGAAATGTGTAAATGTTTTCTCCAGTTAGTGTTTTATATTATTTTTTGCGATTTTCCGGGTTTTTTTGATGTTGTTTTTTTCCCTGTGTAAGTGAAGAAAAATTCTAGTGTGCAAAATAAGCCATCAAAAACAAAAATGTGCGTGCGATACAGGAAACAAACTTGGTTTTGTTTTGGCCTTATTCCTGGTTGTATATTAATTACTCTTTAGGCGACAAAAAAAAACCACCCTGTTTCAATACATTATGGCCCGCAAACAGTTAATTTTACATGATTTTAGAAAAAAAAAATTTTGTGGCCTTACTGCATTTTGATTTGACCTATCCTACTACGGATTACTGGTATGAGTAAACGCTTTTAAAACATGATACATTATTAAATGTAGTGCTATAAAATGAGTCCAAACATGGGCAATAAGAACTTTAGAAAATATATTTCTTCAAACATATGCTTACTTTGTTTGCTCTTAGGCCAAAAAAAAAAAAAAAAAAGGTTTGTTTGTCCATAGAGGCTTATGGGTCGGTAGGTCGGATTTTTTTTTTTTAAAGATATTGCATTTGAAACTGACAATTTGAAGACTGATTCAACACAAATAAAAAAATTAAAAAAAGACACGGTCGGGATCAGGGTACACGGTCGGTCGGACGTGGACAAACAAACCATTTTTTTGGCCTTATTATTTTAGAAAAAGCAACAAGTAGGTGCGGGTGATTAACAGTGATCATGGTGATTAGCTTAGATATTGCTTTGCAGAGTTGTAGCTAGGATATTATTAGTGGTGGGTGACATTTAATGAAAATCTTGCATATTTGGCATGTGCCAAAATGGACCAAATTCTTGAATAATTCAATAAAATGGTGTGCTCCAGTGCTAAAATTGCAGTTGAGTGGTGGGCTCCAAAACTGAGTGGTGGGCTCTGCCGCCCACCGCTGCCCACTGTAGCTACAACCCGGGGCTACAACCCTGTTGCTTTGTATTTAGCATATATATAAAATGAGGGATTTTCTCAAGGAACTTGTACATCTCAAATTTATGTGGGTTGTGTAATTATGTTAATGACATTTATAAACTGATAAGGCCATATGAAATAATGTTTTTGGTTCTCGTCCCACATGCCTCAATTTGGGGTGCTGTATGATCTTCTATTATTATTTTTTAATAGAGAAAACATTATCAACGCTTTTAATATATCTGTACCAATTTCATACACATAGTGAGAACCAATCGGAGCAAACATGCCAGGAGTTTATTGATTAGAATTGCATGGACGCACACTCCGCGTACTACGTGCAGTGCTATTGGATGCATCCGCATCACATAGGATTGAGTCATTTTCCTTTCGGGTTGATGCATTTGCTCATATTTCTTAACATTTTTTAGCTTCAATTTTGTTATAAAAATAGCAAAAATCAAGAAATTTAAAAAAATGATGCACTTGTACTGAGATGTTGAAGCATCTATTACAATTCCCCTATGGGACTTGAGCATTAGATGCATCAACATCTCGGTAATTACACATGCATTATTTTGTACAATTTCACCTTCAACAAGTATTAACATCTATAAGTAAATGAAACTCGTAAAATATGGAATGTAACTTGCGGAGAGATAGCACTTAATTTTTGAATCTTGCAATCTGTCATCTGATAGCATCTTGGTAAACATCAAATAAACATATAAGACCTATGGTCAATCTCTCAAAGATCTTGAACTTGTTGAGTTTGAATTATTTCTCTGTAAAATTTCTGCATCTTTTTAAATAACTTCTGGTCACCTTATTCTGATGTAATTTGATATTCCCTTTTATGCATTAGGGACTGCGTAGACTATGCCATAGTTGATTTTTGGTCCCTTTTTATTTATTTTTCACTTTATTTTGTCTGATCTTTTGTCTGATACTACATGTATCAACCACTGCTTCACATACATGTACATCATTATTTTCAATCGGGGTAATAATACTAATAGTAATTTTATCACTCCTGGATGAAATTGCGTGCAGACCGTTATAGGCTCCCATCCACTGCCTTCTCTAATTCTATGTATAAAGAGGGTTCCCTTTACCGTTACTGTTAAGTAAACTGAGTATCACTCTTTGTCCACAAAATGCTCCCATTACAGTGACCGCCTCCCCGAAAAAATCTACATGTACCCTCAGATGTCACTTTCAATCTGTCATGATATGCAAATGTTGAATATGAATATTGATTACTAGTAAAAGCCTGCCCAGAAAAGGTCTCACAAATCCAACATTCCATTGGTCAATTTTGTACAAGTGATGACATCATGTTTATTTGGCTCCATAGACAGCCACATTAAGAATTTTGACTACAAGGCTAAGTACGTAGTCCGACTGACGAACGGGAGCGAACTCAAATCTTACAAGTAACATAAAAAGAGCCCTCTCTTGATCAGTATTGATAGTATGAAAAATAACGGTGTATGTATGCAGTGCCCTCTTTAGCTAGTACTTTGAGCATAGATAGAAGTCAATGGTTGGAGCCCTCTCTTGATATTTGCACTGATGAGTATTTAAGGTAGAAAAAACCCACAAAAAAAAACCCCCAAAAAACAATCCTTGGGGCTGTGCAATAAATATGAGCCCACCACCCTTAAAATTTCCAAACGGCATGCCAAAACTTGCTTGCCCCCATCTCAGCCTGACAAAAAATCTTTGCCTCCCCTTTGTGCATACCAAATTTTGGGGTTCCCAATTTGCAAACCTTTAATGGTTTAGATAGCAGGGGGTTTGGGGCAATATACAAGTTACCAAGTTGGTAGGACCGAGTTTTGGGGTCAATTGTCCAAAATGTCACTGATCCCAAAGACCAATATCTTGGGAAAAAATCACTGCCCTTAAAGTAGCATTTTTGCAATAAAATAAATCAAAAACCAGATGTATGCATGGTTATAAAGGAGGGAAAAATCTCATTTAAAAAAACCCTGTTTTGATCAATTAAGCTGATTTGATGAAATTGGCAACATGCCACAAACACTCTGTTCTATGTGGTTTTCAAATCATAAAAATTACATAAGTCAAAAATGCTCTTTTGGAATAAATTAAAAATTGGCAGGTGAGTTTTTCTCACCCATCTCCACATCCTGTATAATTGTCAAGCGAATCTGTGCATAACACTGTCGCTGTTAAAACTAAGTTATTCCAAGTTGTAGTGAATTATGGCTCTAGCACTACTGTACAGATCACAGATGTATCATAAATAATGTGTCTTACAAATTTCTCCATGGAATACATATACCGTACAGATTCGCCCAATGGCCCACATGGACTCCTTTGTCTTAGCGTAAATTTCACGTACAAATAGAGAGCTCCGTCCTCTGAAAATTTAAACATGAATTAAGGGTCTGTGCTCTTATTTGCTGGTGGGATTTTTACAGGAGCACACTGTTAGTTTGTGCCTAAAATTCCAGTTATGTCAAGGGAGCCAAATTATGCACCATTAGACTAATCTTTACAGTATATCAAGTGTTAAATTCTTTTAAGTAATTGCCCCATGTAATATTTTGTGTGTGCAATGTGCATATTCTTCAAGAGAGCCTTTTAAGAGCCTTTTTATACTCTGATCAGCTCGTCATAAAGGACTTATAACATCATGGATTGATATAGTATTGCGTACACATAGCTCAGTGGGCGCAGCATCTATGCAAACTGCGCTTTGCATATTGCGACTGACACATGCTTTTGTGAATTTACGCAGGTGTAAGTTGGGACTTTATTGACTTGCGCAGTAACAAAAACAAAATAATTCTCGCCTATTACGAGCTGATCATAGTATAGTACTTTTTCTTGTCTCTTTAAACAGAATATATTCACTCACCTGTGATGAACAATTGATGTAGAGGCAAAGTCAGATATGAAAAAGAACAAAAGGAAAAAAAAGAAACAAATCAAGTTATAGATTAACATATTTCTATTTCAACAAAACTTAACTACTTTTAATACAAACTTAATTGTTGGGTACATATTATATTAAACTAGATTTCGCAGTTCTCGGGTTGGGCGGTTCTCGTGATAGGCCTATCTCTAATTACCCAACACCCGTTACCTATAATACTTGTCCTGACCTCTCAAACTACTATACGATATACGTCTCTCAATGATTAAGACACAACTATCAACTCTGTTTTGTAGCTGTGACGCTTACTTCGGAACCTATAATTTGAAAACCCATCGTTCGCCCTCTTCCAACCACATCGGAGGACCCAAAAATACCCGAAATTTTAGTAGTGTCTGGATGTAGGCCGTCAATTCAATCGGGAGAAATGTGAACGCAAACGGGTTACATAGGCCTTACCATAACTGATGATTTTTATGTTAATCATGTCTTTAAAATAGGCCTATTGGTCCGATGAGATGCACCTGTTAGTCACTGTAATGCTTTCCGATGCTCTGACTACGCCCGTTGGTACTCGGCGACACGCGATACGCACCTTGAGCTTATAAGCGTTATACACACCGCATGAAAGCACGCGCGTTAGCAACCACGCGCACGCCGATAAGCGCCAGCGGACAGAGGGACGGACACGCCATAATTAGTATTAAGATAAATAAATAAAATAAATAAATTATTAAGAAATCAATTAAGTGCTAAGCAGTAGCACCTGTTACTTATCTGCAATAGATTTTTAATGATGACACAAGATCATAATGTGACTTGTCATGTCAAAAAACAGACACTTTTGGGCAGGTTATCAATTTTGAGGTTTTTACATATCTTAAATAATAGAGATATTTTGCTCCACAACGCCGTTTTCCCCAATGAAATCAGACATTCCTAAGCGAAGATATTGAGTTCGTAAGTTATGGTATTATAAAATTGGAAATTGAGATATCGGCCTTTAAAAATATTATTGACAATGTTTAGAGTAGGAATTACCTTGAAAAATGTCTAAAAAAATATCAATGCCAGTTACATTCTGGTCTGAAACTATCAGAAAAATATTTTAAACATTAATAACATCACAAATTCGCAACAAACCCATATTGTGAAAAAATCACCCCCGGGCAGTTTTTTGGTTATTTCTCCATTTACGATCTTGCCCAAAAGTGTCTGCTTTCGATATACCACGTCACATATCGTAAAGGTTCGCCTAATGGCACTATGGGCTCCCTTAACATAACTGGAATTGCAGACACAAACTAAAAGTGCCCTCCCATAAAAATCACACCACCATACCCTTAATTCTTGTTGGGATTTTCAGAGGAGGTATAGCTCTCTATTAGTACATGAAATTTACCCCAAGGCAAAGGAGTCCAGGTGCACCATTAGGCGAACGTTTACAGTATTATCTTTACAAACTCAGCTGTGCTTATAGTGTGCTATACATTCAGTAAGCAGCTGTTGTCATCTTCAGTAGATAGCAGACCTAACCTAAGTCAAGTTCAAGTCCTCGAGTCCTGAGTCGAGTCATCTAGGGTCCGAGTCTTTGAGTCAAGTCATTGAAGTTAAAAGGGCCTAATTGGGACAATGTGCTTAGAAATAGCTTAGCTTAGAAATTTTTTGAATTTTACACAATTTAAGGGGGTACTACACCCCTGGGCAATTTTGTGCCTATTTTTTGCATTTTCAAAATTATAGCGCATTGGTGACAAGTAAGATATGTATATTATAGGGGCAAAGACTACGACTACTGCACTGAAAATTCAGCAACTCAAGCCAAATAGTTATTGATCAAATATTGGTATTCCTTTTTTTTTTTTTGACTGTAACTCCACAACTGTTGTCTGTGTTGAAATAAAATTACCAGTGCATTAATTGTAGTCCTTGCCCCTGTAATATACATATCTGACTTGTCACCAATGCGCTATAATTTTTGAGAAAAATGCAAAAATAGGCACAAAATTTGGTAGGGTGTAGTACCCCCTTAAGCCCATTCTCGGGATGAATTTTGGTGGGAAGCAGGCTCCTTGCCACTTTTCTTTTCCTTTGCCTTGATTTTCTCTTTTTTGTCGGAGGGCCACTTTTCTCTTTCATTTTGTAAGGGGGACTTTTCCCCCCTGGCTACACTACTGATGTCTGATCAACAAAATTTTGAAGGGAGGGGAGAGAATGGCTCAGTTGCTTATCACTCTTCCTCTATCCACTCCTAATTATGCCATGGGGTAAGTTTCCAGCTGGCTTACATTTATTACCATCTATGACTTTCTGAACGTTCATCACTAGCACTTTTGATCAACTCGTCATGTTAATATTCAAGGTGCAGCAATACTCAATATTGAGGGATGCACTGTATCTAATGAAGATGAAGACGATTGTTTCATTTTTTTTTTGTAGCTCACTCCATCTTGCGAAAACAAATGTGAACTAGATGGACCGCGGTTTTCGGATGTCGCGGTTTTCGACGCACAGCGTCGACCGTGATGCCTCCACCAAAGGGAGCAATGTGGCACTCAAAAGTTGATACAAAGTTTCAAGCCTCAAGGGCAGACTGAAGTTAACATCAGATGACACCTGGATGACTGGGCTGTCACGATTACCTGGCTGATGGTGACTGCACCCACCAAGTTTTATGCCCATACAACAGTTTTTACTCATTTGACCTCCAGGCCCACAAAATCCACGGGACCGCGGGACCGGCGGTCCCAGAAAGAAATTAACAGCTGCAGAAAATTTTTAAGCCAATAAAAAAAAAAAAAAAAAATAAAAAAAAAAAAAAAAAAAAAAAAAAAAAAGTTATTTATTTTTTCGGCTTTGGAGTGTCCCAGGACCTAGACCTAAAAAAAAATTGGTTAAAAAAAAAAAAAAAAAAAAAAATTTCAAGATATTTTGTATTTTTAATATGAAAATTGATACTTGGTATTCATGTCATAATCTATTAATGATTTCAAAATGCATTCAAATTCAATGCATTTTGAAATCATTAATAGACTATGACATGAATACAAATTATCAATTTTGATATTAAAAATACAAAATTTTTTGAATTTTTTTTTTTTTTTTTTTTAGGTCAACCATGAATGATCCTAGCATTTAGGTCTAGGTCTAGGGACACTACTAAAACTGAAAAAAAAAAAAAAACTTTAAAAAATTTTTTTTTTTTTTTTTTTTTGAAATTGAGTATAGTCCCACCCCCAATTTTGACAAATGTTCACCCAAAAACGGGGTGGGACTATACTCGCGTCAGTATGGTACTTACCAGTTGGCATGTTTTATTTATTGCCTCAATCAGTCAAATGACTGACAAATTTGGTAAGTTATTAACATAGGAGGACATAATCACACAAATTGTGACACAATGTCTGAATGTCATTACAGTGTGATGGTGACCATCCATTCATGTATAATTTATATAAAATTTGTTATGTATTACTAATACTATACTCATATCATACTGTAATAATACAAAAGGTACCCATTTAAAGGTGCAACATTACATATTTTCACACTATTTTTATCAATAGCAGGTCATTTTATGCTATATGTGTTAATGTGTTTTGAAATTTAAAGTCCTAAACATTTCCAAAAATGGTCCAAAACTAGGCCCAGATCGCACCAGAGAGCATCAAAATACCTTTGGCTTCCAGGGCCCTCAGGCGGGCCCTGGACCCCAGCCGTGGGGACTTCGCGCTAGGCGCTCGTGATATTTGACAGAAAATATTTGCCATTACAATTTAAGGTCCCAGAAAGAGTCAACATTTTTTGGGGCCCTGTTGACCTCAGATGACCCCTGGTGACCCCAAAAAGGCCTTCCAAAAATTTAGCTCTATATATTGACTGTTCCCACCAAGTTTCCTGCCCATACGACAGTTTGTACTAATTTGACCTCAGATGATCCGTGGATGACCTCTGATGACCCTGAAATGACCTTCCAAAAATTTGGCTTTAAATGTTGACTGTACCCACCAAATTTCATGCCCATAAAACAGTTTTACTAATTTGACCTCAGATGACCTCTGGATGACCCCAGATGACCCTAAAATGACCTTCCAAAAATTTGGCTCTAAATGTTGACTGTACCCACCAAGTGTAATGCCCATACCACAGTTATTACTAATTTGACCTCAGATGACCCCTGGGTGACCCCAGTTGACCCCAAAATTACCCTCCAAAAATTTGGTTCTAAATGTTGAATGTACCTACCAAGTTTCATGCCCATACGACAGTTTTTGCTAATTTGACCTCAGATGACCACTGGATGACCTAATGTGACATTGACACACAAACCAATACAAACTTGTTCTGCATGGGGTTAAGATGCACCCACCCACCAAGTTTGAGGAACATGCAACCCCTAGTCTCTGAAAAAAGAGGTAAATAAGGAAAATGGGCCCCCTGTAGGACTACATGCAACAAAGTATAAAAAGGCCCCCCCCCCGATAAATAATTAATGAGGGTTTCCATAGTGTAGCTATGACCATAGATGAACTCTTGGATGGGGCAGCTTTAATTAGCATGAGGCCGCATTGATATGTAAATAGCGTATTGTTATTTAAATTTGTGCCCAGACGTATTGAGGGCGACAGTCATGTTATCCAGACGGAGAATGGCTGCATATGCCGGGCATGTCAATTTGCTGAGTGAAGGCTGATAATCACCTTTCTGTATAAGTAATAAGCTAGTATATTTCGTGTACCAGTTGGTTATAACAAAAAATTAGTATCATATTAAATATATTAAATGTATAAACTTTGAAATTTACATGAATTTGAAGAGCAGAGCTTCGAAATGTAGCTAAGTCAGGTGATGTGAAATTCTGCTGCGTGACCCCCTCTGCGTGGTAGAATTATATTCATAAAACATTGAATTAAACAGATATCATGGGCAGCCAACCACGATTTATCAGCATTTAAAATATATGTTAATTAACCAAGATAAATAATAAAGAGTACAAATGGCAATAAACTAGTAAACAAGCCTGAAATCTTAAAATGTTGCCACGTGATTTCCCGAACACATGATATGTCATCATGTGACCACTATTCAGATTTACCGTAAATATTTGGTGTATGCTTGCACATCATGCACATACACTGTGCATTTCTTTACTTCCGTATAAAATCAATAATTCATGCTGGGAGCCAAGTAACATTGTCTGCTCAGTGCAGATTGGTATTTTATTTTACTTGAGAGCATAATAGAAATACATAAAGACGAATAAGGCGCCATGATGGAAGGTCAGGTCGGGTATCAAAGGTTATTATAACTTAAATACTACTTGTATTTCACACCTTGCCTCTGTCACATATTTCCTTCATATTATTGACAGCAAGTCCTAATTTTGACTTTGCTATTGCAAAATGTCATTTCATATTAAATTAGTAGACTTTCTTTGAAAAAACATATCACTGGTGCCTGATGGGAATACCCGTCCGCCATTTCATTAAACTGGATCGTTTTAGCCTGGTTTGTGCCCAGATGTATTGGGGGCGCGCTGTACTCTCATTGAACAGGCAAAGTTCGCAAAACTAACAACGTTGTTATTTGCCAAACTCAATTAACATGATCCAAGGGGTCGAACATGAATTATTCATAACGAGCTATAACAGATCGATAACTGGCCTCACTTTCTAGCTAGTAAACCAGCTGAATTTTTCATAGATTTTGCGTTGCTAATAGAACAACCGTGAATTTAGTGTCACCCCCTTGCTATGACCCAAGATTGGTTGCATTCGGATTTAAACTGTTCATATGAAACCAAATTTTAACCAAAAGTCTCAAAATAATGGTATTTTACAAGTTGACCTCAAATGACCTTTGACCTCAGTATATGACCTTATATCACCACCAATATATGAGGGTTCACAAAGTTCAGCTATGACTCAAGTTTGGTTGCAATAGGATTTGAAATGTTCATATGAGAACCAATTTACAAGTTTACCTTGTTTGACCTCAAATGACCTTTGACCTCAGTATATGACCTTGAACCTCATCCAAAAAAAAGTACCGTATTTCGTCAAATAGTCGGCCCCCCCTCAAATAAACGCCCCCACCTTTTTTCAACCAAGATGTTTCAAAAATGCCGATATTTCCATGCTATATTGTGTTAAGCTTACGAAGTTCCGCACATGGTCAATAATAGCGTCAATAATTGGCGAAAATCTGGATCAGAAACCCGGAAGTGAACCAAAAGTCAGTGTCAAAAGTTCATAGTTCGTCATTTTAGCGTGACTTTTAAGCTTACCTAATAATTTTAACGGGCCTTGTCGTGCTAAAAATGACCTCTAATAAACGCCCCCTCTTGGGAAAATGTAACGCCCCCGGGGGCGTTTATTTGACGAAATACGGTATCCATAGTTTTTAACCATGACCCACCTATCCTGAAAATCTGAAGTCAATCCGCCCATCCATGCCCGAGATACAGCATCCGCATGGACGGAAGGACGGACAGTGCAAAAACAGTATGCCTCACGGTGGAGGCATAATAAACAAACAAAACACCTAAATAACAAATAATTTCATGATTTTGGTGCAAAATCGACCCATTACCAATAACATGCATAGAATCATAGTATTCTGTACATTTGAAGACGTCAATCATCATTGTTTTATATAATTTCAGTGTGAAAATAATGTTTTGGTAAAGTAACCAAAATCGTGAGTAAAATAATTTCAAAAAAAAAAACACATAATTCTCAACAACAAGACGGTGAGACAAAACTTGCTGTTGTTCCGGTCTTCATTGTGCTATTCCAGTTGGACGATTGTTTCATTTCTTTTTTGTAGCTCACTCCATCTTGCGAAAACAAATGTGAACTAGATGGACCGCGGTTCTCGGATGTCGCGGTTTTCGACG
The DNA here is from genome assembly GCF_039555335.1 of Amphiura filiformis. Lineage (NCBI taxonomy): Eukaryota > Metazoa > Echinodermata > Ophiuroidea > Amphilepidida > Amphiuridae > Amphiura > Amphiura filiformis. The sequence continues at coordinate 17,282,125 of NC_092644.1, forward strand.
CACAGCGTCAACCGTGATGCCTCCACCAAAGGGAGCAATGTGGCACTCAAAAGTTGATACAAAGTTTCAAGCCTCAAGGGCAGACTGAAGTTAACATCAGATGACACCTGGATGACTGGGCTGTCACGATTACCTGGCTGATGGTGACTGCACCCACCAAGTTTTATGCCCATACAACAGTTTTTACTCATTTGACCTCAGATGACCCCTGGTGACTCCAAAAAGGCCTTCCAAAAATTTAGCTCTATATATTGACTGTTCCCACCAAGTTTCCTGCCCATACGACAGTGTACTAATTTGACCTCACATGATCCGTGGATGACCTCTGATGACCCTGAAATGACCTTCCAAAAATTTGGCTTTAAATGTTGACTGTACCCACCAAATTTCATGCACATACAACAGTTTTACTAATTTGACCTCAGATGACCTCTGGATGACCCCAGATGACCCCAAAATGACCTTCCAAAAATTTGTAACCAAAATCGTGAGTAAAATAATTTCAAAGGAAAAAACACAATTCTCAACAACAAGACGGTGAGACAAAACTTGCTGTTGTTCTGGTCTTCATTGTGCTATTCCAGTTGGAATCCATAACCCCTCTATGGAAGACATGGTATATAATCTCCCACACAGGGGATGCAGATTTAAAATGGAATCACCCATTCAGGTAAACCCCATTTTGAATTCACACTGCCTGTGTGGAAGAATAAGGACATGTCTTCCACAGGGGGTGTATAGAATTCAACTGGAACAGTGTATGTATTCTCGATCTTCACTGTGAATGTACATGTAAAATAAGAACTCCACACTTCTATCTGTCTAAGTGTCAAAGTTATAGCTAATTTTGTGATTATCATTAAATTTTTGATATATAAATCATGTAGCTTTCAAATTATCTTGATCACAGGTGGCATACCCTGCTATTGAAAGCTATGTGAGTTTAAATCTACCAAAAATTTTATAATTTCCCAAACAATCCTCAAAATGTAACTATATATATCAGTACCGGTAATATTGTGACATTGGACATCATTAACAGGAAAATACTATACGAAAATTAATCGTTCTAAAAATTGTACATAATAATATCAATTAGAACCTAAATGTATCATGCTGACCTTTTAGTCTCATTAATTAGATCATATTGACACATCTAAAATTGTCTTATCACCAAATTGGTAAATACAAACAGCCAGCTCGCATGTTGCTCTGACACTCATGATCGAGGTCACCAATTTTCCAACTGCGCAAGCGTTCCAATCGCCCATTTTGCCATGTCATGTCACATCCAACACGTAGGCCTTTAGGAATGTGACTCACGAACAATATATATATCGACACTGGCTGTAACTCAACTCTTTGGTCCTACTGCCTTGACAGAGAGTAGATGGTCGCATAGATTTTGGAGAGTACATGACACTGTGCAGTCAACGTAAATTTTCAACACATCAACAACAACTGCCACTCATCAGCCAATAGCCAATCCTTTAAGCAACTACAAGCCTAGAAAGACAGTTTCATCCAGTATTCCCCCCCCCCCCAAATCATCTCTGAATGCAACTGTTTAACAGAATACTTGTCTACATTTAGCCAGTGATGAACTTCACAGAACTGAATTTACAGTAATACACCTTCATACATCAGTGAGTAGTTACTCCTCATAGCACACTTGACACTGTCAGCTTCATTCCTGAGACAACCCTCTATGTGAGAAGTTGCAGATTACTTGAGACAAAGTCAAACCGTTTGGATGTGTAGCCCTACTTTGTGTCTTTATATCTAACAGCACTTGTGAACCTTGTACCAGCCTTTGTAAGGTAAGAAACTTTATATCAAATAGACTAGAGTCCATGTAGCTGTGAGAGCACCAGCAGCATGATAGCGATACTGATGTCAAACTCTGATGTCCTTCTTTGAAATTTTGACATGTTCCCCTCATATTCTTTTTTTAAGCCAGTTTAAGCCAGGAGCACTTGGATTATTTTTTGACGGGGATGTGCCACTTGAGCTGCTGCTTAACCCATCTAATGGTAATTTTGCCGAAAATAGGGACCAATATCTGAAGATTTTCTAAAATTATGGACCCATATTTAAGGATTTTAGCCTAAAAATAGTTAAGGGGTCGGTCACCCACCTTTGCACAGTATTTTTTGTGGGGCCTGATAGCATATCAGACATATATAATTGCATTCTGAATGCGAAGAATGTCCTTCCAATATCAAATAATTTTGATTTTGTGAAATTTGCGATATAATACAAATTTTATGGAAAATTATTAAAAAATGGATATTTTTGACATTTAACAGTCCTCGAAGTAAAATTTGTAAACTTAATGATATTTACTGACTCTTTTTTTGTTTATTTGTTTCAGAATATCAGACCGAGATATATGATTGGTCACTCCTGATCATGGGTGAAGTACAGAGTATAGCAGAATTAGGAGGTGCAGAGTATGTTGTACTTATTAGGGGGACTGACAAGGCATTTGGCTTTAATCTAGTGGATCTTGCTGACAGGCGTACAGGTGAAATTGTGCCTCTCCAGGCTGCTGTGAATACCCTTGTGCAACAAATAGATAAAACATTTGCAGATATCCAAACACATCAGCCAGGCAAGGAAATTGAATCTTTTATCATAGGTAAAAGCTATGCTAGCAAACTAGCAAATGTTGAGTTTAACCGAACAGATGAAAACACTTGGAAGCTTGACGGTGGTATAAATGGCAGATGGTATAACACATATTCTAAACTAGGATATGATGGACTGGTTGCTATATAACTGCAGTGACAACAGATATGATACCACCTCTTGTCAAACAAGCACATCCCAGCTTTGTTAATGCAGAAAAGTATAGTATTGCTCTTGAACAACAACTCATTCATTACTATATGCTGGAGAGAGGTGATCCACGGCTGGGAAACACAAGTTTTGAACCTGGTAAACTTTCCGAATCAGACAAATGGGCAGGTGTTGTGTATGTGGCTTACAAGCTGAAAGACAAATATGATTATACATGGTAATGAGTTATGAGAAATAAAGTTTAATCTATGTGGTAAATTAAATATGAGCAAGGTTTTTGGCGCCCTCTACGGAGGCGCCAAAATATAGGCATGACTTTGTGATTCTTTGTGAAAAGCTTCTAATTTCACTCTTGCTAGATTGACTTCGCAATTGTTTTGCTAAAATTATGCCCAGCTCAGAAATAAAACCACAATTTGCTTGGATTTTATTTTATTATTGTTTTCTGATATGCACAGGATATAATGGTGAGCGTATATTCTTTGTTTAAAATACAAAATTAGGATTTATAAAAACACCAAATAAATCCTGACCTTTGTATGGGTTCAACCAGTTTACCGTGTGCCTTAGAAACCCGATAGACGGTGACATTTGACCATACACTAGGATCCACAACATGCTCATCTATCATGGGAACAGTTCTTAAGCCCTAATACATTTGTAGGCCTACTTTCATCCTTTGAAAATTTGGGTACACAAACTCATACTCTGCAACTTGAGGTCAAATTTTGCACTATGATTATGTAATTGAGGTTATTGGACTATGCCATTGGGATGAGACTATTGTGGTCCATAGTGATAAGATCAATTAACGAGGACTCTACTGATGGCTTTTGTTTGCTAATTACCATAGAATCTATATAGCGGTTATTGCCAAAGTTGCAATGTGGTGGGACAATTGGGCGGAAAGCTGTATGCAAACAACACGGCATATTAATTATACATGTTCTACATTGTTGTATTTTAAAACACTGAAGACCAAAATTGACGTTATTGCCATGATTGGATCATGGAGGTAGTAAGCCTACTTAACAACTCTGGCGGAAATTTGTTGCCACACCAGGGCCACACCAGCACGTTCTGGTGTTAAAGGCACGCAATCGAAGCTAAATATGGGATAGTTCCGTACTATTTTGTATAATAGTTGCAAATGCACATTCAGATTACACTTGCCCCTTCCCCCCCCCACTTTCCAATGTTGGGAGACTGTAATGTAGAAATGATGACGATTTTGTCCAAATCAACATTGCAATAGGGGAGCGGGGAAGGATGTTGGCCAATTAACGCTCAGGTGTGGCAACATTTTTCGCCAAGGTTGTAGCTATACTACCTCCATGATTGGATTAAGTAAATAACTAAATCCTGTTATCTACCCAGCAATGTTTGCTTATCATAATAATTGTAACAAACTGTAGACAGAAAAGGCAAACAGACAGAAATTTAGAGTTTTAAATTAGAGAGTTGACAGGAAGTTGTAAGAGTTAAATTGTTATGGATATGATTGGTGTAAGAACGAAAAAGTTGAATGTCAGATCAAAGTCATCCGAGGTGAATTAAGTAATGTCAATCACAAATTGTTACAGGTCATTTGAGGTGGACTAAGTTTATATTTGGATTGTCAGAACACCTTCCCCAATCAGACACATTTCTCTTGTTTGGCTTGACTTTGCAAAGAGCGTCTAATTTCGGTCTTGCTAGATTTACTTCATAACTGTTTTGCTTAAAAGTATGCCCAGCTTAGAAATAAAACCACAATTTGCTTGGATTTTATTTTATTATTGTTTTCTGATATGTTCGGGATAAAATGTTGTGCGTATATTCTTTGTTTAAAATACAAAATTAATGGACTTCTTTCTATGCTAATATTACATTATTGTTTTAAAGAGAAAAAAAAGTATCCAAACAGTTGGGCGCCCATTCCTTTTTTAAAGGAATTTTTATTAAGTCAAGTCAACACATACATAAATGACAGCCAGTGAAAAAATTTTTTCACTGGCTGTCATTTATGTATGTGTTGACTTGACTTAAAAACCTTGCTCATAGGTAATGAGTTATGTACGTTTTACAAAAGTATTGTTGTTTGAGCCCTCTTTACAACATAACTCAAGAACCACAAGACCTACAAAAGTACATCTGTGATATTTGAATTCTTCTATACACTCGCTATGAAATGATCAATGCAATTTTTGCCAAAGCTCACTACCATTCGCAAGATGCCAGACACAAGCACAGCCATACCTTGCCGGGGGTCTACCTTGGTCGGCCAAGCTTTCTGTGCCCATGACTGTTCGCATGATGACTTTCCGAATCAGACAAATGGGCAGGTGTTGTGTATGTGGCTTACAAGCTGAAATACCAATATGATTCAGATGACGACAGATATTGACAATTCTAGTGGACACTAAAAAAAATCAGAATAATTTTAGACCTATTAAAAGCTTTAAAAGATATTGTCCTATTCATAACTCAGAACATTATGGATTTTGTGACACTGCAATGATAACAGGAACAATATTTTGTGTAATTCTTGTAAATCGGGAAGATAAAATAATATTTGAGGTGTTCCACATGGATTGATATTGAGTCTACTATTTGTATGTCCACTATAATTAAAATGTCAAATGTACAAAATTTGATTCAACTTGCTGATGATACCACATGATATTAACCTTGTAACCAAAGAGAGCCAGATGTGAACAATTACAGTAAGCCAAATAATTAAGGTACCAGTTACGTTCATCACCTGTATATCTTAAACAAAGGCAGATATGTCATAATTGGAACCAGAAGCCAATAGCTGCATTTTTTAGCTCGAATTTAAGACATCATTCGTTGAAATTGTTCAAGAAATAAAGACACGACTATCCAAAAGTTGCAGTTTGCCACATTGCATGCCCCATTAATTTGTACACAAAGCGTTCGCGAACAAGAGACCTAGCGCCGTGTTTTCATTGATTAGCACGAAACACTGGCGTTGTGCTTTCATTGATTAGAACACAAAAGTGCAACTTCTAATTTTGTATCTTCCTTAGGTTTGGGATCACCATTTCTTTACTTCTCAACCAATTTCAACAAAGTATAAGGTCTTAAATCAGAGCTAAAATCAGTACAGGTATTGGCTGCTTGTTTTAATTAACACATTTGTCTTTATTTAGGATATACAGGGGTGAACTTATAACTGGTACCATAATGTTCTCTGCGTGCTATCCATGCGCCTCCATGGAAAAAAGTTCAAGTTTTGAAATATTTTCTCAAAATATCAAGAGCTATCTTAAGAACTACTGAACCAATACTAGGCTTGTTTGTACTCATTTTAATGCGTTTTTCATGCTGATTCCAAATATGGTCATGAAAATTTACATTTCTGAAATTTTTGAATTTCTAAAATTTTTTTGAAACTTGTCGTCTGCAGTCGACACCCGCGTGAGGAGAGTTCATTCTTTTGCTTACTGTAGTTCATAAAGCAAATTATATACTGTAGTGGAAATTTTTTTGTGCTACATTTATTTTCACGCTTTTCGCGTTCCGAGCTTATACCAACAAAATAACAACGTACAATATATTCCTTTTGTGTATAGGTTAGACTACCCCGTTGTCCACTTGCCCATTGTGCATACTCTGGATATTGTATTTAAGCTTAAAACTCTGATTTAATTAATGTGTGCACAATTGATAGATTTTCACATCTGATCAGTCACCCTACTCCCTCTGTTTGTTAGCTTCCCAAGTGGACTACTGACATTGCCTTGCGGTTAAGATTTTTAACACGGGACTGTATGGAGAGTTAGGCCAATTTCTGGCCTAACTAAAATTGTCCATGATGTAATGCATCTTTAAATGGATCTGCCTTGTGATTGGTCGCCCATACCTCGCTATGGTTTAAATCGTCTGGGCCCGCGCCATTACCATTAACTACACCGTAAACAACTGTCTGTGGTATTTGCGGCGCTTTTTGTGTTGACGCTGAAAGTTAATCTCTCATCAAACATCTAAGCGCGTCCATGCTTAGTACTCGTGGTTAATGGACTGATAAACAAGTATGCTTGACAGTGTGTTTTTAGAGAGCAAAGTCCAGGGGTAAAGTTCTGCTTACAATTCAAAGTTCATAGTCGAAATTTCGGGTTCGCTATCAATAAACTGGTAGATTCCAAAATCAGAATTGTTCAGTATTAAAGTGAGCCGTTATAATTATGCAAGATAATGTTGCATTCAATTACTTTTATTGTCACTAATCGTCTGATATTTTTAACTCTTTATGACCATTTTACTATTGAATACTTTAATTTTAATAAACATCAGTATAATTTTGAGTTCAACGAAATGGGTTCATCATGACTAATAATAACATATTTTTAATAAAATTCGACTATGGCATAGTCTATGTATAGGTCAATGTCAGGAAACTTAGAATCGCAAATTTAAAATCAAGGAAACAGTTCAAAATTGGTAAAAGCGAAAAAATTAATGGCATGTGAAAATTTCCACTTTTGCATTAGTCAGCAAATGCTGGTAAACAAAAATACACATTGATACATGGAAGAGAATTCCACCTCAAATCTGTAAAGAATGAAATTATTATGTCTGTGTAGCACTTAAATCAAACCCAAGAATTCACTTAATTAGAAAAAAAACAAGTTTGTTTCATATGTAAGTAGCATGGAAACCAAAATGCACAATGCTTTTAAAGGTCAGGATTTATCCTAAAATAAGCCTCAAATTCCACAAATTGATAGTCAAGTCAATTTATATTCTCAATGTGCTTTGATATTTAGATCCAGCTACTAATATTAAAACCTATGATATCATCCTGACCTTTCAACTGAAATGTTTTTGTTTTATCACTGCAAGTAAAAAATTCGGATGTAAAACCTGAGACGAAAATAGGTATTTTCGTTTCAGGTAAAACACCTAATTTCATAAATATACCAGGAAAGCGGAAGGGCATGTTAAGCTACGTTCACCACCTGAAACCACCTGAAAGTGACGCGTAAATTAAAAATAGTGTGTATAGTCTGTCTCGTCTCAAGTTGAGAGTAACGCCATGTTGGATTTCGCCCGACCCAACTTTCCCATTTTTCCACTTGAGGGCAACACAACAATTTTTTTTTTTGGCCTAACTCTTGTAAATCGGGAAGATAAAATAATATTTGAGGTGTTCCACATGGATTGATATTGAGTCTACTATTTGTATGTCAACTATAATTAAAATGTCAAATGTACAAAATCTGATTCAACTTGCTGATGATACCACATGATATTAACCTTATAACCAAAGAGAGCCAGATGTGAACAATTACAGTAAGCCAAATAATTAAGGTACCAGTTACGTTCACCACCTGTATATCTTAAACAAAGGCAGATATGTCATAATTGGAACCAGAAGCCAATAGCTGCATCTTTTAGCTCGCATTTAAGACATCATTCGTTGAAATTG